>NC_090935.1:670325534-670628564 GCF_040938575.1 Ambystoma mexicanum | reverse complement strand
GCATATTACAGGTCTGCCTGGTGGGGCTGCCGTGCCCGACAGGTCTGACCCTGCCAGGCACAGCAGCCACGGAAGGAAGACCTGTCACGGAAGCACCGGCACCGTTAACAATGGTGCAGGTGCTTCTGTGTCCCCATTTCCGTGGAGTCTGGGGTTTAACGAAATTACCGGCACCTGATTTCCCAGCCGCCGGACTTGAAATAGCACGGTGGCACCGGGAAGTCAGGCAATAGTAATTTTTTATGGGTCTGGCGGCAACCCGCCGGTAGCACCGGCACGGTTACCGCTGGACCCGTAATGAGCCCCAATTTCTTTTTTAAGTAATAGGGCCCCCCCTCAACTCCATGAGGTGTGCGTGTATGAGTCTATGGTGAAAGGGTGCACACTCAAATGTATAGCCGGCTGCCTGTGTGTGTATGGTGAAAGGGTGCACACTTAAATGTATGGGTGGCTGTGGGGGTGTGCCTGCATGGTGAAAGGGTGCACACATAAATGTATAGGTGACTACCTGTGTGAGTGTATGGTGAAAGGGTGCACACTTAAATGTGTGGATGACTGGGTGTGTATAAGGTGAATGGTGTGTGTGCTTGTGTACAGGGGCACAAGAAAACCTTCATTTCGGGGGGGCTAACCCTTCAAATGTTGGGAGAGGCGCTAACTTCACATGCGGTGGGGAGGGGGAAACTTATTTGTGTGGGCGCATCCAAATTATTTACGCATTTTAATGAGACTATTCTAGTGCAGATTCAATGTTACAAGCAGTTAACTCTCTCCTATAAGTCTCCTGTTCCCTTTCTACCCTTCCAATCACTCCCCTGGCATGCAAATACTAAACCCACATCACGATTTCAATCGCCTAAACAATGTGGAATTTGAATGCAGGTACTAACAGTGAAATGCTTTACGTTGGTAATTGCTGGGTTCTTGTTAACAGCAAAAACCAGGTGCCGTTTAAAATCTGTGTCCTGTTCAGTCTGGCAACTGCTCTAAAGGTTAGCCAAGTTGAGTCAATATAGCCCAAAATGTCAGGAGGGGTAGTGCTGAAGCCCAGTCAACTCAATGGTGTTGCGCTACTACTTGTGTTTAATGCCTTGCTTACTCGTAGCCCTATTCTTCCTCGTCCCAGTACTTATATACGAGGCAGTACGTGTGTTTGAGGCACTCTGCCTCATACAAAAGTACTGGGAAGAGGTAGAGGTACATGGAGGTAATGCCTGATTTAGCTACCTGTAATCTTCATCACTCCTAGTCCCACTGTTCCTCATCCCAGTACTTACCTATGAGGCAAGGAGCCTCATACGAAAGCTCTGGGACAAGGAAGAGGGACGCAGAGGTAATTCTGGGCCAAGGAGCTGATTGTGGAGGTTGGGGTGGTGGGTGGGAGGGAGAGTGGATGTGTGGGTGGGCAGGATTGTGTGATAAATCATAATGGTTGTCCATGTCCAGGCTAAGCAGGCATGATATGTGGTATTAGTGGCTAGAGAGGCATTTTGATTTAGCCAGTCTAGTCATTCCTCAGTTTGGTATGACTTTCTTTTAACTGGACATTTCTGATAAAGTAGTCCTGCTAACTTTAATTACCTGGCTAGATTGGCATTTGGGTGCTGCCAGTCTAGCCATTTCTTACTGCGGCATTGTATATTTTTCTGGGCATCTGTGATAAAATGATATGATGTGATTCAAGTCATTTATAATGCGCCTGTACACAAGTGTACACAAGGGAGGGATGATAGAGGGAGGACAAGACAAACAATCTCACTAGGCCTTGTGTCATTGTGAGAACGAGAAGTGCAAGGGAAAAGGGAGCAGGGAAGTGCAAGTGAGAGGGGAGGGGAAAACAGGGCAGCAATGCTCTCAGTAAGTGCAGCCAGGGCAGAGCAGCTATTGGTTGTGCAAGGAGAACAATGGACTGCAGGGTTACAGTTACAGCCCCTAAGTGCATGGTAGGCCCGGAGGCAGTGCAAGGGTGACCAATCAAGAAAGAGCCTGGACTCAGAGAGCCTGAGGGTAGCCAAGCAGCCAGTCAGTACAGCAGACAGGTAGGTCAGGTAGGTCAGCAGGGGGGGAGAGAGAGCGAAAGCAGCAGAGAAGAGGAAAGCTTTTAGCTGCTTCCAAAACTTCAGGTTGTCCGCCTCAAGTTTGAGAGGGGCAGGGAGGCCATTCCAGTTGGAGGCACCAGCAGAGGAGAGAGGTCTACCCCCACTCTCTGCCTGGAGAAATGTCTAAGCCTTAGAGAGTTGGAGGTAGCTGAGTGAAGGGTTAGAGAAAGAAGGTATTTTGGAAGAGAGCATTGGATTTAGTGTTGGCACTGGCCCCAGAAAGCCTTGTGGGCAATGCAAAGGTTCTTGAACTTGATCCTTGCAGCCAGTGGAGAGATTTCAGGGCTGGAGAAATACAATCCCAGGGCTTGAGGCCAAGGCTAAGTCTTGCAGTCCTGTTCTGGATTATTTGCAGATGACGGAGACTAGAGGAAGACAGATTGAGAAAGTGGCTGTTGCAGTAGTCCAGCTTAGAGACAGTGAGCTTCTGGTGGAGAGTGAGAAAGGGAAGAGTCCCTTTGAGGAGGAGCAGCTGGTAGTGGGACTTCTTGGTGATGTCCGAGATGTTAGGAGAGAAAGAGAGTGTGGCGTTGAAGATGGCACCAAGGTTTTTTGCCTCGCAGGAAGGCAAAGGAAGAGGGCCCAAGGTGGTCTTCTATAGTGAGAGAGGAAACACAGTGGCAAAGGTCCCAATGAGAAGGATCTCTGTCTTACTGGCATTAAGGCAGAGATTGTTGGAGGGGCACCAATCCTGAATCGTGGATAGACAGTCAGGAATGAGCAAGAGAGGAGAGGAGGATGAGGGGAGCCTGAAGGAAAGCTGAGTCCTCCGCACAACACTGAAAGTTAGAGGATAGGGTAGAGATCAGGGAGGCCAAAGTGGCCAAGTAGACGTTGAAAAACCAGCGTGAGAGGATAGAGCCCTGGGGAATGCCACAGGTAGAGAGAGGTGGCGGAGAGAATGGGACCACGATCGACCTGGGAGCGGAGTGGCGGTCCAAGTGGAAGTAGGTCAGTCACTCTAGGGTCTGATCTGTGATGCCCAGGTTCTCACAGAGTCGATTGATCAGGATGGCAATGTTGACCCTGTCGAAAGCAGAGGAAAGATGAAGGATGAGAATAGAAGAAATGCTGGAATCAAGGTAAGAGAGCAGCACAGGTGTTAAGGAGAGCAGTTTCCATGCCTCTGGCAGCTCTGAAGCCAGACTGATGGTCATGGAGACAACCAACAGATTCAGTGTGGAGAGTAAGCTGGGAGATGGCAAGCTTTTCCAAGAGTTTGCTCAGGAAAGGGGTGATGGGGATTGAGCGATAGTTTGCCGGGCAGGTAGGTAGGCTTCTTGAGGAGTGGGTGCACAAGGGAGTGCTTAAAGGGAGAGGGGAACATTGCAGTGGCGAAAGAGTGATTACAGAAATCGGCCAAGGCTGGAGCGAGGGTGTCAATATGGGCTTTGATGGTTCTGGAGGAGCAGCGGAGCACCTGTTTGGACGACACTTTCATAGATCGGACTTGTCTAGAAACCTCATCAGGTGTTGTCAGAGAGAAAGAGGAAAAAGGAGGAGGAGAGAAGAGATGGCCAAAATGGGCCGAGAGAGGAAGAGGACATAGAGGACAGGATGTCCTGAGATTTAGCAGAGAAATGAGAGGCCAGAGCTGTACAGAGGGCATGGGAGGGAACAGAAGAGGTATAGACCACAACAGGATTGACCAGTTCCTTGCAGATTTTAAAGAGTTTGGCCGTGTTGTTCGAGGCCATGGAGACACATGCTTTATTGTGTGCTCTCTTCTTGATGAGTGTTATTGCTTTGACTGGCATTTTGCTGAAAACAGTCTAGGTATGTCTAAATGTGGCCTGGCATTCTGTACTATAATGTTATTACGTGTTTACACTGGTCTACATTGTGCAGCCAGTTGGAAGCATTAATGTTCCTGTGCACTGTTGGTGACTTGCATGTATTGGATTGTGTTACCCTACAAAACAATTGCAAACACTCTGGCTTTATAGCCAATTTATCTCAGAAAGTGTGCTGTATATTGCATTAAAACACATATTTATATCTTTTTCCTAGTGCAGTGTGCGGCATACCCCTTCAGCAGCACGTTCATGCGTATTGTGCAAGCGTGACAGTCTAGGCCGGCCCAGAGTGTGGCGCAACCCGTGATTTGTTGCCGAGTTGGGGGGCCCCCTCAGCATGGCTCGCAGGGGGGCCCCCACATTTTGTGTTACGCCACTGGCAGCAGTGCTAGTTTTCCTTGATCCTCTTCACCTCCCTTGCCTTGTTACCTGTTCTGCCTGGTTTCTGCTCGCTAGTCCTGGTCCCTATGATTCATTTACCTCCTACTCCTCTGCTTGCCTTACCTTGGCTCAGTACTTCCTCTCACTGATTCTCATCGTCAGTCCTTTGTCTTTTTTCATTGAATTCTTACTACTGACATTGGATACTTAATGCTGGCCATTTTGGATCTGGAGGAATTGTCTAATTTCACTATGCTCCTGCCAGAGTTTTTTCCGTACATTGGGGTTTTTTCTTCCGTATTTGATGCTTGCCCTCGCTGGATTACCCTCTGGCTGTACTGTACTGTAACACTAACAGACGGTGGCGTGGCTACCTAGGGAGACAGGCCTTACATCTTTGACTCCAAGCCACACAAGTCCTCAAAGATAAGGCCTGTCACTTACGCATTTGTCTGACTTCAATCCAACTTTTTGTCTCAACGTTCTTTGCACGCCCCCAAAACCAGTTTTCAATATAGTTATTTTCATCACTGAATGTATGCATTTATTTCTCTTTACACATCAGGTTTTTAGACAAATGCATTCGTAACATCTGAACTGGATTACCGCAATTTGATCTGACTGAGTCTTTCTAAATCTTTACTTGCTAGACTGCAAAGGATTCAGAATTCACTAGCCGGAATTGTATTGAAAGTTTCATGGAAAGCCCACACCTTGACCGCTCTTCAACAATGGCACTGGCTTCCAGTTGCTGAAAGTGCTAAACTTCAGGACATTCATTTAGTTCATAATGCCCTGCATCACAAAGGCCCTGCCTTTCTTACAAGAAAATATATAAAATATGCTACACATCCTTCCCTCCATTTAGCAAAGGCTACCTTGCTAGTCCTCCAGAAGGGTCAACTTGTAAAAGGGAGCGCAGCAGATCGGTGTCCGGTCAAAGGGTCGACTACAAAGGGTCGAATGGTCAAAGGATCGACACCAAAGGACCGAAGACAAAAGGATCACATTTTTTTTTAAATTACATTTTTTGGGGGGGGGGTTTCGTTTAGGGAAAAAAAGTGTTTTTTACCACAAAAAACAGCGGTTGGGGGAAAAAAAAGTAAACAAAAAACAACATTTTTTTCGATCCTTTTGTTTTCGGTCCTTTGGTGTCGACCCTTTGGCCATTCAATCCTTTAGTTGTCGATCCTTTGACCTATAACCCAGCAGACCTTCCTCTGCCCAGACAATACGTCTATGGACTTTGTTAACGGTTCAATTCTGGAAAGAATAGAGTTATCTGTCCTTTAGAAGGCAGCTCAAAAGAAAACCAAGAAAGTTTATCCTGCTTTTACTTGATTGGTTTTCTCTTCACTAGTCTGATTAGGGTTTATTTTATTCATGTGTGTCAAGTGCAAAGGTGCACTTGGAGTGAAGATGAGCTATAGAAATATGTGTCTAAATTATTCTAAACTAAACTAAACTAAACAAATTGTCCTATGTGGCAGCAGCATATACGGAACATCTGGGGATATTTGCAGGCCTCATGGCAAGTGATGGATATGAAGAGGGGGCTCTGAATTTTTCCGGACCTCAGCAGAGCTATTTGGTGTTTGTTGGTTTCAGGAGGCCATTTGCCATTCTATAAATGCCTTGAGGGGGCGCCATTGAGTCTCACAGCTTAGGGGCAGGAGAGCATTGTTGAGCCTTGCAGAGGGAGACAGCCCTCTTCATGAGTTCTGCAACCGAGAGAGGAACATAAATTGAACATTCCTTAAAAATCCCCCAAACCAGGGATTATAATTATAATAGTTTTTTTATAACGCACTTAATACCGAAGAGGCTTCTAAGCGCAGACCCGGGATTCAAACCTGTGTTGCTCTGTGTCGTCTTGCTTCCAAGATGAGCGTGTTGCCACTGAGCTATACTAGATGTGCCTTTGGATATTAGCGCCTCCCCTATGCATTCAGTCAACACGTGCAGCTTCCACACAAGTCCATTGGTGAGTTTGTCATCCATCTCCAGCAGAAAATAAGCAGCTGCGACTTCAACAACTTCAATGATGAGGAGGCAATACGGCTGAGGATCATTGAAGGGTGCACCTTGTCAACACTCAGGAAACACCTCCTCGAAAAGCCCCTATCCCTACAGAGATACTCAACCTGACAAGAATGTATGTAGACGCACAGTCAGCCACCATTGAAAGTAAAAACCAAAGTGACTCCATTGCGGGCCTCACGGTCGGACAGCCGGGATACCCTGCGCCTACAAGACCAAGGAGTAGACGAGGACTCAGAGATCTATGACACCAAACCCTGAACGAGACGCAATGCCACAGGTGCAGATTGGAGGTCCCACACAGACGACCATGCCCGGCCATCGGACAGAGATGCCGGTGATGTGGCCAAGAAAGCCACTTTCAGGCGATGTGCAGAGTCAGACCGTCTACAAACCCTGCAGGCCGACCTGCACCACCACCAAGCCCGACCAGACGTCCTGGCCCGTTCAAAACACGGAAGGATCCAGGCACTGCTGCTGCAAGAGAGATACCTGATACCACTGGTGGCACAGTCAGCCTCCATGGAGACAATCCCGCCCAGACCGCGCAGGCATGAGCACCCACTCCACCTGGAACTAAGGCACCAAGGACCCTACGAGATGCCGAAACGGGGGGGGAAGGGCGCAGAAGCCACAATCAATGCCAGCAACGAACAAGCATACCCCCTGTGCAAGCCAGAGGGGAACAGCACAGCTGGTACAGCCAAAGGGACAGTCACGCTGCGACCCAACCCAGGAAGACCACAGAATACCCGCCGCCATCCACATGGTACCGAGCCCCGCCATAGGGCACAACCGTCTCAGTCATCGGACGGCACTACAGCGCGCCCTCATTAAGATCCACTATAGATCTTTTGAAGTCACCCAGGTGAAGTACCACATGCCTGAACAAGATACGGGAGAGACAAGGAAAGCCAAGGAAAGTTCCCTTCCGAGTTACAGGGGACAAAGAACCAGTGACAACCACGATAAAGGACCACAGAGGCATGACACAAAAGGCCTCCCTCTTCCACGAGTTATACCTGGAGGAACCTAAACCAATGAAAGAGGCAGCGATCGAGATGGAAGGAGTACAGAGTGCAGAGACAGACGAAGCACTGCAATGAGGAAAGGTGGGTGAGACCCACGAGCCACAGAGCAGGGCTCATCGAACCATAAGGAGACCCCAACGTTTGATTGAACAAATGTAGCCCGAGAAGTCTCATGTTAAGTGGGGGGGAGGTGTTGTGAGGGAATAAGGATAGAGCCCCTTTAAGGGAAAGGGCTCAAGACTATGGGAGGGAGCGGGAAGTGGGAGGAAAGGGAAGGGCAAGGGAAGAGGGAGTTCAGTTGTGTAGCGGAGGAATAAAGAGAAGGTTGGAATGGAGACTGGCTCCTGTGTGATCACTTGATGTGCGTGGTACAGCCGAGAAGGGGGGCCAACAACTGCCACTGAAGGAATAAGGGAACAGGGCACAGAGCCTGAACTTGCCCGCGTAAACAATGCCCATATATCTAAACATTTACCTTGAAAACGTTTATATATTGAATGCATTTTTTTGGCCCTCCCGCCCCAAAACTCCTGTTTCCGTCCCCAAAAACCCATCCCAACCATTTCCTGAAAATATTTAACCCTTCACCCCACCATAAATACATTAGATATAACGGTTTTCAAAGTAAAAGTTTCAATATAAATGTCATTCAATATAAAATATTCGGTATAAAGACTGTATACCCAGCTAAACAATGTGTAGGGATGTCAAAAACAAAAGAAATAGTGTTCCAAATAAAGTTCAGAGCTTCCTCCAGCTCCTGGCTTACTTTCCAGCTCCCCTTGCCCATATTCAAGACAGTTCCACAAAGTCTCTAGGTTTCCTTCTGCAAGAAAAGAACACAGTTCCAAAAAGGGCCTTGAGGCTCCCTTACTCAAGACAACAACAAAGTTCATAAGGTCTCAGGGTTCCTTTCACCAAGACTTCAACTTGCCAACTTGTACTTAGTCTCAATCTCTCAATATTCATAAACCAGTTCCAGGTCAACTTTACACTCCATCTACTTTCTTGACAGTTCATACAGATTGCTTTCTTCTGTATCAACACATCAATCTCTTTCATCCACTTGCCTTTGCTATCTGTATAGTTCTTTGGCTTCCACAAATAGGGTATCCCGGGTTTAGGCGCAGTTGTCGGACCACACTGTCCACCTATTACAGGCCACGCAACCAGGAACTCTAGGCTTTGTAGCCCACACAGGCTCTTCTGTATCTGTGCCTGTGTGCTGGTTCACACTCACTTGGCTTTTCCTTGCCAGCCTTTTTTGGCTTTGCCACAATGTGCACTCCTTTTGCCTAGTCTCTTGACTTTGCCACAATGTGTTTTCCTACACAGTTCACTTTGTGGTGCTCTTGTTACTTCACCACATTTACTTTCATACTTTTCAGCAATATTCCATGCTTGCTTTTTTCTACATTTCATATGATTCGTTCTTTGCTTTCAATATACTGTACGTGTACTTCATACAAACCTGCAGCTGTGTCAAAAGCTTTAATTTAGTTTGGTATTAAATGATTTGGATCTTTTGTGCTGCTGCTCACAGTTCTTCTTGTCCATATTATTCCTCACAACCCCTTGCTTTTGGTTTACTGTATCATGCACATGGTCGTTCATTCATCCAGCATTTACTTTGGCTTTCTAACAGCGCCCAGGAGTGCCCTGGTTCCAGGGCTCTCTCCGTTTCACTCACTGGTCCCTGGCGTCTCTTCCGGGCAGCTGCTTTCCGTGTTTCTGCTCTTCCAACTTGGTTTCTTCAGAGTGTGAGCCCCGCTCTCGCTTTGCCTTCTCTCTGTGGGTTTTCCGGCAGCTCCGCTCGCTTCCCGCAGATGCTGCTGGTAAACTGCAGCTTTCAGATCTCTTCCGTGCACGCATTTACTGCCGCTGACACCCCACCATATGAGGCTCCCACCTCTGATGTCCTCTCGAGGCCTGCCCTGGTCTCTGCTCCACAGCTTCTTGGGGGTACTTGGCAGTGTCCTGCCTCTCCTGCAGTAACCACCTCAGCTGCCTCCTTCTGCACACAATTCTTCCCACAGCCTCACAATGCTCCGCCCGGCTTCTCTCCTGCTGGTCTCTCTCACAAACATGTCAGCTATGTCTTTTATACACCTGCAACCATTTGACAGGTTGCAGGTCTGAGTCCATGGTCTCAATTGCCTGATTACAATTAGTGGAGCACTCTGGACATGCCTGACCAGTACAACAGTCTGCAGGCTTCTTCCTCGTCTCAGTACTAGAGTGGTGAAATGACATGTTAGTGTGCACTACTCTTAGTCGCCTCTTCCTCGTCCCAGTACTGTACTATAATGGTCTGAATTAGGGGAAATGAGGCTAGATGGTTTGCAACAGACTATAAAGGCAGGGGGAGGGTGACATTGGTTCTCACAAGGAAAAGGGGCATACCATGTCGTGCCTGCAGATATCCTTTCCCCGATCCCCAAGGACTCTCCACCCAGGTAATCCTCCCTCGCCTCTCCACTCCCAGGCTCAGGATCCAAAAGTGATGGCCTTTCCCTTGACACCTGAGAAGCAGATCCAAGGGGGGTAGTTGTGAGGATACCCTCTGGTTTCTCACAGAAGATGAAACAAACAAAAATCAAGATAGAAATAAACTGAAAGAAATAACAGACGCAAGTACAAAAATTCCAGAGATGCGTGTCATAAACAAGCAAGCTGCACCTTTAAGGTCCCCCAAAAACACCTCCAGTGGCACTCAAAGGAAGTTAGTGTTTGGCTGAAAATAACTCATGAAACATGACACAAACGCACATAACATCAATTTCCTGGAGCATAAATTGGATTAACAATCCAATCAAGCGGACTAAGATACTATCTTATATTTCAGAAAAACAAGAGGATGTAACTTTTCTCCAAGGAACCCACCTAACTGACACTGACTCTAAGAAAATGGCAACTAGATGTAGAGGTCAAAGGGAGGAAGAGGGTATGATTATCCCGGTGAAGGAATAGATCAAATTCTGTGAAATGAAAATTAAAACAGAGCCTCACAGAATGCTCTGGAATCTCTAAAAAATACACCTGGGAAGAGGATCTCGGCCATGAAATCCTGAAAAAGGTACGGACAGAAGCACTGGGGCAATGGCAGAAGGGCCCTAGAGAAGAAAAATACACGTCTATGTTCATATAACACGGAGCAAATTGGTTCCCACCCGTATACAACGCATCAGTCACTCACTATCTGGCCCACGCTGGGGGTCTGCGGAGCAAATGGATCCTTTATACAAATGCTCTGGTCCTGCCCCCAAATCAAGAAACGGTGTACTATAGTTTTCAGCATAATATCGACTTTGCTGGGTGCACGTTGGAGAGAACTCCTGACATGGCAATCTTGGGAACAGAGGAATCACAGGCAGAACTATACCAGCAACAGGAAAAATTGAAGCTTCTGGCGGTAGCAAAAGTTATAAGGACCATTCTAAGACAATGGAAAGGGCCTAAGCCCAATTTATATCACAAATGGACGAGCACAATGATGCAGACTGCAGGATTTGAATGATACCTACTAAATGGCTTGGCAGCAGAAATAAGGGCTAACGGAACATGGGGAAAGTTCTTATTAACTACTTAAAATCTGGCTAGTAGGGTGGGTACGGAGCAAGAGGAGCATACCCTCAGAGACCTTAAAGCTGAACCAGTCAAGTAAGCTGTTATAACGTAAATGATAGAGAAGGAGGACGGATGAGGAAAAAAGAGAGAAAAGGACTGAGAAAATGTTACCATGAAATGAGGTAACACTACAGTCCTACTTTAGATACATGGTTTACCTGCCCCTCCACCCCCTTCTTTTTCTTTCTTTTCCAAACGCTTTTCTCAATGATGTTTGTTAGACTTGAAGATCAATAAAAATATATTCTAAAAATAATCCATGTGCCGGGGTATCGTGGATGTTGTTTCCAATTCCTCAAAGAGTTGCACCATCAACTCAGAAATTCTGCACAAACCTTTTCCTCGGATTGTCTGGGGCTTTTTTCTGCATGCATGTTGTGAGTCCGCAGTAAATCCAGGGTTACTATGTTACTGTGTTTTTGTCACTGAATTACACTCAATTCCGGCACAATGACAGGAAATGGCCATGCCACGGGGATTATTAAATAATTTCTCACAACATATTTCTTGGGGATAACAGAAACTTCTTTTCATGTAGCACCTATTACACGTTTAATGTTAGATAATGCTGCTAGTGAACTGATTCTAATGAGGAAAATCAATGATAATTAATTTATGAAAAATAAGGGATAAAAAGGCTGACTCCACCGTGTGAGATTCAAACATGTGGCCTACAAGTCACTCTTAGATCCCAATAGAAATAACTTAGCTCACTGAGTGATCACATGATGTATTTTTAGAAACAAATAAAACACCACACACAAAAACAGGATAATAACCATTTGGGTAGCATTAAAAACAAGCAGATCATTTAATATACATATTATTTACCGTCGTCAAGCAGATCATTCAATATAAATATTGTTTACCATCTTATAAAAAAATGAAGACTTCAGGGAGTTAAGCCCTTAACTAGGAAATGGAACCAGGCTGAAGTTTCTGAGTTTTAATCCCAGCAGGGCTGGTTCAGCCATTTATCCCTATGAGGTCGAAGGTGAGTACCATTACACTGAATAATAAAGGCATGCCTCATTACAACCCAGGCGGTAAGTTCCCTACTTTACCACCATGGTGTAAACTGTGTTTACACCATGGTGGATGGCGGATTTACCGCCCCATTCCAAGGTGAGTGGGGCGGTAAATCCCCATTCCCCATTTACCCTTCCCCATTCCCATTTTTGCCTCATAGGGCATAATGGGAGTGGGGAAGGCGCTAATTACGGCACCGTAATTAGCACCAAGGCGGGTTAGCGCCTTGCATTTTAACGCCTGCTAAAAGCAGGTGTTAAAATGGTAATCAGGCGTTAAGGGTTAACGGCGCCGTTAAACCCTTAACGCCTTTTTTGTAATGAGGCCTTATTAAAGTAATTAGAAGTGGAAGGAGTCTAGCATTACTCCGAAGTCCCTATTGCTTGTCCCATTCCAAATTAAAGAGTGTGACCCACATGACAAGACATTCACACCTGGGGTGTATTATATGTATGCATTGACTCCTCCACATGGGCGGGGGGGAAAATACAAGAAGGGTGACCTTTCATAATCATGTCTAGTTTGACCAATTTTTGACAGGGTTACCTCACCACTGGGCAGGTATGCAAAACTTTGTTTTCTTTCTCACTCCTTTTCTTGGGATTTCTCCAATGAAGGCCACGGTCCCCTGAGAACTGGACCCACGTTTGAGTGTGTGGGACCCTTAAACAGTCACCCGCTCATTGTTGGTCACAGTGTTTTGATCCATCCGGATGCATCTTCCTTGTATGGTGATTTCAATGTGCCTGTAGAGTGCCAGGCCAATCCAGAGTGTTAGTAAGGGAGCAGTTGGAAACTAGGCAAGGTGTGCCTGTAGGGTGAGAGACACCGCTTTCCAGAAATGATGAAAAGGAGGGATCAGAGAGACCCGACAGGTCAGTGAAATCAACATCACATTTCCTGTGGCCTCGCTTGGTCTCAGAGGCATGGAGAAATATGAGGGAAGATTGCCCCCGCCCAAACTGAGATGGAGGTCTCAAAGGAAGCACCACAACAGTCAAGAGACTTCACGTGTCCAGAAACAGGTCTTTTTTTTTTTGGGAGTTTATTCAGGGAACACCTGAATTTTATCAAAATTTCCAACGAGCCAGGTAACTCCGATTCTAGTTGCCGCCCAAACATTTGTCTCTATCCTCAGGTGTCTCGGATGTGGTCAGACACAAACCCTCTTCACGCAAATCTGTTCAATTAGTCTCCATTCAGCTGGGTTGCTGATGGAGTCGATGTCTGGTTGATCAGGCGGAATGCGAGTTCAATTAAGTTAACCATGGCCACCGTCCATCTTGTGGTTTCTCCAGAAATTAATCTGTTCCACAAGTCATCTTCTTGTATCATCCACGGGTTTGTTATCAGTGGTAGGAGATATATAGATCTGTTTTGTTTTGTATTGGGACAGTTTATCACCAGGTGTTTCAGTGTTTCAACCACATCTGTTTTTTTACATAGGTGGCATCCCTTTTTGTCTTTAGCTCGTCGGGTGGTTAATATTTCCTGAGTTAGCAGTAGATTTAATCTCGCTTTCACAAAGAGAGTTCTTTTTCTTTTTTTCCGGAAATTTCGCACAGTAGTTTTGAGGTTTTTTCAATTTATTAAAAGTCGGAGGAAGATGAGTTAGGAGTTTGTTTTCCGGTGCTTTCTCAATCATATGTATCCAGTCCATCTCTTCCATTTTTTGTTTAATTCTGTCCAAATTTTCTTTTAGATCTTTTTCTGTGCACGCTATTTCAGTTAGCTTTTCTTTTCTGTTTTCAACTCATTTTTTTAGGGATACACATTTGCCGGTTTCGATTTCTTCCTTGATGATGTTATATACAGGTCTTTAATCCATCCTCCTCCACCAAACAACCCCCTCTCCTCAGCATCACTATTGGGGTGGATGACCTTAAAATGGAGATTGATGGCACGGCACTGTTAATACAACCACTGATAAAAAGTATTTCAAAACCGATAACTACGCCTGTCGTTGCTGCTGATTCCAGAGCCAATTCAGTTAGGCCCCCTCAGTGTCAGAACCCACCTTGCATGGCAGGATAATCCAGACTGGGAGTGGGATGACAATGCGATGACAATGAGAGGTTAGACCCTTTCTGTTTTGCAACCAATGTCTCCTCAACCCCACAGCCAAGCAAAGGATAACTCTGAGGATGCCTACAGCAGCTACTTCCCCACAACATGAAGAGGAGTCCCAATCCTTCAGAACATAAGGAACATTGTGAATAAGGAATGGAAGTACCTGAAATAAAAGGCTACAGCCAGAGCCTAGCCAAAAATG
The DNA here is from genome assembly GCF_040938575.1 of Ambystoma mexicanum. Taxonomy (NCBI): domain Eukaryota; kingdom Metazoa; phylum Chordata; class Amphibia; order Caudata; family Ambystomatidae; genus Ambystoma; species Ambystoma mexicanum. The sequence goes on along the minus strand of NC_090935.1, from coordinate 670,614,289 downwards.
TACAAACTCTAGGGCTTCAAGGAAGGATTCCCTTATTCTATGATTGTAGACCTGCTCCTTCTTCATTTCTCAAGCAGGCCTGTAATGTCCTCAGAAGGTTGGGTCAGCTCTTAAGAAAGTTCAAGTGGCCTGTTCCTTTTCCCAGTATCAGGTAATATTATCCCCACCAATAATATCGCCATATATAAGATCGTGCGGTAAATCCATAGGGGATATTATCAGTGGGGATAATTTATGGGGCAATTAGGACTAGGGTTTGTGGGGGTGTCCCCCGTAGGTTCCATGGCTTAATATCGTCGCAAAAATATGGCAATATTTTTTTATGGTGATATTTTTGCGGGGATATTAACACATGGAACTCTTTTCCCTTGGTGCCACCATGAATGGGGCTTATACTTCTGAGTTCCTCGTAAAGAATGTTTAGTCCCTCTTGGCAGCATTTGAGATGGGGTTGTACAGCACCACTCTAACTGACCTTTTAAAAAATCTAATTATATTTGTAATCCAGAATTACCTTGGATGTCATAAGAGCAACAGCCTTCGAATACATTGCAGTGGTTGCAGACAAATATCACTTCTTTCTCTGAACATACAATGGGGAAGGCCTCCCAAAAGATGAAGTAGGCAGGTATCACTTCTAGCTCTGAATGTGGAAAGTGGAGACCTCCTAAAACAGTACTCAGATTGATCTACCTTTACTAGGCACGAAACTCTTTGTCCCTTGAATGCGTGTTCTGTTAAAGATAGAATCAAGGAAACAGAAAAAGTTCCCCAAAGTGAGAGAACTCCCGTCCCCTGCACTCTATCACAGACTTATCAAACAAGCCAAACAGTTATGAATGTCTTTCATACCTCATTCCTGAAGTTGATGCAATTGTTAACCATCAAACAAAAAGGTTTCTGTATGCCAATCAACGGGGCATTACGCAGTACTTTTCAAATAAAAAAACGTTTATTCCATCAGCAAAAGGGTGACCCAATGCGTTTCGAGACAGTAACTCTTGATTAGGGGTCTTCAAGTAATCATAAATCTAGAAAATCATCAAATATATTTATTTCTTCGAAGAATGCATAATTCTCAGCACAGTAAAACATATTCTGCTGAAGCATCAATTCTTTATGGACACGTATTAAAAAATTAAATTGCACATATATTGCTTAAAATCGGTGCACCAATATCTATCTGGATTGTAGTTGTGATCCTAAGTTAATGTTAGAAAACACACAAGACCTCATTTATCAAAGTCATCACAAATGATATCCCAGTTGATAATAAATTATCCGAACCATCAGTTTGTGGTGCACAAACTTTTTTTTCCAATTGAATCAATTGGTGTAGTACCTCAGCAAGTGTCCATCATCACAGAGATAGAAGCTTGTCAGTTAAGCACATACAAGACACTGCAAAGATAAATCTGCTTTTTTATGCAGAAATCCTAAAATGAGATATGAATCCAATCTAAGAATCTATGTGACGGATGTCCTTATAAAACTCTGCGCTCTGAAGTGGGAGAATGGAACAAAAGGCTCCCACCAATCCCCTCACGCCCCTGGCCTAGAGGATCGCGGCCCAGACACCCGCCACGAGTGGAGTTTGCCTATCTACCAGACAACCAAATACCCTGGTACAGGAAGATACGGATGTGCCCACCCGCCTGCCCACCAGCCTGCCCTGCCCATGCCGACACCTGCGGCATGGATGAACTCGACTGAACCATTCAACAGTAAATAAACACATCGTTAGAGATGCCATGACGACCTAGCCAACGGTCAGCACACCCGTGCAAACATGCACACTGGTCACTCCCACACCAATCCACACGAAGAACATATTCAGTGCTATGACATAGGTGACGGACACGCCCACTGACGCGCATCGTTATTATTTTTCACATAGGTTTTCAAAATGCAGAAACGCAAGACGCACAACAAACTCATCTAAAATGCTTGCTGACGCTTCTCCTAACCCATACATTGCAATGAGAAATATAACGAAGACATGATACTGGGGATAAAGCAACATGACACCGTAACTTAAAGCGCCTTGCATCAAACATCCCCACCTATGCACCAGGCCCAAGTAGGCCGCAAGCAAGAGCCTCCATGAACATTGAACGAGCAAGAGTACAATTGCTGACCCTGCAGAGTGAGCCCGGCGAGAACAGACAGTCAAGGGCACAATGTTGCAAACTCGCATGCCACAAGCCGAAGCCAAGGTCACACCTGCAAACTAAGCCAGACACACAGTGGAAAATGCAATATTAAATGTGCAGAATTCTGCCTCAACCACGGTCTCTCCTCACGTGACCAAGCCGAACCTGACAGGGTGCCAGACCCAGGAGGAAGGAGGCGCCTGGATCCCACGTTTTGAGACACAGGCAGCAACAATGAAGCGACTCAATGGACATCTGCGGCGGTGGGAGTAGTCTGCCCTCCAGCATATGAACAAATCCTCGCATTGTCTGCACATACCCATAGTTATACATTGTTGCAAATGACAGGTGCACCGCGAGCTGGGAACAGCGATGGTCCCAGACTGGGGGGCTCGCGAGTGGACCAATCAGAACATGGGGCACTTATCACTGACGCCATTAACATTAGCCAATCCTCAGGGGTCTTCATGTAACAATTTTCATGTATCTAATTGAAGGGACAACCCAAGTATATCACCTGACTGACCCTCCACCACTAACAGCGTTCTCTACACGTATGCTATACTAACCCTACCACTCGAGGAACCAATCCAGAGTGGCGATAGGTTTTTTGCTAACTTTCCCAGGTGACGCGAGTAGCGCGTCATACCGAGGTAAAAAAGGGCCTGCGAGCCCCACGAAGAGACAGAGAGAGTCAGGACGGACGCGTACGATCCTTGACCCATCCCTGTTTTTTTTTAATAAACAGCAGAACCACCTTGCTTCTTGCATGTGCCTCATACTCATTTTTGGGATACGCGGGAGGAGTTGGGGCCTCCCTGCCCGAGGGTCCGCGGAGGGCCAGCTGACCCCGGCAGAATTTCCCCCCGACAAGTTGGAGGCACTGCTGAGATCTGTTTAACATCTGCTTTTATTTTATTTTTCCGAGTGCTCCCGTTGCGAGGAGGCCCGGCGGCGCGGCCCCCTCTGCCGCTGCCCCCTTTTGAGGACTACAGGACCACCGCAGAACTGCGAGAAGACCGGACAGCCCAATCCGGATATTGGCTTTCGGGAGCCGGTTGAGAAGTATCCCGCCCGCGGTTGGCGAGTGTCCAGATGTGGTCCAGACGAGGGGAGGTGGCGAGCCGCTTGGAGGGGTGCACGCAGTCGAGCGGCCCCGCATCAAGAGAACTTGGTGAGTATGCCACGCCCAACAAGCAATGTGAAATTGTGAGGGAGGGGGGAGGAATAGAATACGGGAGGCGGGAGGTGTTACACAGGTGCGCGGCGAAGGTTTGATAAATTAGTATTGAAGGTGAAGTGAATGGTAGCTGGACAAGTGCGAGAGCAGTCTGCTACGTTACGGAAGAGGAGGGGGCGGAGCACGAAAACATCACGTGCGGCCGCTCGTAGAAACTGATTGGCCTAGGTCGCGACCACGTGTAAGGGTGTGTGTGTGTGCGGTTTCCTACGATTTGGTGATTATTGATCAATGAGTAGATGAGGATCCCTATTGATCGAGCAGGAAACTCGATAGATAGATGACGTTTCCCTGTAGGCGGTAGCTAGCTGGTTGCCTAATACGGAAGATAATTGGCTGGTTAAGCCCTCCTGTCGAGGGGCGTATCACACGCGAGGCGACGCAGCGTGTGCAGTCCGATTATATTGTTGATTACCTTGTTCCAGTCGTGACAAGAGGACAGCTGTGGGGTTAACGGGGGTGGATTGCAAGCATATTTTGGCCTTTTAAAAACATGAAAAGAACTTACCAGTAGTTTTGGAAGAGATCGGTGACGTCACCAGTAGGGCTTTCATAGGATATCTCGAACGCGAGGCATTTTTTCAGAGAGTGGTGGGGAAGAGAATAATGGTAAGGGAATGGAGACGAAGATAAACGGTAACAAGTAGATCGGGGCAAGGTGAAAAGGGGGGCGTGGCAGCGCACGGAGAACGCCGGCCACGACAAGTGAAGAAAGAGGAGGAGGGGTAAAACAAAGTGGGACGGCTGTATAAGAACGTCATACAGGGCACGCAGCCGCAGGGGGCTACGTGCTCCTCGGCCGTAGGGGGCCGTAAAGGTGTTCGGTAAAGGAAGAAAAGAAAGAAAAGAATATATAAATGTAAATGCTATATTTTACTATTTTGTTTTAGCGGACAATCGCAAGTCCCCAAAATTACGGGGCCAGGTAAAGATCTGAAATTGTATAGCATACACTATTAGCAAGATAACCACTACTATATAGAGGGAGGATAACAATTGAGGTGCTACTATGTCACACGGGACAGGATCGGGAGGGTGGGGAAACACCCTCACTACCCCGCTGCAGCATATATGTAAAACACTGTCACCCCACAGGGAGAAACTGATCAAATACAGCATAGAATGGAAACAGGGGACGGACAACAAAATGACGACACCATGGCCGCCTAATGGCAATTTCGATCCATATACCCAACATTCACTATTAACCCATCTGCATAACACATACAAGGGGAAGAAGTTGACACACCACGTGGAGGTGTTTAACTTATGGAGGATGTTCCAAGGGTCCCGACCAGGACCAAACGGAATGTTCACTATGGGGGAAACAACGGAAGCGAAGATTAAGGAGGAAGGAGAGAATGGGGAAAAAGAGAGTGAAGGCACACAGAACACGGGGAACGGACAAGAGGGAGGAGAAAAGAGCAACAACTCAAACGAAAAGGAAATAAAAAAGGAACAGAGCAACGATATGCCCCTAGCGAAGGTAGTGAAAATGGAGGGAGGGGGTTGTATCCTTTAAGAAAACTAGGAGAAATAGTAAGAGAACAATTAAGGGCGGCTGAGGGGTACTCGAACCCGGCATACAGCCCGCCACCATATACAGCTACAGGTGGCCACACGGGAAGGGAGCGGACTAGTACGACGGGATCAGCTCATAGGAAGATGCCCGCATGGGAGGGGAGGACTGGCGAAGAGCAGATCGCGGAAATAGGACATGATGAGTGGGTAGCTGCGAAGGTACTATTAAAATTACGAGGTTCATTAACAGGAGAAGAGAAGGAGGTAGTAAGGAAAATGGACGAGGATAATACCAGGGAGAGTGAAATGAAAGGGGAAGAGAGGAAAAGGAAGGAGGAAGAGCTGTTACGACAAAAGGAAGAGATTTTGGAGGAACGATTAGCAGAATTAAGGGATGAGCAGAATGCACTGATCAAGCAGCTCGAGAGAGAGGAAAGAGAGAGAGCACGGGAAAGGAAAGGAAGTAAGAATGAATTGGAAAAAATGAGGGAACGAACTGAGGAGCAAAAGAGAAGCCGAAAGGGTAAAGGCAGTAGCAGAAAGGGTATCCAGAGCAGCACTGCGTGACAGGAAAAGAGAGGAAGAAGAGAAAGAAAAAGAAATGGCAATATGGAAGAGGAGATTACTATCAGAAACGACAAGGAAATACGAAGAAGGGAGGATGATAGAGAGTATATTAGAGCAGGAAAGGGCGAGATGGGAAAGGAAGAAAGAAGATGAAAGCATATTGGAAAAGATGAGTAGTGAAGTAATGGAGGAATTGAAAAAGAAAAGAGGAAATTGGTAGAGAAATAGCGGAGAAAAATGAAGGGGAAAGAGAAGATAGGAGAGGGGAGAGTGAGGTAAGGAGGTATGTACACAGAGACACAGAAGTAGCAACAACATCAGCACAAAGGGGAGTAATTGGTAAAAAAAGAAACGGGAGGAACGGATCTAATAGACTTAAAAACAGTAACGATTAGGGGGAAAAAGACAGATTGGGGGTTGCCATTCCTGAATGACTTTTGTAGTGAGGAAGAAGAAGGAATGGAAAAGGAAGGAAGAAATAGTGAAAGGGAAAGCCTAGATAAATTATACATCACCCGGACAACTAGAGAATCACCATGGGCCTGCAGGAGAAAGGAAGAACTGGAGGGAAGTGAAGGGGAAGAGCAAGGAATGGCGGGAAGGCAGACACGTGCAGCTACACCCTCATCATCCCGTCCAACATGCTCCACCACCCCACACTCATTACGTGCAACATGCCCACCTAAACTCGCACCCTTCCCCCACGAACTGACACCCTATGCAAGCAGGCTTAGAGACCTCCCTGGACGCAGGCAGGGAGAACGAATACACACGCCCACATTAAATAAAGGAAATGATGAAAGAAGGGGAAGAGATGGAGGAGAAACAGTTACGAGCAGGGGAAATATGGACGCAATTGACGATGTAGAAGACACGGAAGAAGAGGAGGGGTGCACGGACTCAATTTTGTGGAACCCAGGGGGTCAAACAGGACACACCTTAATGCCACTTCTGGAGAGGGGAGGGGTTAGACCACAATACGTCCCTTGGAAGCATGCAGACAATGAAAATATAAAGTGCAGGCTCCCATCATTAAATGGAGGTGCGGGAAAATGGATATATGAAATGGAAAAACACACCGCAGGACAGAAACTGGCAGTGGGGGATGTAAAGGGCCTTCTAATATCAATATTGGGGGATGCAGCAGATGACATCTGGAAGAGAGCAGGCTTCCCCGGGTCACAATAACAAACACATCACACAATGGGGCACCATTCGCAAACTGTAGACATGCATTATGGCAAGCGCTGAGGGTACAGTACCCAGACACATCAGACATAGGAGCAATTACCTCACGCAAGATGCGTGAGAACGAAGATCCTGTTAATTATATCCAGGAAATTCAAGAGAAGTGTCGTATGGAAACTAGAGAACAATGGGACAAAACACCAGCAATATTCTATCATATACTTATACAAGGGCTCCCGGAAGCAGTTCAGAAACAACTGAAGAAGGTAGTGGGGATGGAAGCAAAAGCATGGCCAGAAATCCAGCTGACGATAGTACATCATTGTAGGACATGGCAAGAAAAGATGAAACAAAAGGAAGAGGATAGAAAAGCGGGAGAGGCTAAATTGGTACAGAAAAAACTTACTAAATACACGATGGAAGGTGCACTAATAACTACACCTGCAACAATGACTCAAAACCCCACACAAGTAGTGGCGGCACAAGATCCTTCCCAAATACAACCATCACAGATTGTAGCACAACAGCTGCCACCACCCCAACCATACACGACTAACATGGGAGGAGGATACTCAACGCCAGGAGCTGGATATTATAATTACAACAGGGGAAGGGGAGGAATGATGAGGGGGAGGGGATACGGCTATAACATACAACAGCAAGGGGGAGGATTCAGAAATTTCTACCCGTCCGGGCAACCAGTATACCAGGACAATTCAGGGAGCTTTCCATGGCAGAACAGGGAACCGCTGGTATGTTGGATTTGTGGATTACTAGGGCACATGTCACGCACATGTAGAATGAGACCAGGCACACCATCAAGGGGAGAACAGGGACAACAAGGGCCTACAAGAGAACAGCAGGACACCCAACAACAGCAGGCACTGCAACCGGGAAATGTGCAGCAACAACTAGTAACACAACAACAGCCACAGACATATTCACTACCACAACAACAGGTAGCGATAACACAACAACATCAAGTGCAGCAAGTACAGCAACCTGCCCAAATTCAAGAACATAAAATAACCTCTACCAATACACAACTACAGCAAACACAACTGGGAAGGGTGACGGTCCTGGGACACAACCCTTACACAGGAAGTGGTCAATCATTATACCCACAATAGGACAGCCCACAGGCGGCCTTGGTGTGTCCCATCCTGTCGGTAACACCTAATAGTGCGGAGGAACCACGCATAGAGGTAACGATAGGTGACAAAAAATTGTCATTCCTTGTTGACACCGGGGCGACCCGGTCTTGCATAAGGGAAGGTAAATTTAAGATGTCAGGTGAAGCCATGAACACCCAAGAATTCTCTGGGTCTAGGGGGTTGGTTCACTTTGCTGATAACATTCCCTTATCAATAGGGGATTATGACATGTCCGTCCCGCTTTTATATTCTAGGGCCTCACCAGTAAACATACTGGGGAGAGACATAATGAGCAGGTTGAATATGACGATCTCCTTCACGGAGGACGGCATAATTTGCTCCACTCCAGGAATAAACATGCTCACTGCACGACAAATTATGCAAGCATACTGTGGACAGACAGTGATTAGGGCTGAGCCAGTAGATGGCGAACTGTTCCAGTACAGAACAGACATGGCATTCGCATGGATGCCAGGAATAGAACGAAAGATCTGGAGGAGACCAACAGCCTATTTGTTTAGACCAGAAACACCAGCCAATGAACCAGAAGGAAAGGTGATTTCAGTGAGCATGGAGAGCATTATAGCAACTGCTGATTATATCGCAGTACATGCCCAAGACAGAGAAGGAAGAGCATGGAGGGCAGTGATAGCCCTAGCAGAGGGATGCAGGCTCACCCAGGTGTCAGACGAGGAGCTCTTTTCAGAAGAAAAGGAAGAAGGTGAAATGGTATTTATGATGAGTGTAGACATATGGCTAAGAGTAACATACAAACAAGTGGCACAGAAAATTGCAATGGCACTTGAAGCACCCACATCCACCCCAGTTCCCTTCTTTGAGGAGGATATGGCAAAAGTCCCAACATCATTATGGACTACTAGTCCCTATGACGTGGGGTGCATAAAGAGTATAGGGGGAGTAAGAATAAAATTGAAAAAAGGTGCAATACTCCCTAGAGTGAAGCAATACCCACTATCAAAAGAGGCAGATGAGGGCATATATGAAGCAATAACGGCCCTTATAAACAATGGCATATTGGTACCATCAGAATCACCATGTAACACAGCTGTATATCCAGTGCGCAAAGCTAAAGGAGGGTCTTGGCGTTTCATCCAGGAACTCAGGCCCTTGAACAACATTGTGAAAGCAGAATACCCCATAGCAGCAAACCCGGCCACAATATTGTGTGGCATTCCAGCAGAGGCATCACGATTTACAGTGATTGACCTCAAAAATGCCTTTTTCTCAATACCCCTGCATCCAGACTCACAAGATGTAACAAGCTTCACGTACAGGAACACAAAATGGAAACACACCAGATTGCCACAAGGGTACTGCGAGTCACCCTCAATTTTCAACAGAGTAATACAGATGGACTTGGGAAACATTGAAGTGGAAAGCACAGTGTTGCAGTATGTTGACGATATAATAGTTTGCAGCACCAGCGAGAAACAATGCAGAGAGGACTCATTGAAGTTGCTGACAATATTGGCTGAAAAGGGTTACAAGGTAGACAAAGAGAAGTTACAGTACTGTCAGGAACAGGTACTATACATTGGCCAGCTCATATCCCAATACGGAAGAAAGATTGCACCACAAAGAGCACGGGCCATATCAAAAACGCCGCTGCCACAAACAGTGAGGGAACTGCAGCAGTTCCTGGGACTGTGCAACTACTGTGGAGCATGGGTATTTGATTACAGCTCATACATAGGACCCCTACTTGAGGCATTAAGAGAAGTTAACAAAGGGGAGAAAAAATTGGGGTGGACAATGGAAATGAAAGAGGCCTTTGATGAACTGAAAGATGCAATATCAACTGCTCCGGTACTGGCCACCCCAGATTATGAACGACAATTCTTTATATTTTCACATTGCGACTCAGCAGTAATGAAAGCAGTGTTGGCTCAAAAAACAAGCATGGGTTACAAACCAGTAGCATTTTACAGTGGTCACTTGGATCCTTTAATGTTAGGACATTTCCCTTGCGAACAAGGTCTCGCCGCAGCTGCCTTCGCGGTAGAGAAAGCATCATCAATTACAATGGGGTGCCCAACCACACTATTTGTGGAACATGCACTATTTGCAATATTGAACAAGCCTAAGTCCACACTAACCACACAGAGGGCGTCAGGTTATGAGATCATCTTATCTAGACCAGAATGATCAATTGTTAGATGCAGCACAGTTAATCCTGCAAGGTTTATAGTGGAAGTGATTGAGGAAGGCGACTATGCACATGATTGTACGCAGACTACCGAAATATACTCATGTACTAGAAAAGTTGAAGAGGATGCGCTAAATGGAGGGGAGCTCTTGTTCATTGATGGGTCATCAACAATAGACCAAAGTGATGGGATAAGGAGAACTGGGGCAGCAGTGGTAAAAATGACAGAGGAATTGGTGTATGTGGCGGTGAAATGCGTACAATTACCACAACATTACTCTGCTCAAGCAGCAGAATTGGTTGCACTAATCTTGGCGCTGAAGGAGAGCTTTGACAAAAGAGTAACTATATATTCTGACAGCGCATATGTCACGTCTACTGTCCACTCAGGATTGTCCAAATGGAGGAGAAGAGGGTTTAGGAGAGCTGACGGCACCCCAGTGCAACATGCTCTCTTATTAGCTGAATTAATTGAAGTAATAAATGACCTCCAAGAATTAGCTTTGGTCAAATGTACTGCACACACTAATGGAGAAGATCATATCTCACAAGGAAATGCAGCAGCAGACGCACATGCGAAGTATGCTGCATATTTTGGTGAGATATGGAACCCCCCAGAGTCAGAGAGAGGGAGAGGGAGGGGGATAGCTAAAGAGATGTTGATAAGAGAAGGGTACACCCATCTCCCAGCCACACAGATAATGGAGTTACAAGCGGCTGCACCAATGGCAGAAAAAGAAATATGGGTAAAAAGAGGATGTACAATGTCACCAACTGACGCACTATGGCGACAGGGTAACACTGGAAAGATGGTAATGCCATTGGCACTATTGAACACCGCCCTGAGCCAACTCCACCTCCCAGCCCACACAGGCAAGGAAGTTATTGCAGCACGAATTAGGGAAGATTGGTTCTGTCCCGAGTTAAATTCCCATGTGACAAATTTTATCAGCAATTGTCTCACATGTCAACAGTTTATGGCCGGTCACACACTGAAAGTGATAAAAGGCACTATACCCCGGCCAGAGGGACCCTTCCTGCACATCCATATTGACTATGTTGATATGATCAAAGTATGTCAAGGAAATAGGTATATGATTGTAGTAGTATGCCCATTCTCCAGGTGGATTGAGGCAGGACCCTGCTCACATCCAGACGCATTTAGAGCAGCTAAATTTCTAGTGAGGGAGGTTTTCCCCAGGTGGGGAGTGTGCGAGGTACTGCGGTCGGATAACGGCCCGCATTTCGCTAATGAAATGTTCCAGCACATCACATCCTTACTGAACATCAAGCATAAATTTGCATGTGCATATCACCCGCAGGCCAACAGTATATGCGAACGCCTGAATGGCCTACCGAAGGAGGCAATTGCAAAGATACAGCAAACAACAAAGAAGAGTTGGTTGTATTGCCTTCCGCTAGCCCTATTTGAGCTGAGGAATAGACCAGGCTCCGACCACCACCTCACTCCTCATGAGGTGGTGACCGGACGACAAATGCGCCTTCCTCTAACGCCAGCATCAAGGGCATTCACAGACTATGAAAACACTGCAACTGTTCTTGGTGATGAAATGTACCAATATGTGTCTTCTTTGGTTACTAGTGTAGTGTTTGTGTCTCAACAGCTCGAGCGCACGCGGGGCGGGTCTAAGAGTTACCAGCAAGAAGACGAGGACCAAGGACCGGAAAAGGAAAAACTGTGCAAAATTGCTAAAGGTGACCACGTGCTACTCCGCAATTTCAATAGAAAGTGGAACAGCCCACGCTTCACTGGTCCCCACCTTGTAGAGGAGGTATCTACGAGAGCAGTAAAGTTGCAGGATAAGCGTGCTTGGAATCACCTACACGACGTAAAGATCTGCAAACTCCCGACCCGCCCTAGCGTCACCGACAGGGCCATTGGAAGAACAGCAACAGCGTCACCCACGGAGGAAGAGACTTCTACCACAGCTGACGACCTAAGTGTCCCCATACCCTGCCACCCCCCAGATTCCCCAGAGACAACTACTGAAACTGGTAATTCCTATACCGCCCACCCCATGGTCACACGATCAAAGAGTAAAGAGACTTCCGCCAGTTGAGCCCAAACCCTCTGCCCATCGACCCCCTACCCACTACAGTAACCACCCAATTGAAGGACATTGTCTTGCACACATACACATGTAAACACTTGAATGTTCTCTTCTTTCTTTCTCGCACATGCAGGTACCGGTATTATTGTATTGCTAAGAAAACAGATAACTAACAAAGTTCATTGCCCAGGAGTAGATGCTACCCTCAGACGATAACTACCCTGAAGCCCTATCACACCAATTTGTCTATCACATAAAAAGGCCAAAGTACCTAAAAAGAAGGAGGGTACGTGTCTACTACACAGCATTTATCTTGGCCATAGAACAATCAATGCCCCATCTTCACCAACACTTGCCTGCCCTAAGAGACAGATCGCTTAGAGTGGCGTGGGAACAGCTCTTCGCCTGGGCACTGAACGACTACTTGATAGGGAGAGCTTGAAAAACAACAACTAACACTAATAACAAGCATATTGAGAATTTTCAGGCGGGCAACTCTAACGTCGCAAGAATAAGCTGCCGGACTGCAGCAAGGTAAGAGCAAAATGCCGGTGAGACTAGCTTCTGTAATAAAAATGATAGGGATTTTGATGATCACTGGGTTTTTGGCTGCCTCTGTATGGCAGAAAAGTTATGCTATCAATATTTTGGCTGTACCCAAACCTAATGTACCCCCACCCACGGCTGCAACAGGTGTTACGTCAGGTGGTACTAGCAAGCCTCCACATAAGGGGAATTGAGTAAAACGTAGCACATACTCAGATAATAAAGGTATTGATAATTACATAACAGATTCAGCACACGTCTCGAACAACATGTGGTACCAACACATGACCCAAATAGGTAAGCAGACAACAGAAGACAGCTGCTACGTCTGCTCATTGATCCCATACGCCATGAGCGCTTCTCGAACATTTGTTGCCACGGAAATAGATGAAGACAGCATGATGTATAATATACCTGACACTGTTCCAAACGAAAGGGAGATTTCAAGGGACGGTGGTGAAACTGGTGTGGAAAACACGAGACACATATCCATACGAAAACAACTTCCTCAAGACTTATTTGAGTTACCACAAGAGCAGTTTGCATGCTGAAGCATTCAGATACATGACAAGTGGTCCTGAAAAGGGAGAAACAAAGAAAGTAACACTACAATACCTACCATGTGACTGGTACGCCACTGAAGTTCCTGGTAAACAAGGATGTTGGGAAAGACCACTGGTAACAATAACAGGGAAGGTGTACATGGACAACAAATGGGATATAGGAGTGATTGGCAGCAACATGGTAACAAGAGAAAATATTACAACTATTGATGAACACAATCACAGATGTTGGACGATTTGGGGCAAGTACGTACCCATGCTGACATGGATGGAGAAGGATGAAGACCCAATAAGCATACTGCCGCTGTCTGCACCTAAGGTATGCTACCAACATAGAGGAGAAGTGGACGTGGGATACAACACCAACTGTGCAAGCGTGACAGAGTTACCTGAGGGGGGAGCAGGAACAGCAGTATTAATGGACCATTACTGGGCCTGCGGAAACAAGGCATACCACACACTGCCCCCTCTGTGGAATGGTATATGCACAATGGTACACGTTAATGTACCATCACTAGTGGTGCCCCAGAAACATGTGAAAGTGGCGAACTTCCCTAAAATTGATGAAGGAAACAAGAGGAAGAAGAGATCTGTAAAACCTCAGCAGGGGTCAGAACGAAAACAACAACGATGTCCTGAATAGAAAGAAGAGACAAGGAGAACCTCTGACAGGAAATTACCTATGGGGAAGGTCGGAAACAGCACTCACTTCAATCCCACCAGAACACAGACTATTCAGCAGAGCAGCAATGTTCTTCTCGTCAATAATACATCCGGGACTGCAAGCTTACGCAAACGCAAAATGGCTCCAGATAACTAGATGGGAGCTAATGATGACAATTAATTCTACAGTAAATGGATTCAACGCAATAAAAGAGGAGCTGCGAGCAGTGAGGATGGTAGCACTACAGAACAGATATGTATTAGATCTCCTTACAGCAATGGAAGGAGGAGTTTGCGCAAAGATAGGACAATCATGCTGCACATTCATTCCTGCTAACGATGCTGACAATGGTACACTGACAGAAGCAGTATCACAATTGGCCCAGATGCACTCCAAAATGATGGAAGAAAGTAAAGGAGTGAAGAAGGATGACAGCTGGTTTTCAATGTTATGGTCATGGATGCCATCTTGGCTGTCGGATGGACTGAAGATTATAGTTGGATGCATAATACTGGCTGGAGCTGCACTGATCATACTAAGATTTTGTAAGGCCCGAAAGGCACGCACTACAGACGAAATGATCTAAATGGTTGGTATGCACCACTTGATGCCGGCAGATGATGGCCAGCACACGGACACAATAATATAAGAAAGAGAAAAACTGCGCAAACAGATCATCACCAACCACCTGGACCCTCCATCTGTGAAGCTCGAAAACCCAAGAAACCCAAGGAGCTACATAGGGAAGTGGGTATACTGCACACCTGGAGGAACCTGTGTATATATGTATTGGTCATTTGAAGACCATGTCAACTACTATGGACACTTGGGAGGAGTAACTAAAATATGGAGAGTGAGAGGAGATAAGGAAAAAGATATGTTTGTGGTCGACAAGTCGACCAGAGGGGGGACTGAAGTGGGAGAATGGAACAAAAGGCTCCCACCAATCCCCTCACGCCCCTGGCCTAGAGGATCGCGGCCCAGACACCCGCCACGAGAGGAGTTTGCCTATCTACCAGACGACCAAATACCCTGGTACAGGAACATACGGATGTGCCCACCCGCCTGCCCACCAGCCTGCCCATGCCGACACCTGCGGCATGGATGAACTCGACTGAACCATTCAACAGTAAATAAACACATCGTTAGAGATGCCATGACGACCTAGCCAACGGTCAGCACACCCGTGCAAACATGCACACTGGTCACTCCCACACCATTCCACACAAAGAACATATTCAGTGCTATGACATAGGTGACGGACACGCCCACTGACACGCATCGTTATTATTTTTCACATAGGTTTTCAAAATGCAGAAACGCAAGACGCACAACGAACTCATCTAAAATGCTTGCTGACGCTTCTCCTAACCCATACATTGCAATGAGAAATATAACGAAGACATGATACTGGGGATAAAGCAACATGACACCGTAACTTAAAGCGCCGTGCATCAAACATCCCCACCTATGCACCAGGCCCAAGTAGGCCGCAAGCAAGAGCCTCCATGAACATTGAACGAGCAAGAGTACAATTGCTGACCCTGCAGAGTGAGCCCGGCGAGAACAGACAGTTAAGGGCACAATGTTGCAAACTCGCATGCCACAAGCCGAAGCCAAGGTCACACCTGCAAACTAAGCCAGACACACAGTGGAAAATGCAATATTAAATGTGCAGAATTCTGCCTCAACCACGGTCTCTCCTCACGTGACCAAGCCAAACCTGACAGGGTGCCAGACCCAGGAGGAAGGAGGCGCCTGGATCCCACGTTTTGAGACACAGGCAGCAACAATGAAGCGACTCAATGGACATCTGCGGCGGTGGGAGTAGTCTGCCCTCCAGCATATGAACAAATCCTCGCATTGTCTGCACATACCCATAGTTATACATTGTTGCAAATGACAGGTGCACCGCGAGCTGGGAACAGCGATGGTCCCAGACTGGGGGGCTCGCGAGTGGACCAATCAGAACATGGGGCACTTATCACTGACGCCATTAACATTAGCCAATCCTCAGGGGTCTTCATGTAACAATTTTCATGTATCTAATTGAAGGGACAACACAAGTATATCACCTGACTGACCCTCCACCACTAACAGCGTTCTCTACACGTATGCTATACTAACCCTACCACTCGAGGAACCAATCCAGAGTGGCGATAGGTTTTTTGCTAACTTTCCCAGGTGACGCGAGTAGCGCGTCATACCGAGGTAAAAAAGGGCCTGCGAGCCCCACGAAGAGACAGAGAGAGTCAGGACGGACGCGTACGATCCTTGACCCATCCCTGCCGTTTTTTTTAATAAACAGCAGAACCACCTTGCTTCTTGCGTGTGCCTCATACTCATTTTTGGGATACGCGGGAGGAGTTGGGGCCTCCCTGCCCGGGGGTCCGCGGACGGCCAGCTGACCCCGGCAGAATTTCCCCCCCGACAGCTCAATCTCAAAACGAAATGTCACTCACCTCACAGAGGTGAACTGTAAAGATATTATCTGAGTACCGCTGTCAAGGAGTGCATTAAAGTAAGTTGAGAGACATCTTCTCTCTATAGCTGGAAGGTAGAAAAAAATGCTATGATGCTCTCTGAGCAAGTGAAATATTAGCTGCAATAATGATAAAATGGAAATTCCAACTGCTTGTCATTTAGTCTCATCTGTCTCCAACGCTGTTTGTCTGTAAAGAACACGTGTCAACAGATGCAAACTACATAAATAAGGAGGAGGCAGTCACTGTACCCCTAAAGACTCACCTCCATACCATGCCTCAGTGAACTGCTTCAGTCTTCGTGGGAAGAGGACACTGCGGTGCTGGCCGCCATGAAATTCAGCAATTTGAGGAAACATGACTACGTCATGCTGTTATGACGGCCGTGACGTCACTAATGTAAAGAAAACAATGTGCATGCCGCAACTTGTGGTTTAAGTAGTTTTTATATATTTTTAAGCAAATGTGCCTATTATAGGTTGGCAGGTGCATTAAGTGATAGTGTAGCTCCCTAATGTATAAAAACAGTCGGTTGGAGTCAGAAATCATGTGGAAATGTTAAGTAATTTCCATCCAAGGGTAATAAAGATATTGAAAAAATTCATAATTTTAATAATACACGCCTATCTGCTGGCTCAGTAATCCCTAAGTGGACCAGACAGATCTCCAAAGGTCCAAAGACGTGCATGCCATGCACAGTAGTACTGAATGGTCAACATACAGGATCAGAGTAGTCATAGTGGAATGTCCAAAGATACAAATATAATGCAAAAATATAATGCATAATAATATCCAAAGGTGGACATGTTGTGCTAATGCCCTAGGTCTCTCAAATAAGGAGATTCTCTAGAGAAGGGCGCACAAGAATGAGGTTGTCCCCCTGTAATAGACTAAGTTGAGTTTCTGTGAAGTGAAGACAAAAGTAAATCACTGATACACAAAGTGTACAGAACATAGGGAGATCTGGAAAAACACCCCTAAGCAACATCTAGGTAACAGTCTTGCTGACAAAGGATATACTCATTCTCCAATAATCTGGTGTTGGTGTTAATGTGAACCATATCTGATTAGACACTGTCTCCGAAGAGTGCACAGTGTAGTCTATGCTGTATCTATAACCTGCTGCAGACAGTTCTACAGATTAAAACCACTATGGCCTTGGATTGCTCAGCAAAGAAAAAGTCAATTTAGTCTCCACAGTGCCACGGACATGGTCAATAAAATAGTTAAGACAACAGTAATATATCCCGTCCGGGAGTTAGAGTGCTCATAGGTTAAAAATATACTGCCTCAGACGAGTGCACAATCTAGCCCGTATACAGCCCAAGGTGATGGATTTTAAGGCGTAGGTACTAGGGTCAGAGTGGTGTATTACTCATATCTAGAAATGTATCTGTCAAAGGTATGGACCAAACTAAAAGTCTTCATTCAACCCTAGCGGAGTCACTGCATCTAAATGGTAAATCCAGTGAAGTTCTCTTTGTGCTAATCTCTTACCCATGCTCCCCCCGGGTAGTGGGTTTTCTATTTCTAAGATAACCAATCTTAATTGTGCAATGTTGTGCTGGTTATCCCGAAAGTGTCTGAAAATTGGTGATTTTTCGTTAGCAGTTCTGATGTTAGATTTGTGTTCAATCCAACATTCTTTAGCTTTTCTTTTCGTCTGCCCCATGTAATATTTCCCGCAGGTACACCTGAGTGCATAAACAATGTTCTTACTATTGCAGGTGGCGAAATCTCTGAGTTTGATCTTTATGCCTGAGCTAGGGTGTTAGGGTCTCCCTCGCTGACACTCGAACAGTGCTGGCAATTTAAGCATGGGTATGTCCCGGGTTTTGCTTTTGCACGACTCTTTGGACGGACTATTTAGGGCGTTCAACTTTGACTAGAGAGTCCTTCAAGTTCCTACCTCTCCTAGATTCAAGGCCTGATCTGCCCATCAAAGCAAAAGCAGTAAATACTAAAAAAGGATAATTATGCCAACCCTCACAAACCCCTCATTCATCAGCGAGGGTGAACAGGGGGGGTTCAGTGATACATGTACTACTGAACTTAGTAGAAGCACAACTTCTAACCCCACGATGATGCAGGGGTCCTAACTACTATCAAGGGATGGGCTCCAATTGTCTGGATACCCAGATGGGTCAGGGGGAGACCGGCTTCCCTTTTCTGGGGCCTGGAAGCTGGGAATCTCAAATTCATGGTACAGGATCTAATCATATGGGGCTACTCCTTGGAATTTAGAAACATTCCACATGTCTGCAGCCTCATCTTAGTGCTTGGTCATGATACCGACTGAGAAAGAAGCTCTGAAGGAGCGAATTGAGATAGTACTGAAGAAGCAGGCCATCAGACCTCTTCAACAGGAGGAGAGAGTGTTTTAACCTGCTGCAATTATTCTCTTCCTTTACATCATGCTCCTGGTGACCTTCCGTCCCATTAAGACTTCAAATGGAGCAACAAGTATATCAGTGTCATCCCCTTCAAGATGTAAACCCTTCAGGACATTATACCCAGGGTGACCTCGGGGGACTTCCTGTCTTCATTGGATTTGAAGTATGCTTAAATCCATGTCCCCATCCTGCTAAAATCTACAGATTCCTAAAATGTGGTGTGCAGTAGGAGAAATTCCAATTCAGGGTTCTTACCCCTAGACATTGTTTCACAGCATGTGTGTTCACAAATGTACTGCCACTTATTGTGCTAAATGCCTGGCTCAGTCATGCCCTTTCTATACATCAATGAGTGGCAGACACACAGAGAATATCCCCGACCCTGGTCAGGTTTGGCCGGAAGCCGGGAAGGGAGAAAAACCACCTCCAGCCATGCAACTCACTCCAGTTCATCTGTACCCTCTTTGACACTACTCTGGGAAGAGACTACCTGCAGTTAGGCAGAGCTGCTCATTTCCAAAGCATGTGTTGTCTTCTCATAGATTCATTTTTTTGTATTCATTTATTATTATTTGTAAAGCGCCGGCACACAGGCCTGTAGGGCCTCTGGGCCTCAGGCATACGGGCGCTATCAGTAAACATCAACAAACAAACACAGTCTACAAAAATAACAGCAGAACCATAAAGCAGCAAAACATGTGGCATAGGAGGCATTTAATGGAAAAGGAGGGCCTTCAGTTGCTGCTTGAACATCTCCAGGGATTCTGTGCCTCTCAAAACAGAATAGGCAATTTGGCCCCCAAAAAACGAACAATTCTAGCGCAGAGAATGTCTTAGCCAGTGGATGGCTTCAGTGCCAGAAGACACATAAAGCTTCTGTTACTTTACCTCCTGAACCCAGACCTAATCTCTGTCACTCAGCACAGCAGAGAGAAAATGTAGTAATGGATTAGCTCGCACAACCTCTTGAAGGGTAGCCCACTGGAGGCACTGACACCCATGATCCACTCCACCAATGGCGTCCTGGCAGCACAGGGTCCGCACGGGAGAAGGGAATGATTTGGGGTTGCTGTGGATTCCAGGACAGAGCCAAGTCATTAAACATGAGGGAACTGTGCATTCCCTGACTCTATGAGGGGCCAAGGAGTCTCCATTATTCCTTTCCACCTTTCCCCTGTTGCCCAAGGTTCTCATCCATTCCAAGAGGGAGAGTCTGTCAAGGATCCCAATTGCCCTGCGATGGGAAAGGAAGTACTGGTACCATCTCCTTCTAACCCTGTCAAAGGGCTCTTGTTGGTGAATTCCCATTCACCTTCCCACTGGGACAATTGAGGCTCCATTAAATGGCCTTGATGCTGAGAGGTCTGATCAGATTAAGTCTCTCAATTTCGATTACAATGGTGCTTCAAAGCCCGCAACTCTCAAATCCAGCTCCAGCTACTGGAGCTCCTTGTGCAGATAATGTGGTAAGGAGGACCCGGTGACCGCTGACCTGTCAACCACTGATTATTCTTGAATTCCCAAAGATAGATTCTCACTAGTCTGGTCCATTTCTATTTTTAGAGGTCATCTGGCTGCTGTTAGGTCATTGTAAGGACCTGGGGGAGGGGGTTAGGATGGTAGAAATGTAGTTGTTTGCCTCATGTCTTTTGAAAGGCTTCCACTTTGAGAGGCCTCCAGGACCAGCCTTACGCATGGGTGACCTAGGCAGTCACCCAGGGCGCCAAACTGATATGATTTACATAGGGCACCATAGCCTCCACTACGCCAGCATGGAGGAGCCTGTAAAAAGCTCCCATGGGCTGGTGCAGCAGCGCTCGCGGTGCCATATGTAAAATAAATGGCTATCCCATGCTGGCGTGGTAGTGGCATACATGCCAACTCTCCCTATTTAGGCGGGAGACTCCCGATTTTTCCCGCCTAAAATAATTGTAGCACCAATGCATTCCTATGGGAAAAATGTATGTCTCCCAATTTCACTGACGAAATGTCCCTTCCAGGTGCGTCGGAATGTTGGCGTGTATGTAGCGGCATCCTTCAGAGGTGAAAAGTTCTATGCCCCAATGGGCTCCGCTGCCGCACCAGCATGTGGGAGCAGCTTTTCTAGCACAAAGGGCGCCCCTGCCATGCCAGTTTGTGGGAGCCTTTCAAGTGCTCCCCCAAGCAGGCATGGTGGCAGCACCCTATTTAAATTAAAAGCTTCCTTGTCTCGTGTTGGCCTGCATGGAGCGGCACCTTATGCAGGCCACAACAGCATGGGGGTGGGGGGCAGGTTTTCTATTACAGAGGGCCTCCTGACATGCCAGCTCAGGGAGCCTTTCAAGTGCTCCCCCTAGCAGGCACGGTGGAGTGCCCTATATAAATGAAATGCTTCCTGCTCTCAGGTTGGCGCTGGGCGCTCCAGCATGGCAGCGGGAAGCTGTACATTTGAATAGGGTACCACTGCCACACCAGCACAGGGCAGCTTTTGAAAGACTTCCCCGAACTGGCATGGTGGCGCGCCATCTTAAAGTAAAAAGCGCCTCGCTCGCGTGCTGGAGCGGGGAGGTTTTAAACAGGAACATACTTGGGGGCGGACAAGCAGTGGCTAAACCTGGCTTTTTGCATAAAAGCGAAGAGCATTTTGGGTACATAATGTTCCCAGAATGCTCTTTGCTTTGTTAGAAAATGCATGTTTTCAATGCAATTTTACATTTGAAACATACCTGTGATAGTGATTCAGCAAGAAATCCTTTTGTGAGAGTAATGGAAGTTGGACTGTTCACAATGTTCACCGTAATAAAAGGATGTCTGTAAATTGCAAGACATATAGAAAACATGTGGAGCCTGCTAAATATTTGGTGGTGGGTGAGGGGGTTTGAGGGGTGGCTGGATAACAGTTGTAAAAGCTCATCATCACAGTGTATATTGATATCGCCTGGCCAGGCTTTTGTCCTCTGCCACTGGATGTGTGCTGCTGCTGCTGCTGCTACGTTAATGAATGTTTAAATGTAGTCTTCACTGCAAAGTGAGATATCTGACAGGATCTCGGTAGCACACCTTTCCCATCGAAGCCCAGGGGCCTGTAGGCGCTAGTTACAGTTACAAGTGCAGTAGCCCAGCCCAATGTGTAGGGCCAGACATGAGGTTACAAGATAAGGGCAGGGCAGAATGCTGCCTTCGTCATGCAACCTCTTCAAAGTGGGAGGCTTCAGCCCTCCCAAGCCAGTGACTGGTGCCACCCTATTTAATTGGAAAGCTACCAGCTCCTGTGCTAGTGCCAGGCGCGCCTTCATGAGAACACAGGGAAGTGGGGGGGGGGGGGGGGCACCACAAATTATGTTTTGCCCAGTGGCACTGCCAGAGGTAGGGCTGGAGACCTCCCAAAATGGAACCATCTCCCAGATGTGAGCTTTCCCACATTCTAGCTTTCAAGGGTGCCATGATGAGTGACTTCTTCTGGACCATCACCTGGGCCTTGCCCAACATACAAGCTTCCCTTTGCAGGTTCTTCAACTGCTTTGGAAATGTGTGGATGCATTCTGTTTACATTGACTACACCTGTCCCTTAGTGTGGTAGCTCTATCCTCCGGCATGCTGTGCATGCCTTCCTTTTGGACTGGGATGCGGGAGAAGGGTTTGGGGTGAAATTCCTAGTGCCAGGACAAGGGGGTTGTCTCCTGATTGGTGTAATAATCGGATCCAGCCGCTCGCATGAGCCGCACAAAGTAAACAAAAAAAACAGTCAGGGACTGGATTACAAATATTTAGTAGGACAACAATTTCATTCCTGCGTTATATCCCGACATCTTGTAACACACAAGCAAGCACGGGTTATGGAATACTCTCGAGCTGGAGTTACTCTAGAGCCACTAACGCTGTCCCTACGTAGAAGCACACCATGTCCCTATCCGGGGGTGCTGTCCCCAGGGAGACGGTGACGAGTCGCCTATCTAAAAGAAAAGAGGGGGAATAATATCCCTACTTAACAGTGCGCAACCATTTCGGTATCAAAGTTCATTTTCCAAAACCCCACACAAATGGTAACCCATGACAGGAGCAACGGTGTCCCTGTCTCAATTTGCTCCTGAGATGAACATAACAGGGGAATTTCCTAATAATTTATTAACCAACAGGGCAATATGTTATCTGTGCATATATGCTCGCTTCCTGTGGATATCGAAAAAGTCCTGCTGCTGTGCAGGGCGAGAGCAAGATGTTTGGGTATAGGGGTGATACAGAGATGACTTACCAATAATCCACAATGCACAGCGCTTTACTCTTCCTCGTGCCAGCCCTATGACCATTTCCCATGGTGGGTATTAAGGAATTCGTAATGCTGCTGTTGGCCGCACCAGTATGACTGCATAGGGTCACACGTCTTATACCTTTCTATGCCCAAGGGAAGGAGCTAGTCTATACATGTGTCTTATATTGAGAACATGTATGACAGGGGTGCTGCTCACAGGGTTCAGGTCACACTAACTCATTTCTCCGCGATTATGACAAGTAGAACTAAGAGTAATGAGGATTACTGGAAGGTCATCTGGGCATTAAACACTATACAAAACACCCGTTATTCATTTATGAATTTGGCAGCTTGTACATTGTGTCTTCCATCTCCGTGCTCTGTTTGTTTTCAGAAAGAAATGTTGCCAATGCAATATTAACAGTATTGCAGTCCATTTTGGGCAAATTACACAAGGTGGCACTGCTGAGACACTTTATTTATTTAGATATTTTATTTCGAATTTCTTTAGCATTTAACTGCAGGGATAAAGGTGTAATCGTGCGATTTCCTTTTTTAATCTGCCTAGATTCTAGGGTGTGATCAGGTAAATGTTTTTACATTCGTTTAGGCTTAATTTAAATCCGGCAAATATTTTCCCAGAAAACCACGTGAGAAGAAAGGGGTGAGGTGTAATTTAGCGCTCTTAGACTTCCACAATCTGTGAATAAAAAAACATATGCCAAACCTGTTTCCAAGGAAATACGATGGAGTGATTTTTCTAGTGAATCCTTTGCTAAAGTATTCAGACACAAGGGTGAAGGTTCCTCGCTAACGTCAGCAACCATTGGCAAAGCCAATAGGCCTTGCTCTGTGGCATATGACATTCACTCAGAGTAAATCATACTGCGTCAGAATACTGAGCATGCCATTAGTGTTCCCAATGACCCATTGTGGATGTGCTCAGGTGCTTTCGGATGAGTGCATTCATGAAAACATTCTCGCTACTACAGGAAAAGGTGCCAAAGTCTGTTTACATGCTGCAATTGCACACATCACTGACAATACCTCACCCAGAGTGCTGTGCACGTCTATGGTGCTTAAATCTTAAGGATGAAATCAGATTTTATTGCAAATGGTCCGAAAATGCATTTCACAAAAAACTAGAACCACAATTGTTACGAAGTTAGACAACCACGTCTAACACCTCATACACAAGGCATGATATACAAATACAATTAACATGGCACACAAGTCAACCAATTTTATGAAGAAACCCGCTCCTGGAATTCCAAAATTAAGATGACATTAAAAATGGTAGAAGAAGGGGGGATGCGATAGGAGAAACAGAGAGCAAGGTTCGGAATGTAAGGAATAACTAATGTTCAAGTTTTATTTCAAGAAAGGAGGGTGAGCAACAGCAGCAGTACCAGGAACTAAGCCAGGTGCATTTGGTAAGGGAAGGCGGAGGTGGGAACGCAGGACCTCAGTGCAAAGGCTTGACAAATTGCCCCCTGGAAAGGGAATAAAAGCCCTACCTTCCATCTCAGAAAAGGTGGTCTGCTAACCGGGGCCCCGGTATCAGAAACTCCATGCCAAAATCATAGTTGTTTTACTTGTTTTATATGTGCTGGGAAGAACCCCAGAGGTCACTGTAGGGTACTAATGTTATGTAATTGCATTTGCACCGCGCCAAAGCCCGAGGGCATCCAGGCGCCAACACTAACACAGCCGTATGCAAGGGGAGGGGGGGGCACTCCCTGATTTCGAACGTTATTACTGAGCGGCACGAGCCCATTTTCTCTCATACTGGTATGAGACGAGTCCTAGCAGACTTGTCCAGGTGGAGAGGGCGCTGGCTGCGCCCCACCTGCTCCAGGACAATAATTCTGGGCAATAAGGGAGGTAGGAAAATGGGTGTGAGAATGGTGTCAAGTGCATGTGCAGCCTGGGGAGACATTGCAGACAAGCTAGGAATCACAGTGGTGTATTGTCCGCAGCTCCCGGCCAAGCATAGGAAGGGTTTGGGTATTAGAAGTGAGAAAGTATACACAGCCTTAATAGACAAAATGGGAATGCCGACCATAGGGGACTACTTCATTGACAACATATTCTTGAGCATAGGGTTATTCAAGGAAAAGGGGGCCGCCTCCACCTTGGAGGTATATACTTCCGTATCCGGAATGCATTTAAAGCATTCTTCCCTACATTCCCACAACTGACTACATTTCCACGACTGCATGAAGTTATCTCGGCCCAGGGAGAGGGATGATCGGTTTCCTTGATTTATAATAGACTCATGTCCACGTTACCACAGATGGGGGACAGATCGGAACAGAGGTGGGAGATGGCACTCCATAAATAGGTGATGGTGCTTGGCCATATATTAGCAATCAGACCCAGTATGTCTCGCTTAATGCGGGATACAAGCAAATTCATTTTAACTCTATGCATCAAACGCACCACACACCTGCCAAATACACATGTATCATCCAGAGGTTTCTAGGGAATGTCCATGATGCAGGGTTGATGCGGCCACCATCGTACATCTGTCGTGGGAATGTCCTCTGGTTGTGAAATTCTGGGTTTTTTTTTTGAGGCACTGTCAGCCATAATTCGGGAGCGAGTGATGCCGGTACCCCCGATGGCACTTCTGGGGCTGACCTTGTTGTTACCTAGATGTGCCAGAAGACTGAGCATCTTATTCATCTGCACGCTGCCATTGAACGCTCCGCCCCCATGTGTCGGGGCGTTATCCGGCTGACGGATGTCATTTTCGTCGGATCAGTGAATTGTAATTAGATAATGTATTGGGGAAATGGACTGGTTTTATGAGTGTACAGGGAACTATGTGGAGTTTGTTGACACAGTGTTTTTCTTTGTCATATTGCTGCAAAACAAATAACATTTAAAATAAAGCCACTGAAAATAGTGACTGCATTTAAATCTGCACCTCTGTTCTAAAATCATCACATCACATAATTATGCTAAACTTTCAGATTAACGGCAGGATAATCTGGAATAGGATTTGGTATGGCGGCTGATGGTTCACATAATAATTAAAAGCCACCTCTGATTCAGAGCATACCAGTGTCAACTGTGAAGAATCCAATGGGATCCTCCACAGAAACCTGGTTTAGGACCCTCCTCATGTGGCCATGGAAAGGAAGGCGCTCTCAGATCCCGACCATGGGGGTGGTGTACTGCGGGAGGATCACGTGGGGGGGGGGTTACACCAGGAAAACTGGGAATAGCCCCTTTTTTAACTTCCCCTGTAAGCCCTACCTTTTGATGGCTTTTTACCAATTTAAAGAAGTAGAAAAACGTAATTTCACTAAATTGAACTACATGTCCCAGAAACCCATAGAGACTGACATGAAGAAGAGGGCTCTAGAGGCCTGTAGAAGTGAAGGACAGGCAAGCAGACCTAACAGTCTTTGCCAGGGTCAGGCTATTAGCAATACGGGCCTGCACCTGAAATCAGTTGTCCCACCTAAGAAGCATAAAAGGCTGCAGCAGGAGGGGGAGGTAGAAGCTGGAGCTGGAGCAGGAACCGGAATGCTGGTAGAAGTATCAGAAGGAGAAGAGCACGAGGCTGGCAGTTTACCAGGAAGCGTGTTCACTTAAGGGAAGCTAGGGAAAGAGGAAAGCAGATTTCATCTGCAAGTCCTGAGAGAGTCCTGTGTTCACAAACCCTGCTTTGTCATGGCTGCACTGAGAGAGAATGTGCTGAGGTTGAAAGTCTTCCCAGGTGTGCCTAGTTACTGTGAATGCAGAGCCAAGACCGTGCTGCAACCCGAGGCCCGTTTACTGATGCAAGCCAAGGGACAGAGGAGTGAAGGAGACTCACCATGGTTAAGGCCGGACCGAGGACACCTGTGTTGCCGAGGGTTGTGGGTCCCAAGAGTGCCTGAAGTAGTAGCAGAATCCAAAGAAGTCGGGAAGTGGAAGTAGCCCGCAAGCGTAGTGCTCCTGGAGCCGGTGGGTGAAGCACTGTGTGAAGGTTCACTTTAAAAACCTTGCTGGTAACTTTTATCAGCGTAATAATATATATTTTTTTAAATTCCTTATTTACATTTTACCAAACAAGAACATACAGATCATAAAAAAAACACATGACGTAGCATATAAAGTTTACCAACAATAACAGCATGAGAAGAAGGGAAGAAAGAAAAAAAAGGGACTTGCAATATAATCGCGTAATAATATCTTGTGGAAGAGTGGAAGCGAGTAGAAGGTGTTTGTCACTGTGAAGATGCCGGCTAACAATGAGAATGTATCACGCGTATGTCTAATGCAAGTTGGAGTGCTCGCATATAAAAGAAACCTTTCATTTTCCATTGTTGAACTGTTGAAACATCACCCGAGTGGCCGCGTGTCTCCAATTAAGAAGGAAAATGCTTTCCAGATCACGCAGAAACCTAAAGCTGACAACGTGTTACAGGGTATATTCCACCAGAGAGAGGCTGCATGTGAACAATTGTGATTCCACACTGGAGTCAGAGTGTAACTCTGTAATAATAGAGAGAAATACAATTTCTTATGAATCTTTAAAGTAAAAAATCCCTCTTCAAAAGTGGTTGTGTGTACCTAAATCTGCTGCTATTTTGAAGAAAGATCCTTGTAGCATTCAGAATAAGTATTCTATGAATATAGACGTTGTTGAACTGAAGAGAAGAGCAAGCATTGCCCAAGCCAGTATGTGAATCCTTTCTATAGTGAAACCAGTTCTGTTAAGATATATCCACCCGTAATTCTGAGAGTGTTAAAGTTGTTAAAGGTCCAGTGTCCTCTGAAACAAGTGTGATATTGTTATCTAAAGCTGGAAGTGTGGCAATAGAACTTAAAGGAAGCTTCTGGAACCCAGAAGGTGTGAATGAAGCTAGGGAAGGGAGCTGGGTGCTTGTAAGAAGATTACATCAACAATCTGTTAAGCTGAGACTGTTGAAGTTGAACGAGGAGCGGCCTGGAAGCAGAGGCTGCCATTTTCTCATAGCCTAGGAAAGAAAAGTGCCTTGCCTACCTGTGGAGATTGAAAAGTCTTGTCTTTAACACACTTATCAAGTATCAAGTTGGAATAGACCTAACAGAATTGTGGTTGTGTATAAGACTGTCAATGCATCTTACCCTAAAGCTGGTTGAAGTAGTGGCTTACTGTGGAGCAAAGGAGCCTGTTCCCACAGTAATAGTATCAGAAGGGGTTTGTCAAGAGGAAAGAAACACCCTAAGATACCAAAGGCACTGCAGAGGTCAGAAATACAAAGGAGGTTGTTGAAGCAGAAGTTGTTTCTTTGTTTTGAGAACTGTGGCAAACCAATCCTGGAAGAAGGATATCCAGGATTACCATTGGTGCTGTTTTCTTAGCTGGAGTTGGAAGGGGAACATTTCAACAGAAGGCTGAAGAATTATTTCTAGTGGATTTATGTTTGCTGAACTTTTATTTCATTTGGGAACTTACAGGAACGGGTTTACTTTCCTTTTGAACACTTGGGAGAAATTGACTGATCAATCCTGGGGAAGGGATTTATCCAAGACAGGTCAAGGTAATCCAAACCACTGGTTATTGGTTATTCTCTTATGTATGTTATTTCTGTTTTACCTTGAATATTTTGTTGTTTAGTGTGAGGTCAGTTTTGTTAATGCTAGGGTCATTCCCTTAGAACTTAGACTAGTCAGGGATCTCCCTGATAGAGTAGGTTTAGTGAGGTTTAATTTGCACTTTTTACTTTTAATAAAATGTTTAATTTGGATAAAAACAGAAGCAGTTGTCCGCATTTATGACCCATCACGCAACCCTGTGAGGTCACACCAGCTATGCCAGGCAATGTGGCTTCCAGGCAAGTTCCTGTCTGATCTCCAGTAAATGGGACGAAGGGCAGGATGTCTTCCTCTGTTGACACTCTGGGAGGTTTTGTAACTCCTCCCTGCCAGGCCCAATGACTTCCAACAAGAGATATCCTGGGAGCATGAATTCAAAGAAGCAATTCCTTTAAAAAGGCCTGCCTCACAATATGTGGTTGCGCACCAAAGGGTCTTTGAAGTGTTGGACTAGAGAATGGGGATGGGGTCAGGCAGTCAGGCTGATCAGAGCAGAAGGAAGAAAGGATTCCTTGACCTTGATTCTCTGCGAGCTTCTAGGCACAAGTCACTATACTCATTAAAGCAGCCTTCAAGGGGTATTCATTTGGACCTCTGTTGGGAGAGCAAACATGTTCAAAGCCCCAACCAGTAAGGTGAAAAAGGAGTGTTTCAAGACAGAGGTAAGCTTTGCTTCCTACCCATCCCTAGGGTGAATTGCTGATGGAGCAAGACCTGCTTCTCTGCCATTTGCACTGGTACCACGACCTCACTGGAGGACAAAGACTCCTGCAGCTGTTAGCCAGCCTCCCCAGGTTGGGAGAACGAGAACAAGGACTCATTTTGGCCCTGGATTGGAATTCACAGGGCTAGAAGAACCAAAACTGCTAGTCTCCTGCATTCTATCACACCAAACTATTGTCAACTGTATTTGAACACTTTCAAACCAACAGGCCCTACAGTGCTGCCTTCAGTACTTCTTCGAACGGCTGTTGCTACTCCTCAAACCAGTTTGTGGTTGCTATGCATCAGCTGAGAATGTTGATTTCCTGGGTCAAACAAGAAGCTCACCACTGCGGAAAGCTTAAAACCACCACATCTCAAACTGTGCCTCGAACCATCAGCATATTCATAATCAACCACATCTCAAACGCTCAACCAAACCTGGTGGCATCACTGATCCGCATCGTTCGAACGCCACATCAAACCGCAGTGAGCTTCATGTCGAACCTTACTCGACACTTGCTTCCTGTCTGGATCACTACGAATCGCCTCCTCCGAACCTGGTTCTACCCGCTCGCAAAACCTCGAGAAGCCTTGTTTGATGCCATCCCCTCTTTTGCACCTTTTACCCTTTTATCCTTTTGGTAACATTGCTGTAATTGATTTGCCGTTCACCCCTGCTATATTATCCAGAAGGTTTGCATCATCTTCATACTGCATTTTCTGTGTTCTTTCTACAGGGGTGGTTTTTGTTCCATTCCTTTATTTTGGACTGTTTCTACTATTGCTGTATGAGCTGCTACTGTGATCACATTTAAACCTCTCTCAAGTGTATAGCCTACATTTGGATCAATTTACCACCAAAGGCAAAGGAGGTATATCTCTGGACTGTGCCTGTTTCAT
The DNA here is from genome assembly GCF_040938575.1 of Ambystoma mexicanum. NCBI lineage: Eukaryota > Metazoa > Chordata > Amphibia > Caudata > Ambystomatidae > Ambystoma > Ambystoma mexicanum. Next base: position 670,584,168 of record NC_090935.1, on the reverse strand, counting down.
CTTTAATATTCGGACGACTGTCATTTTGTAGATGTGTGAGGGCTGAGTAGGCAGAATAGCCATACTCATCCTTTTACTCCTGTGGGGTGTTACTCATTTCATCACATACGGACAGAACACAGACTTGTGGCACAGATCTTTGGAAAGAACCAGGGACCAACTGGCAATATCTATTTGATATTTTTCCACACAAGGCAAATCTGTAGCATTCATTAAGAAACATCAACACCTTACTTACTCATCGACTAATCATGTATGTGTTTATTGTTTTTGTTTAACTTCAATGAAATAAAATAAATGTAATAAATAAAGTGCAGAGTACAGCTTGTCTCTTCTCTAACACACACACACTCACACACTCACACATACAGCCACACAACCTCCAGCAATTCTCAAAAACTCCTGGTTAAGTGATAATTGGGTGTTGCACTTGCTCTAGTCACATCCAATCCACAAAGATGAATGAAGGAAGCCTACACATGACTGTTTATTTGTTTCCTTATTAGTTTTGGATTTTAGGTGGCGCTTATGTACCATTGAAAAGTTCATAGTATTGCATTGGAGTACAGCTATAAGGGTGATCATATGTGAGGACGGACACACAGAGTGTGGGTGTTGTTTAGCTATTTACCCATCCATTAACAGCGCATGGCCATGCTAATCCCTATGGCCATTCCCACCTACTACCTGCCCTGCCCGCCCGAACACATCCTGCTGGGATCTCTTATCTGGCTCTATCAAACAGTAACATCAAACTTTGCCCTGCCAGTGTTGTATTAAAGCAGTCTGCTGAGAGTTACTGGTTTAACTGCAGATGTAAAGGTGCTACTGTGGTAATACAAATGTGTTAACCGAGCCTGCCTTTAGAAACTTGATTAATATCTGTTCCTTGCAGTCAGGTACAGGTAAAAACAATCATTGACCAAGCCATAAGTCTGGGTGTGTGTATGGATATTATATCAGTATTTTCCAGGCACTCCAATCATATCAATAAGTAATCATCCAATGTTCCACTTGTTGCTTTCTTATGACCATGTAGATCCATCATGGTAGTATTGTACTGTATTGTTTATTTATTTATAGAGCGCGCCTGGCTGTTAAGCAACTGGGCGCTGGCAGTGAAATAAATCTTGGGTTACAGGTACATGAATACGTTACAATTCTTAGGTTACAGGATCATATATTACAGTTGCATTACATTTCTTAGGTTACAGTATCATATATTACAGGCTCATATGTCGAACATTACATACAAGGCATTTTTACTTACAAGAGAGATATGTTACATTTGATCAGAATCTTTTATGTAGCACTGTCGGATGACTTACGGTATAGATAAGTAAGATGTTTGCAATGAATATACATAGTATTTGGTATAGTTGGGGCATTTAGCGGTCGTTATTTTTAAGCCAGAGTTTAGCGTTGGCTTTGAACACATGAAAGGAGAGGGTAGCTCTAAGTGCATCTGGGATGGAGTTCCAGAGCTGAGCTGCTTGAACCGGGAAGCTGGACCCACCGGTTCTTTTCAGTTTAAAGTTAGGGACTTTGATGCTATTTGAGAGGGCTTTTCTGATGGGACGTTCAGAAGTGTGCTTTGTGAATTTTTCTGACAGGTATGCAGGAGCTTTGTTGTTCAGACAGTTATGTGTAATGTTCAGGGTTTTGTACAGGTAGTGCCTGGCAAATGCCTGTCCGTGGCTATCCAAAGGCTGAAACGGCTTGCTTTGCTAATGCTTGTTTACTGCAATGCCTATTCTGCTGACACGTGTTTTGTGCTGTCGGTGGTGCTTAGGTAATTGGTGATGAAAAGTAAATCTGAACAAAAACAAGAATGAGTGGAGAAAGGTAGAGATGTAGAGAGAATTGGAAAAAAGGATGCCCATATTGTGGCTTTCATGCCAACTCAGGAGGGTGGACAGGGCTGACAATGGCCTGCCAGCCAGAGCTAAGGCAGGCCCTAGTGAAGCAAGAGCCTCAGCTCGGGCTGTGGGCCGTTTGCCGTCCATGTCGGCCCTCCTCGCGGGCTTGAAAGCCATTCACACCCCGGGGGTTAATCTGGGATGTGAATGGCTTTCATTATTTTTCCTCGGGAGACTTGCGGTGCTGGCGCAGCCTCTCCCGAGGAAAAAAGAAAGAAAAATAAATTGACGAAAAGATGGCTGGGAGATGGGAGGATCACTGGGACCGGAGCACAGAGCTCTGGTCCCGCAGGTACGTGGGGATGAAGGGAATGGGGCGGGGGAATCTGGGGATGGTGAGGCAACAGGGAGAGGCTCCCAGTTGCCTGCCCACATTAACAAAACAAATGGTGCCACCCAGTGGCTGGGGCATGGGGGTAAATGCCTATTCTCGCCTGCTGTTCCGGCCAACTGATTGGCTGAGTGCCCTTCCCATGGTCCGAGTTTCACTTATCTGAATTATAATGTAATGAAAGGGTGAAAGGAAGCGGTGTGAGAAAAGTGACAAAGGTTCAGGATATGTGACTTGTAATAGGAAAACTCATTTGATCATGTGTACACTTGTGATATGATGCATCTAGCTGCTAAAGAGACAGATATTTAACACAAAAAAACGGGTGTAACATGTTGGTTAACTCTTTGTGTGCATATGTGGCACTATGCGTTTGGGATGTGAAAGATTTGATATGGTAAATGCCAAGATACATTTGGTGAGAGATGGCTGTAATTGGAAGGTAACATGTGGATGTCAGTGTCATTTGCAGGACATGCACGTGTCTTGGTCTGTCAAATATGGAACAAATGTAGTAACAATTGTTACTGCAGTGTAAATCGAAATCCTTATGTATTGTCAGATTAAATCCTAATTATTGGACTTTGGGTCACAGAGAAAATCATTTTCTAAAAATTAGTATTTTGGCAGTGGGTAGCCTTTAAGTTTGCACAGCAACATAAACAGCTCACCGCTGGTAAATGTTCGTCATTTGCACTGTGGGGTGCAAAGTGAGTATACGCTGCCTAGCATGCTGGCATTCCATACTGCGTTTACTTTTCATTGTGAGCGGCGCTCACAATGAAACCCTCGCCGACATGCTAGGTTGTCAGGGAGGGTTTAATTTCAATTGTGAACACTGCTTACAATGTGAGCATGGTAAGCAATGTTCACAAATACAATTAAGCCCTGCCTAAGGAACTGGTCAATCCTGTTGTGGTCTATACCTCTCCTGTTCCCTCCCAGGCCCTCTGTACAGCTCTGGCCTCTCATTTCTCTGCTAAATCTCAGGACATCCTGTCCTCTCTGTCCTCTTCCTCTCTCGGCCCCTTTTGGACATCTCCACCTCTCCTCCTCCTTTTTCCTCTTTCTCTCTGACAACACCTGACGAGGTTTCTAGACAAGTCCGATCTATGAAAGTGTCGTCCAAACAGGTGCTCCGCTGCTCCTCCAGAACCATCAAAGCCCATATTGACACCTTCTTTCCAGCCTTGGCCGATTTCTGTAATCACTCTTTCGCCACTGCAATGTTACCCTCTCCCTTTAAGCACTCCCTTGTGCACCCACTCCTCAAGAAGCGTCTGCTGATCCTACCTGCCTGGAAAACTATCGCTCAATCTCCATCACCCCTTTCCTGAGCAAACTCTTGGAAAAGCTTGCCATCTCCCAGCTTACTCTCCACACTGAATCTGTTGGTTGTCTCCATGACCATCAGTCTGGCTTCAGAGCTGCTAGAGGCATGGAAACTGCACTCCTTAACACCTGTGCTGCTCTCTAACCTTGATTCCAGCATTCCTTCTGTTCTCATCCTTCATCTTTCCTCTGCTTTCGACAGGGTCAACTTCGCCATCCTGATCAATCGACTCTGCGAACCTGGGAATCACGGATCAGACCCTAGAGTGACTGACCTACTTCCACTTGGACCGCCACTCCGCTCCCAGGTCCATTGTGGTCCCATTCTCTCTGCCACCTCTCTCTACCTGTGGCATTCCCCAGGGCTCTATCCTCTCACGCTAGTTTTTCAACCTCTACTTGGCCACTTTGGCCTCCCGGATCTGTACCTTCTCCTCTAACTTTCAGTGTTATGCGGATGACTCAGCTTTCCTTCAGGCTCCCCTCAGCCTCCTCTCCTCTCTTGCTCATTCCTGACTGTCTATCCACGATTCAGGATTGGTGCACCTCCAACGATCTCTGCCTTAATGCCAGTAAGACAGAGATCCTTCTCATTGGGACCATTGCCTCTAAGTTTCCTCTCTCACTATAGCAGACCACCTTGGGCCCTCTTCCTTTGCCTTCCTGCGAGGCAAAAAACATTGTTGTCATCTTCAACACCACACTCTCTTTCTCTCCTAACATCTCGGACATCACCAAGAAGTCCCACTACCAGCTGCTCCTCCACAAAGGGAATCGTCCCTTTCTCACTCCCCACCAGAAGCCCACTGTCTCTAGGCTGGACTACTGCAACAGCCACTTTCTCAATCTGTCTTCCTCTAGTCTCCGTCATCTGCAAATAATCCAGAACAGGACTGCAAGATTTAACCTTGGCCTCAAGCCCTGGGATTGTATTTCTCCAGCCCTGAAATCTCTCCACTGGCTGCAAGGATCAAGTTCAAGAACCTTTGCATTGCCCACAAGGCTTTCTGGGGCCAGTGCCCACACTAAATCCAATGCTCTCTTCCAAAATACCTTCTTTCTCTAGTCCTTCACTCAGCTACCTCCAACTCTCTAAGGCTTAGAGATTTCTCCAGGCAGAGAGTGGGGGTAGACATCTCTCCTCTGCTGGTGCCTCCCTCTGGAATGGCCTCCCTGCCCCTCTCAAACTTGAGGCGGACAACCTTGAGGTTTCGGAAGCAGCTAAAAACTTTCCTCTTCTCCTCTGCTTTCGCTCTCTCTCCCCCCCTGCTGACCTACCTGTCTGCTGTACCCACTGGCTGCTTGGCTACCCTCAGATTCTCTCTGAGTCCAGGCTCTTTCTTGATCAGTCACCCTTGCACTGCCTCTGGGCCTACCATGCACTTAGGGGCTGTAACTAACCCTGCAGTCCCTTGTTCTCCTTGCACAACCAATAGCCGCTCTGCCCTGGCTGCACTTACTCAGAGCATTGCTGCCCTGTTTTCCCCTCCACTCTCACTTGCACTTCCCCCCTCCCTTTTCCCTTGCACTTCTCGTTCTCGCAATGACACAAGGCCTAGTGAGATTGTTTGTCTTGTCCTCCCTCTATCATCCCTCCCTTGTGTACACTTGTGTACAGGCGCGTTATAAATGACTTGAATCACATCATATCATTTTATCACAGATGCCCAGAAAAATATACAATGCCGCAGTAAGAAATGGCTATACTGGCAGCACCCAAATGCCAATCTAGCCAGGTAATTAAAGTTAGCAGGACTGCTTTATCAGAAATGTCCAGTTAAAAGAAAGTCATACCAAACTGAGGAATTACTAGACTGGCTGCATCAAAATGGCTCTCTAGCCACTAATACCACATATCATGCCTTCTTAGCCTGGACATGGACAACCATTATGATTTATCACACAATCCCACCCCCCCACACATCCCCTCTCCCTCCCACCCACTACCCCAACTTCCACAATCAGCTCCTTGGCCCAGAATTACCTCTGCGTCCCTCTTCCTTGTCCCAGAGTTTACGTATGAGGCTCCTTGTCTCATAGGTAAGTACTGGGATGAGGAACAGTGGGACTAGGAGTGATGAAGATTACAGGTAGCTAAATCAGGCATTACCTCCATGTACCTCTACCTCTTCCCAGTACTTGTGTATAAGGCAGAGTGTCTCACACACACGTACTGCCTCATACATAAGTACTGGGACGAAGAAGAATAGGGCTAGGAGTAAGCAAGGCATTAAACACAAGTAGTAGCGCAACACCATTGAGTTGAGTTGACTGGGCTTCAGCACTACCCCCCCCTGACAATTTGGGCTATATTGACTCAACCTGGCTAACCTTTAGAGCAGTTGCCGGACCGAACAGGACACAGATGTTAAACGGCACCTGGTTTTTGCTGTTAACAAGAACCCAGCAATTACCAACGTAAAGCATTCCACTGTTAGTACCTGCATTCAAATGCCACATTGTTTAGGCAATTGAAATTGTGATGTGGGTTTAGTACTTGCATGCCAGGGGAGTGATTGGAAGGGTCGAGAGGGAACAGGAGACTTAAAGGAGTTAACTGATTGTAACATTGAATCTGCACTAGAATAGCCTCATTAAAATGAGTAAATAATTTGGATGCGCCCACACAAATAAGTTTCCCCCTCCCCACCGCATGTGAGGTTAGCGCCTCTCCCAACATTTGAAGGGTTAGCCCCCCCGAAATGAAGGTTTTGTTGTGGCCCTGTACACAAGCACACACACCATACACCATATACACACCCAGTCATCCATACATTTAAGTGTGCACCCTTTCACCATACACTCACACAGGCAGCCACCTATACATTTAAGTGTGCACCCTTTCACCATGCAGGTACACCCACACAGCTACCCGTACATTTAAGTGTGCACCCTTTCACCATAGACTCACACACGCACACGTCATGGAGTTGAGGGGAGCCCTATTACTTCAAAATGAAATTGGGGTCCAGCAGTAACCGTGCCGGTGCTACCGGCAGGTTGCCGCCGGACCCGTAAAAAATTACTAGCGCCTGACTTCCCGGTGCCACTGTGCTATTTCAAGTCCGGCGGCTGGGAAATCAGGTGCTGGTAATTTCGTTAATCCCCAGACTCCACGGGAATGGGGACACCGAAGCACCTGCACCATTGTTAACGGTGCCGATGCTTCCGTCACAGGTCTGCCTACCGTGGCTGCTATGCCTGGCAGGGTCAGACATGTCGGGCACGGCAGCCCCACCAGGCAGACCTGTAATATGCCGGTCCGGAAACAACAGTGCCTGTAAGCTTACCAGCACCATTGTTTCCGGACCGGCATGGTCAGAATGAGCCCCAATGTTTCTTTTTTAAGTCACTATAACTTCATTAAGAAATTATTTCAGTTAAGGACCGAATCTTAACCAAAATAATTTCCTTATGATGGCTGAGTGACTTCAAAAACAAACTATTTCTTTTTGAAGGCATAGGGCTCCCCCCCCTTCCCATGACATGGAGCCCTCCAGCCTAGGGTCTTCCATGTCACAGGGTATGGGGGCCCTCGGACTTCAAAAAGAAAGTTTCTTTTTGTAGTCACTCTGCCTTCATAAAGAAATGATTTCTGTTACAGAAATGTTCTTTATGAATGCAGAGTGAATTTCAAAAGGAACTTTTTTTTTAGAAAAAAAAAATATTTTCTATTTTTTTGTTTTTTTAACTGGGGCCCCCTCCCAGGACATGTGCTGGCGGGGCCCCCAACCCCGTGGGCCCCACCGCACCGCAGGGGCTGCGGGGCCCCTGTTACGCCAGTGCCTGTTCAGCTCTGCTTCTCGTAGCTAATACCTCTCTCGTGGGATATAGGTTTAACCTGAAACGCATATACTGTACACGTAAATAGTTGTTAGGAAATGTTATCAAGTATTTGGGCATGTTGTCATGTCGCTGAGCCTCTGGAACCAATTCTGCATACAATCTGTAAGACAGTCTTTGTTGTTTCATCTCTGTCCAGTCTTTAGTCCATAACTTATTCTTGACAGAAACTGGATTAGATATCAAGACTTCTTCATAAACGTTCCCAACTCCATCCTTATAACTTCTATTGGTACACATTTTGGTATGTTCAGCAGCCTTTTTCCAAAACAAGCCCTCAAGCACTGCCCACAATCTTGCCGGCAGTGCAGAAAAAACCTGCGCACCATGAGGTAGAATAGGTACCACCTTCATATGATAGAATGAAATACTGATACAAGAGAAAAATGCAAGTACCTCTTTAATATAACTCGTCCTTGAGCCGCCAGATTTTTCACCTTCTCTCACACTATTATTCAAATACAGCCCCAGATATACAACTGAATTAACTTTTAACAATGTCTTGTTGTACAAAGACCATGAATATGTACTTCTTTCTTTGCCTTTAGCCGACTGCAAGACAAGAATTCAGGATTTGATGGCGTTTATATTCAATCCGTTATCCCAAACACATACCTGTAAGGCATAAAACTGCCTTTGCAGCCCAATCAGAGATTGGTCGATTAGGACCAAATCATCCGCGTACAATAGTCTACCTATGGCTTTCCATCAATGTTCAGGGGAAAACTTCTCGCCAAATTCAATGTTTTTTAAAATCCGAAATAAATAAGTTAAAAAGAGCTGGGGCAAGTGGGTACCCTTGCTTAAGACCTTTCTCTGTCAGGATGGCATGAGAGAGCGTTCCCCTCGAATCCAATCTTACTCTTAATGATGTTCCTGAATATAATTCCTTAATTGCTTCTAATATATCATTTGGGCATCCCCATAGATTTCATTTGGCCCAGAGTTTTCCACGATCCACAGTATCAAATACTTCAGCCAGGTCTAACTAGATGTTACTTTTTTTTCTCACTGCTTGAGTCTTCAATACATTTACCAGAAACCCGTTCAATGATGTGCCTAGCTCTTTCACGAAACCCGACTGTAAAGGATTGTAATTGCCCGATGTCATTACCCACCCAGACAATGCCTTCAACACCATTGATGCAAGATCTTCCCGGCCACATCAAGAAGGACGATAGGCCTATAGTTTTTTGGATCCGACCTATCCCACTTCTTGACAATCAGCATCACCACAGATGACTTCCATGACTGAGGGACTCGCTTGGTTTTTCTTATATAAGCAAACAACTTCCACAAAAATTCAGCTCACAATGTAAGATTCTTTTTTAACATAACATGTGTCATCCCATCAGGGCCCGGAGCCCGAGAGTTACTGGGCTCCTAATCAACTCAACAATATCTTCTTTATCAATGGAAAATGCCCACTTGTTGCAATCCTGATCCTCCTCTACTCTCAGTGGTACAGAATCTCCAGCAAATAAAGAGGTAAAATGGTTTACACACATCGCAGCTGGAACCGCATTAAATGGCAGTGCCACCTGTGGTACATTCGGTGAATTAATCAACTTCCAGATTTCACTTGTCTTTTTAGCTTCAATCATCCAGAGCATTAATTATGCATCCTGTTGTAGCATCCCATACTTTCTAGATTTTACCCAATTATGATATTGTTGTTTTAATTTTTTTATGTCTGCCCTTGGGACCACCGCCTTATTTCCTTAAGTCTCCTCAAATTAGACCTCAGAGTTCTCTTTCCATTTGCCAATTCCTCATCATATACGTGCACGTGAGAGAATGTGTTCTTTACCCCTGGCTTCCTGACTTCAACAAAATTCACCAGAAATCTAGTGTACTCCAATGCACTAGATGTTTGACCCTTTGGTACCAACTCCACCTGATTTGCAAATCTCTCAGTCACCCATGCAATTGTCGATGGTTCATAATCAGGCTGTTTCTCCCAACCAAGGAATCTACTACCATAGGGTAGATTTCAGTTGCCTCTGTCGCCCATTCCATACAGGACAATTTCAAGATGTTATGATCACTCTGTTTTGTCTGAGTAATTTCAAAATACAAAATTTCCTTAAGCATATTGCCTGATACAAAAATATAATCCAGCACACTCATTTCACATCCCCTTTTCCAAGTGGCGTTCGCCGGTATATTGCCCCTAGTTTGACCATTCAGCATGCCCTCTCTTTTCAGCCATTATCAGTGACACATGGATATCATTTATCGAAGCATACTTCTGATCAAACAAAGAATATTTAAATCACCACAGATTACTATAACTGGATGTAACCATATTCCAAAAGACCTGTCCAGAAGAGCCATGATTATCGATGTCATGAAGTAGCCCTGCATGAGTCTTCTCTTCCCCTCACATCATTCGAAACCCTTAGTATTTTTCATGGCGGGCCACATGCTCCTCTGCCATGGTTTGGCAGTGGCACTCATTCAAACACTTATCCATGAGCTTTTTGGTGGTATGTCTGGGGGAGGGTGGGGTGCGATGGAGGTTATTTTTTTTAAACCAAAGTGACATCTTGACTACAGGTGTCAGAGAAAGAGTATGATTCACACATTCCAAGAATTATCTAGTTAATGAAATGCTTGAGGCAGCCACTTCTACTAATAATGATGAGCTGCATTAATTTCTGGGGCTAATTAATTCCTAATATTCAGAACAGATTGACATGCATTAGACAGCTACTTAATAAGTGGGCAAAGTTTAGTGGGGGTCTGGATGCCAAACGGAATTTGTTTAACTCAACACAGCAGTAAATTTGGAACCCATACTACAAATGTTTGATATTAAGGGAAACATGTAGCCCTCTGCAGATGCCAGTGAGCGGGGTTTAGGAGCTGTGCTCACACAACAGTAGGATGGCGTGGTGGTCACGATTGCTTTTACTTTTCATGCATTGATGGCACCAGAATGTAATTGTGCCAAGACAGAGAGAGAAGCTGTAGTGAACCCACCCATCAATTAGGTAATACCTTGGACCTTATTTTTTCAATCGATTCACTTATTTAAATTGCCCCTGCTTTTCAAGTTGCATGGTCCAACCATTTAGTTGTGCCATTCTGAATATCGTCACAAGAGACATGTCTTGTTTCTCAAGCCCATGATGTCCTCAAACGGAATTGGCGGCAAGTTAATCTTGACTCTATTGCTTCCTATGTGCATGAGAAATACTCTGACGTCCATCAAGTATATCCCTCTTTTCTATCACAGGTATTTATGTCTGCAGCTGATACTTTTTAACCACTAAAAGCCAGCAGAACCCAAAGGCAACCCTCAGAGCCATGGTTTACGGATGATTTCAGGGCTCTTCGACTTAAAAGGAGGCAAAAAGAGGGCAGATAGTGCACCACCTATGAGCAAGGCGACAATGCATGTCTGGCTATAGTCTCTAAACAATATCATCAGGCTATCTACATAGCCAAATGCACTTTTTACACCAATAAGGTTGAAATTTCCCTGAACCACTCCAAGGAACTTTTTTCCTCGGTGCGATCGATATCTTCAGAAGTTGCACATACTGCAGGTGCAGCCCTATCCCAATTGTTTTGTAATTCTCTCTCTGATTTCTTCATCACTAAGATCGAGGATATAGGAAACACTATTTAGTTCTCGTGCTCAAGTAGTGATTATTTTGCTCTGATTACACAGGAGATCACTTCTCCTCATTCGTGGTCATCTTTTTTTGTATTCATTCCTGAGGCAATATTAGCGGAGGCAATATTAGCGGCCACCAGTGGCCTTAAATCGGCGTCCCCCCTTGATCCCATCCCTTTATGTGTGTTGAAGGACATCATGCCACCAATCGTCACTTGGATGTCTCAAGCTGTGAATTCATCTTGCTTTTCTGGTACTACCCCAGCTGACTTGAAACAGGCACTGGTAGAGTGCACTGAGTGTGTGGTCTGCAGTGTGAGAAAGCTGTGCTGTGCTGAAACTGCTGGAATCAAAGTCTTTCTTCAATCCTCATTGATTTCCTGAGACCCACCCCTTTAAAAACCTCACTCCCACGCAGAGCATGCACTGAGTGTGTGGTCTGCGGGTGTCCGCGATTGGCCGGGTGAAGGGTGCCCACTGACTTCTCGTGTGCTGGTCTACGTCTCATCTGCAACCCCGGATCCTGGATTATGGACTTGGAGGGTCTCCCGTGCCTGCCTCCTGGGCGAATCAGCACTCCCCAAGAAATTTGGGGGCAGAGCAGGCAAAAAGGACATGGAGGTAAGGGCTGAGGACCCCGATAAAGCACCTTTATCATTGACATTAACTGTGCCCTTACCATCCACGCCCAGCTCCATGCCCCAGGCACTGCATACGGAAGGTGAAAGCAGTGTGGGGTTGGGCTGGCGAGTGGTGCAATAGGGAGGGTTCCCATTGTGACATTGCAGCCTTCTGATTTTTTTCAGGAGAGATTGACGGCTGACCAGGAACTAAGGTCTGCAGAAGTAAACGAGACTGCGTCTGATATGCTGATACGAAATCTCGCCTTGAGACGCGACTCACACGTAGCCTCCTCCCCTAAGGGTCTTGAGGTGTTGTCATTGCCCACAATTTACTAACTGCCCCCCTGGTAAACCTGAGCGCACACCTAAAAAGGGACGACAAAGTGACGAGAGGGGGCACGGGTGAACCAGAAAAAGGAAACAGACGCCAGAGCAGGTGCCAAGGGGAGAAGAGCGGGTTTCTCTGTCAGACTGCCCAGCTGAAGATAAAACCGCCAGCCCTCTCAGAGGGCGACAGTGACTTGATGTACAGAAAACGCTTCTTTTCAGGAAACCTATGGGAAAGGGGGAGGAGTTTTATGCAGCAAGATAGCCGACCGGGTTCTCCTGGAATCAGTGGTGGCAAGGGTTGAGCAGGACTTGCATCATGCACTGGAAGTGCGGGTCCCGGAGATGGTTGGCACGGTGAGGGTCGATTAATGTCAAGGAGGTTCTAAGTGGCACGAACATAGAAACACCAATGAAGACGTGAGGACGGACCATCTGTCAGCTCAGCAGAAGCTCCTACTGTCTGACGTTAGGTGTGAGTGGGGTCGGGACGGTGGCATAGCCCTGACAGAGCGCACTAAATCCAATACTGTGAGTGTGGTACCAGCGGAGCCCTCCCTCCCTTTGAATAAGTCACCGGATCTTCTCTTCACAACCAACGATAACAGCAAGGTCACCAAGCCGTATCCCACGTGGCCTGCCCCACGTGAGGAAGGGGGCAGACCCTTGGAAGGTGGCCGAAACAAGGGTCCTCCGTCTAGGGGTCTCTTACATTCCAATGTTCAGACAAGCGTAGCCTCTAGGGTGAGGTGCTGGTTGATCATCTGACCGTCAGAGGGTTGTTGGGGAAGATGTATAGATGAGAGGTCATAAAACGGTGCTTTGGGACAGAGAGGTCTTTCGGGTAAGTTAGGGATGTTACTGTGGCTAGTGTCGTGTAGGAGAGTCTGGCGAGAAAGTACTAGGGAACAACAGTAAGGTCTTTTATCGGGAAGGAGTAGCTTTTCAGTTCGCTAAAGGGACTAAAAGCGGGTCCTCAATTATTTCATACCCATATTTTCCCAGGGAACCCAAGTTGTGTGTAGCCCAGTGGATTAAGGATTACGAAGAGGCTACCAAGGAGGTGCACCCACGAGGGGTGGACCAACTATTAATTGCGTGAAGGAAACCTTTCCATGCAGTAGCCTCCGCCACCATTGCTAGGTGGGTTAGAAAAGTGATGCACGCAGCAGATGTAGACTTAGAATTGTTTGGAGCACATTCAGCGAGAGGGGCGATGGCGTCCAAGGCTTTTGCAACAGGTGCTTCTCTACAAGACATTAGGAAATCAGCAGTTTGGTCATCAGAAGGGACATCCAGGACCCTTTATTGCAAGCCTATTTCATCTGTGGCAGTGGTTGTGTTGTACAGCTTTGAACAAGCATAATGCTTGCCTCCGGTCTTGACCTAGAATGAAGATAACCCAGGCTTATAGCGCCACATAGTCTTGATTCTATTAAAGACACAGAGGCAAGCATTATCCCACCCTCAATGCGCAGGGGGGAATTTTGCTGGCGCTAGTATGTATAAAGAACTATGTAATATGATATGGTTATATTGATGTATCATGGACATATGGCTCAAAGTAGGTAAATGTCAGTGGTAACTGTGGTGTCTAAGCTGCGTATTTCCTCCCTAATGGTGATCTTTTGTTCGACTCCTAGGTGGGGATAAAAAAAAACAGCCGAGTGGAGTTGGTGGTCATATCGTACGGCAGTCCAGGAGTTGAAGAATAGTTTCACGTGGGGCAAGGGTCGTGCTCGTGCGGAGGATCATGATGGGTCTCTACTGGTTTGCAAAATTAGACTGTTGGATCATCAAAGAAAGAGGAGGAGTTACGAACAGGTCATAACATGGATACTGTGTTGGTACTGGATTGGTTATTTGGGAGAAGCACAACACTACAGGAACACTAGGGACTTCTGGGGATTGGTAGGCCTGTATGTTTAAATGTAGGTTGTTGTTGTTGTTCAGTTGTTTCAACAACAAAATAATGATAAGGACATTTGTTTTAAAGAGAGGCTGCTATGAAGACTGGCAATAAAGAGTTAGGCATATTGCTCGCCTCCGTGTTTTAATAGAATCAAGACTACCTGGCGCTGTAAGCCTGGGTAATCTTCATTCTTCTACGTAATTGGACGTCTACCGTCTTCCCAACTAAATCGGAGTGGCTTCCGGAGATGTACTCCCTTTGAAATATTAAGAGAGTTGCCATTCAGAGCCAGAGGAAGGGCAAAGCATCTGAGGATATATGGAGCAGATTTTTCGAGATGAACTTGGAGTGATTCATGGCTGGCGTTTAAGCAAAAGGTTCTGTAGTGTTTACTTATGTGTTTTTTTTCCTTCTCTTTTTCGTTTGCCTCTTTTCCCCATTTCCCTTTTATCTCCTGATTATGTTATTATGTAATCATTGTATCTGCTGTTATTGTGTTAAGACCAACAATGTAAATTAAAAAAAAGAAGGGCAGATAAGGATTTGTTATGGCAGTAGTTAGAGGGCCCTTAGACTAAACTAGAGAGAGAAGGGACCCCAGAGTTGAGGAAAGGCAAAGTGGCAACAGGCAGCAGCGATGACACTTGAGCCCCTTCATTTCGACAGGGATACTGTGGCCGTACCAACAACTGGTCCAAGAAACTGGGCAACTGACAGAGGTGTTTGAAAAAGAGTTTGGGGCCCCTGCGAAACAAACAACGCCAGTGAGAGGTGAAATGTTATCACACCCAGTGTGAGAGACTTGTTTTTCTGTTTTATCATTCACACATTTTTGAGTTTTGGCCATTATTTGGCACTTAAGCAACACCTTTAAGCTGAAACTACTGTACAGCTTGAAGGGAGATGACATGGGAGGAGGAGCACACAGCTTATGGGTGTTTGGTTTTGTACTCTCTTGGGCTGTTGATACGGTACACGGCCGCAGGTGCAATAACGCAATATGCTGTCATGTAGTCAAATGACAAATGGCGCGAGAGGCGTCAGGATTTACAAGCACCCACAAACATTTGGTCTGCTCAGCAGGGGAACTAACGCCCTGAAGCAAAGGTAAGGAATACGTGTGAGTTTAGGGCTAGAAGGGGCCGGGTGCGATTTGTGCATGTGTCCTGTGGAACGGGCTTGCCCATCCACACGCAGGTTTTCAGGCTGCCGACTAAGTATTATCTGCAACAGAAGGAATACAACACCCGGGCAGAATTAGAGGGGATAAATGCCCCTTCTCTTCCTTTCTCTCCCCCTGTGACAGACCTATCAAGCTCTACAAGGTCTTATGGGATTTCACAGGGCCACATGAGTATGGATATTTCGACACTACCCTATTCATTCGAGACCGCTATGCAGATGGATTACTCCTCGTTGCCTGCCTTGGATTGGTAGACAGAATGTCGGCACAGACATGTCAATGGCCTTTTTTCTGTGTCTTCCTCTACAGCTTGTTCTATCAGTGTATTTGTGAAGAAAAACTTCCTTTTCAGCAATGGGTGAGTAGGTTTACCCTTGATGTTTTTATGTCATGAAGAAATATGAAGAAATATGGGCAATTGATGATGGATCTCTGCGTGTGCTTTATCCCTTTCTTCTAGATTAAGAAACTGAGAAACAATGGGCCACTTTGCGGAGTAAAATGAGTAAACAGAATGGTAATTTATGGAAATACTGAGATTGTCTTAAAATAGGTTCACGGCTTTGTGCAAAGACTTAGCTTATCATGTCTTGGACTGGTAGAACTCTTCTAAATAGTGGTTTGCCTCCCCTCCTTGTTGTCTTGTGTTGGGGAGCAGCTTTAGTCACGGAGAAAGTGGTAAAACAACACAATATCGCTGAAACCGGTCAAGCATTTTGTATTAAAATCTCCAGATTAGTGGGGGGAGACAACAATTTTTTTTAAAACGTTTTTATTTTCTTGTTTGTTTGTTTGTTTTATTCACTTATAATGCACACAAGACCCGAAGGTAGCCGGGCACAGCAGTACAGAAAATGCAAGGCTTAAGTTACAGGGTAGGGTCATGGGTTACATACAAAATACAATATATTACAGTTTAGAGCGACAATTGCAGTTTACATACAAGCATAGTAAGTACAGAGTACGATGATGACGGTATATGTACAGACACGAAATGGACAATAGTTCATCGGCCAGACGGGCAAAGTGAAAATGTCCACAAGAGCAAAAATGGGCAGGACAGTAATGTGTATATATTAGGGGTCTCATGATGAAGAGTAAACGCGTGTGGGCTAATCATTGGCAGACCTCAGCAGATTGATATAGTTGGTTCAAAATTTCAGAAATGGCTGCTCTTCACATGAAGGGTGAGGCAGTGAATTCCATAATTGGGCCGCTCTAACCTGGAAGCTGCCTCCCCCCGCCTTAATTAGCCTGAATCTGGGTATGACGAGGCTATTGGCATTAGATGTTCTAGCTGGGCGTGTATGGTTTCTTTTTATGAGTTTGTTTGTGAGATAGCTCGTTGCAGCATTGTTCAGGGCTTTGTGAACAAGGGATGCCACTTTTAAGTTGATTTATTTTGGGTGGACAGCCAGTTGTTTTGGCGCCTGATATTTGTAATGTGCGATCTTTTAGACACACTGAGGGCCGCTTGCAGGGCGTTATTTTGTAAGATTTGAATTCGATGGGTAATGGATTTATTGGCTCCAATATATAGGGCATTACAATAATCAAGCCTAGAGAGGATTAAGGCTCTCGCTAACATAAGGCAGTTTTTGTCTGAGAGAAAGTGTTTGCCTGCTCTAATGAGCTTACATGTGTAAGCGGTGGCAGATGGCACTTCACCTGTTTGTCAAAAGAGAGGGTGGCATCCAGATAGAAGCCAAGTGTCTTCACCTCTTTAGACACCTTAATGATATTACCATCGATCTCAAATGAGGTGTAGTCCTGGCTTAGTTTTTTGAGGTTAGAATGAGTCCCTAGGATGATGAGCTCTGTTTTGTCATCATTCAAGCATAGACCGTGGGTTGCCATCCATGCCTGGATGATGATATACACCCTATTCACCAAAGCCAAATCCTTACTATAATCCCCAGAAAGTGGGAGGAGAATCTGGGTATCATCTGCATAATTAGTGTAGGTGATACCAAGAAGGTCCAGATCATCAAAAAGGGGCTTGGTAAATATGTTGTATAGAGTAGGGGAGACACAAGAACCCTGAGGAACTCCACACAAGATGGGAAATGGGTCGGCGGCTGCCAATGGGGAGAACACCCTCATGGTCCTGTCAATAAGAAAGGATTCAATCCAAGTTATGGCCTCTCTGGAGAAATGTGCGGCAGAGTCTAAGTGGCTGCAAAGTACCCTGTGGTCCACAAGGTCAAATGCCGCCGAGAGGTCCAACAGCAGAAGGAGAGCCATTTTTGGCTCTTAGTTCATCTATTTGTGCCTTCAAATCAATGAGGGCAGTCTCTGTACCATGTTGGGGTCGGAATCCTGATTGACGCTCTCCTAAGAGTTTGTGTTGTTCCAGAAAACTTTGGATTTGATTTTAAGCAATCTTATCCAGGATTTTAAGCAGAAAAGGGACTGTCGTGATGGGACGGTAGTTTGTGGGTATAAGTGGGTCTAGCGTTTGCTTTTTGAGCAAGGGTAGTACCCAAGATTGTTTTAGATTGGTGAGCACAATGCCGGACATGAATGAGGAGTTGACAAGTTTTGAAATAAATGGAGAAAGATCCCTAGCGGCATCTTTTATCAGCTGGGCAGGGCAGGTATCACCCTGACAGTTTGAAGGTTTGAGAGAGAGGATGACTTTCTCCACCTCAAGGATAGATGTTTAAGAGAACATAAAACGTGCAGCTGGGTCCTGTTCCTTCAGAGCACGGTCTATAGTTGGGTTGTTAAGTCTTGGGTGGTTGAGTGAGGGAGGCTTTTTTATTGGCTATTTCTTTTGGAGTAAGGAGATTTTATTTGAGAGTGCTTGTTGAATATCAGAACACTAGGTTTTATCTTTGGAGCATATATCCAGAAAGGGGATGGGTGACTCGAGTTCCTTGAGGATAGTGAACAGTTCCCTCATGCTTGAATTAGCATTGGATATACGCTTGTTGAATGAGTTCTGCTTGGCCAAGTGGATTTCTTTTTTATATTGGGAGGAGATTTCTGTTAGTTTCATTTTGTGATCTTCTGAGGGGATAAGCCTACGTGCTGTTTCACAACTCCTCTTAGATAGTCGCAGATCTTTTAGTTCAGGGGTAAACCGTTTGTTTAAGTGAGATTTAGGTTTACTCGGTCTAAGTTTCAGAGGGGCGATATTGTCAAGGGTGGTTAACATAATTCTGTTGTACTCGTTGACTAATGTTTCTGGATCTAGTGGGCTAAGGATGGGTAGAATCGCTGGGATCACTTTATCTCTGGTGATGCTCTTTTTATTTCTTGTTAGGCATGGCGGAGCCATGATAGATACTGGCGGACATGCTCTGGAGGTATATAATTCAAATGACAAGAAAAAGTCTCGTCTGTCCAGGGTTGGGGGACAATGGCTTTGTTATATAAATGACAGGGGCTTAGTATATTTATTCATACTGCCCCCATCTTTTTATGTAGCACACCTTGTAGAGCAGACGGGCAAGATTCAATCAAATTGTTTTTCTTGCCATCCCAATAATGTGTGCCTTTTAAGTTGCACACCTCTTGTAGTTCAGGTGCGGGACAGGTCACTGCTCCCCATACACATTTAGATAGGCAGTGCACCCGCGTGTTCTAGGTTGAGCTCCCCCCTATAGGGATTAAATTCTTCCATGAGGGAAAGTAGTTGGTAGGGAGGGATTTAAAGACAGTTATCCCCTTGCTGTTTTGTTTTGTTTGGTTATTTACACAATCTTTGACTGCCCACAGCCATGGTAATCCATATGACCATTACCAACCAATACCTGCCCCATCCACCCTATACAAATTGCCCTTGGACTCTTTCAGTTAGCTCAATTAAGCAGTAAAATCAAACGCTGGCCTTCCAGTGTTATTTCTAAGTACTCTACTGAGAATTAGTGGCTTACTTGCAAGTGTAAATGCGCTACTTGTGTAATAAAATTGTCTTAACCAAGTGTGCCTTCAGCCATTTGATTTAAATCTGATGCCCGGTAAAAAAGAAGCATTGACAAAGACCATAGTTTTGGTTTCTGTATAATAATTATATAGATATTTGTTGGGCAGTGCTATCAAATGCCCATGTGATCACACCATGCTCCAGCTGTTGCCATCTTTTGGCCAGGTAATACAGTGACAGTAGTGCCTGGCACATGCCTATCCCGTGTCTACAGAAATTCCAAAACTGTTGGCTTTGCCTACGTGTGTTTGGCTTGTGCATTAGTAAAAGCTCATCAGTCCTTCTGTCGTTCAGCCTCTCTTGCATCCTGCGTGGGTCTCCTAACGGTGTGTCATATGTAGCACACAATGCAATAGTCCAATGCTCACACAACCTTTGCAGATGAAGACACTCGCAAATCAATAAGAAAATGTGGGGGGAAAGGCAGCTTTACAAAAAGCACACAGAGATAAAGCCGGGCTACTTGTCCTTATGATAGAAACAGTAGAACTGAAAAGCTGCTGTTTTCTTTTTGTTTACCGTTGCTGAGTGGGAGCCACAGTGCCATAAACTAGAACGGTTAAGTATAACAATCCCACCTGGAATGATAAGGTCTGCATCTCGTCCTTGCTCTGTGGGTGCTGCAGGATACCTTGGGCCTGTGGCATTGTGAGAACGGGGCCCATAAATGGTCTTGCCCTGTGGCGTCAGCCGGAACCGAGAGGAAGAAAGTACAGCTCTTAATTATGGGAGGGCTGGCATCATTACCTATAAACAGATCCTTGCTTGCAGAATGGTCCAGTGTGTGGAAGGATAAAAGGCTTTGTGGGGCCTAGAGGATGCGATAGAAGCCATGCTGGACAAAAGACCAATCTCTGCAGCAAGGAGTTTCACGATTAACTCGAAAAATGTAAGCCTGCCACTTGTATATGCGTGATCCCAGTGTTAGACGTTCCACCTATCCAATAACAGCTGCAATACCCTTGCTAGAGCACTCGTTCTATCGAAGTTGGATTATTGCAACTCTCTTTACATTGGGGCCAATAAGGAAACCATCAAAAGAATCCCACTCCTCCAGAATAATGCTCTTAGAGCAGCACTAGGTATATCCAGGAGAGTCCACATTTCTGAAATCAGAAGAGCAAATAACTGGCTCTCGACTCACGAGAAAATCCAGCTAAAAGTGACTTCACTTGTATATAAATGTCTAAACAATGCTGCACCATGCTATCTATCCGAGAGATTCACTAGAATAAGTCCGACAAGATCCACCAGATCCTCCAAATCCAACGGCATTTCACTACCTAGATTTAAACTTTCCACAGTCGGAGGATGCAGCTACCAGGTCAAAGCAGCCCAACTTTGGAACTCCCTACCCTCTACTCTGCGTATAGATCAACCATACCTTATATTCCGACATTTACTCATAAGGTGGATCAAAGACGCGGACAAATAAGCAACAGATTTCTATCCGCCTATCTGTCCACCCCCGCCTGACCAACCTGTATCTCTGTACTTACTTACCTGCCCCTCAGTGTTTACTGCCCCGATTGGGTATGCATTGTGCCCATTCTGTAACAACATGTACCCATTTTCTTTGCTCTGTTATGTACATTTATTGTATCTGCTTAAACTGTTGTGTAACCAAGATGTAAGTTGTCGTATGCAATGCACCCTGATACCCTTGGGTCTGGCGCGCAATACAAGTAATAAAACAAACAAACAAACCAGTGTTTCATCAAATATGTATGTCTTTAGGAACAGCCTTTAGTAACACAGCCCTTTCAGTCATATCAATAAACAGTTTTGTTTAAGTGGGGTAAGGCACACTTCATGGCTGCCCTCCAATTAAGGGGCTGACACAAAAGATAAACCGCGTGAGGTGAGTTATGGTTATTTCACCCTGCACGCCATGAAAGCCTTTGCAGTGTGGGCCGAGTTCATGCAGCCCGGGGCCAGTGCAGCCGGATACCTAGAAAGAGGAACGTAGCTTTACTTGTCAGCGTCGCTAGCGTTTAGAGGGAAGCGTTCGGGAGTGAGTAATACAGGCAGCTCTGGAAGGTTCCAGTGAACCACAACAAACACTCTAAGGAAATCCTGTCAGGGACCGGCACGGAAGCCCAGCGAACAACTAATTAGCTTGACTGATGAAAGGCACGGATGATACTGTGGGGCTCGCGCCTTTTCCCTAAAGCGCCCAGTGAGATTTCGCATCCTCCTCATGACTGCAATTATTTCAATGGATGCGTCGTAAGGCTTGCAATGTATTACACTCTGCGACGACATCTCGTAAATTACCGCGAGTCACGGGTGCAATGATCCTGGCTTTGACTTTATATGCTTTACAAAACACCATGACTTATTGATGTGCGACATATCTTCAGCAGGCAGCGATGGCATCCTGCTGTTTTTAACCTGAGTAAATCTGAGTGAATAAACAACACACTTTTCAAAGGACTGAACTAATTCAGCACTTAAATGATGGGTACTGGTAAATCAAGGACAGCCTGCCCACAAAGGTGGACCGCCAATACACTCGTGTGGAATGCTGGTGTGTGTGTGATGTCATCTGTGTGGGTTAAAGTGTTCCAAGAATGGCAGTGCCTGTGATGGAGTCTCCTGTGCGCACCTTCTTACCTGTAACTGTTGCAGCGAATAAACACTCCACTTGACAACATTCTGTGACCAAAAGGATGTAGGATTTTTCAGGTTTCAAAAATAATAATTGGCATAACATTGACATCATTGGAAAATACAAAACATACATTGAAGCATTCTAAAATACACAACCCATCAAACAGCACAACATGGAAAGATGTTCACATGTTAAAAATGGATAATTCTGAATGGTAAGTTAACACCAAATTCAATTACACAGAAGGTAATCACACTGAGCTGGTAGGCAACGTTTGCCACTGCTCTGTAGCAGCAGCCTGGGCAATACATAAGTATTCCTGCAGTGCTAGTTGAACACTGAATGACATGGAGACTGATACCCCACTCAGTCTGATAGGCAGATGCTGTGTGATGGTGTTACGCTCTGCCACTTGCCTTCACTGGTGGTTCACCTTAGCGTTGTCCGGGCAAGAGTGCAGGACAGAGTCACTCAGCTGTCAGGTCAGTGGATTGGTCTGAGCCCAATCAAAGTAGTCACCTACCAGCCCACTGTATAGACAGACTAATACATTTGTTGCATGCTTTGATCTACGGTAGGCTTGGTAGCAGTAGATCCTTCACGAACTTCACCTGTCCTGATGCAGAGAGTGCAGGAGGGCTCGCTGCCCGCAAGCTTTGAAGCAAGGCTTTTAGGCTTCAGAGACCCCAAGCAGCCACATTAGTGAACACGCTTACTTGGACCTGGAACTTTTAGATCACTCTCCTGCACAAGGCCCCAAACCAACTTTAAGGAACGTGGTGGCGGAGACAAAATGGGCAAGGGGCAACACTAACATAGAAATTATCTATGGTCAGCCTACTTACCCAAGAGCTCCCCCCCACCCCATGATATTGTTGACAAATAGCCATGTTTACAGCCACATCCAAGGAACACAAATCGCCTGGCATCAAGACTCTACTAATTCTAAAATCCAAACTAAGGAAGAGGCAACACCATCAATGACCACAGAGACCGGCACCATGGATGACTTGCCTCAGCAACTAAAACCAACACTGCCTTATTACTGCAAGACTTAAACAAGCATTGGCAATGCCAATCGTTTTGGCATTTACTGTTCTTTGCATTTCATGTTTATAGGCACCTGGGAGCAAGGAAAAGAGTGCACAGTTTTAAAGGAGGATGGGATAAGGGATGCAGGTGTGCAATGGAATGAGAAGGGTATTAGAGCAATGGAGGAAACCATTAATAGAGGGTGCCGGTGATGAGCAAGAGGAAATATGAGCAAGAAAGGGTGAGAGAGTAAGAGAAAAAGTGAGTATGAGAGGAAGGCTGAGAGAAAAAGTAAGGGCTGATAGCAAAGGTGGGAGATTGAGAAGATGGAATAACGGTATGAGAGAAGAAGAGAGAGAAAGGGAAGGAGAGGGAGAAGAGGGAGAAAGTGATGGGACCTGTCTGTATATGACCTGCGTAGTGGGATGCAGGTTTCTTTGCCTTGTAAGGCCTACTCCCAGATTCCCCTGACTCTTCTTTAAAATCTTCTACCACCTTAAACCACACACACAAACACCCCACAAAAGGCCACCACAGGCCTAGCAATTAGCACATCAACAATAACCAAGCCACAATTAAGCTCTCCTCTTTAGCCCTGCAGCACCCTCCCACATCAGTGGCTAACCAGCCCCAAAGCACTGTAGTCTATCAGATCTTGGGATCTTCCCTATGGATAATGTACTCCCAAGTCTCTTCCGGCAAACCCAAAGAAAGCAGATTGTCAATGGGTATTTCTGGCCTGCACCCATCAACACCACGGGTTTCGTGTCTGTCTTTCACATTGTAAGAGAAAAGTTGGGGTGTGGTTCATTAGTGGGGCAGAGACAATCGCAGTGAGCCCACCAATAGCGACAGACAGGCGCGGTACAAGAGCACTTAGATTCCATTACATTCCTACCTTACCCTTCCCGAGTGTAGCCGTCATTATGATGGTCATTACTACCCACTGTCCAGCACTCAGCCATATTACCATCTGGGCTTTCTCTGTACTATGATATCCTGGCTTACAAACACTGACTTGCATCTGCTTATGTTTTTCATCAATAATGTAACATGATGTGACATAATTGGGGTCCAAAGGTTCAGTGCTGGCATTTCCACTACCTTGGAATTTTGGTAAATCAAGTTAAGCACCTGAACACCAATCTAGGACGCAGTGCTAAGGACTATCTGCACTGGACCTTGTGATTGGAATCGTGTCACGTAATCAGCGTGATGCTGTGTTTTGAGGATTTGGAACATGGTTACAATTAAATGAGCTAGAAAGCAGAGCACTCAAGGTGTCCAGTGCTCTGCCACTAGGCGGACTTTGAGAATTGCCCTGCTCCACAGGAACAAAACAAGCATGAATAACAGTAAAGGGTGTTTGCCTGGCGCGTGTATGCTCGAAACCACTAGACATAAATCAGTTAATTCCTGTACATGTGTTCTGCTCTTGCAACTCGACTATTTGTCAAGAGGGCCCGTTGAGGGTGGGGGCGGAGGTGGGAAGACACGCTATTAATTGTTGTATTCACTTGCCCTCTATTTCTACTGTTGCCGCATCCGGCACCGGTGCGGATGCCCACCATTACATGGAAAGCTGAGGCAGGCGAACAGGGAGGGATTTAACTGAAATCTCAACAGCGCTATCAGTATTTTTCTCCCAATTGCAAAGTGTGAGCAGCCGGCGTATTTCCAGAGATGGCAAAGGGAGAGTAGCTGGCACACCCTGTGCCAAGTTTGGGTTCCTTCTTCCGTGAAGTGAGAAACGAATGTCACTCAAGCCCTTATTTCCCCCTATCCTCTGCCGTACACCAGTGAGCACCCACCCGCAAGTTCTCGGCTCACTTATATTCCTCGAACTTGCGCTGTATTTGAAGAGGGCGAGCTCTCTCCTAGATCTGCAAATCATTACATGGAAAGCTGAGGCAAGCACACGGGGAGGGATTTAACTGAAGTCTCAACAACGCAATCAGTGGCAATGCAAATGTAAATACAAGGAGGCATGTAAATAAATTATACCCATTTAGAGTCCCAAGCAGAATCATTAGTATCGGCTGCCAGATTTTTCAGAACTGATCACAATTTCTGTTAGAAAGGCACATTTTAACAGTAGCACACAAAAGTAAAAAACAAAAAAATGGCTGCCCAGCCTGGAGAACCACCCACATCATATTGACATCACACTGCATATCCAATCAGGTACTGCTTTATCAGAAGACACTAGAAGCACATCTACAAATAAGTACATGGAAACCTATAGAGACATTTTGCCAAAAACGTATTTATACAGTAACTTGTTTATTTTTTAAAACAAAATACATTCAAATATGTAACATAACAGAAAATCTGCAGTAAATATTTTTTAAAGCATCAATCAAGTGAAATAACTTTTTATTAACATTAACACATGGCATACACCATTTTGGAAGTAAAAATGGTTAACAAATTCACCACACAATGCATTTGCAGCCAAAGAGTACACAAAGGGTTGTGTTTGGAGGGAGGATGGGTGGGAATGGGAGGAAAATCCTATAGATTTCACTTGGTCGTTAAATGGGTGGGACACATAGCCACACTACATAAATCCATCCTCATAAGTCATCTGCATTGAAAAGCATTAGAACCATACATTGAAAGCCCCTAGTTCAAGCTCTTACGTTAAAGCTCTTATTTTAATGACAATAGTTTCGGCTTTAAAGGTAGCATTTTCAGCGCCACCTAACAGCCAAAACTAAAAACGGAAATGCCACGAGAACTAAACCATGACATTTCAGACTGCAAAGTTGAATTCTATTGCATACTTGAGTACCTCAATAAAAACTATGATGCAGCAGAGAAACGACTTGAGGAAATTGAAACCTCAAATAATCAAGCTGGCATAGGATAGCGCCTATTAGCTGTTGAAGACACACAGGAAGCTGCACTTCTCAAGATCGAACATGGCAAAAATAGGGCCCAACCCAATAACAGTTAATAAGAAAACATTTTTTTATTACAGCGTTTCACAAGAAGTAACCCCAAAGAAAGAAGGGGGTGGTCCAAGAGGATGGAAAAGAAGAAAACAGACATCATCAAGGTATAAGATGCCAGAATTTCCTCCCCTTCCCCCTCCCTTCTGTTCCAACCCTAACCCCAATACAAACAATAACTATAAACCTGGTCTCAGTCTCTGCACGATTATATGATCTTTGGGTCATTCTGGCTTTCGTCTGGGTGAGAGGCCACCGATAACGATGGTGTAGATTTTGCATATTCTCCTGGAAATGTCTGTACAGCAGGTGCCGGAATCAGGGGCGTTTGTCATCTGGCGAGGAGAACAGGTCAGGCACCAATGTGTTTGACGCCATGATAGCTACTGAGCCTTCTCTCCTGCCTGTTCTTAGTGCCTCATATCAAACTGCTGCCTCTGCAATGGTCCATCTTTTCAAATCTTTCCACCATGTCTCTATTCTCGGCCCTTCTTCATATTTCCAAGTCATCACAATCCTCTTTTTGGCTAGTACCCATGCCAGGTCAATCATTATCTTCAATGCTCTGTCTTTCCCTGGGTACTTGAACAGCTCCCAGAGGCAGGCTTCCGCTAATCACTCCTGGCCTTTTATGCCTGTATCGCTCTGGCGCTGTTCAATTCACTGCCAGAATTTCTCGATTATTGGTCAGGACCAGAACGTTCTCCCTCGGTCACATCATACAGTAACCCTAATATCGGGGATTCAGTTTCCGGATCCAGGAAGGTTGGCCACCTGTTCTTGAGGTTCCTTGTACACAATAATATTAGGATCTGGGGTATCCCCAATGCGGTCAAGGATTTGGTGCTTGAAAACTGTGTACAAGAGCTACTTTGGGAGATCCTATCCCTTCTGAGGGGCCCAGAAATGAGGCTGGATTGCTTTCAAGAGTTTTTTCAACTCACCAAAAGAAAATAGGGTTTCACCCTGTTGTCCTGCAAGGGTCAAATTCTTCTGCGCGAAGGAAAAAATCATGAAAAATTAAAAAGCACAGAACCATATACCTTACACTGGGCTAAACTCGGTTTATGCCAAGAAACACTGAATGATGAGACAAGTGACCCCGTGACCCCGTGTCTTCAGGAACAACCTATATGAGTAGATGGGGTTTTCCATTCAAGCTTCATTTTTGTCCACAACAATGAGCAAAATCAAATATCATCATTAGAAGTCTACGTTTCTACACACGTAGACCGCCCCTCTTTATCAACATCCGTGCAAACCAGCTGTACCTGACAACCCACATGCACAGAGAAAAGAGAGAAAAGCAAACAGAATACATTCCTAAGCTGCAAAGAGGAAGAAATTGGATGACACTTGCATTGCCTATTTAGAGAAATTCCCCAATGCCACCTCCTGCCTTCTCTATACCACTCTTCCATTTAGGAATTTTTGGGAGACTTATGGTGGATCATACATTGCATACTATGCATTCGCATAACCTAATTCTTCCTCTGACAACTCTGAGGCACAACCCTTACAACATTAGACATCCAGTGGTGCCCATTGCTTCTCCTGTTGAGGTGTTTTTCCTCACACAGCTGTTGTTCAGTTCTGTACTAAGATGTCCATCTCACAACAAAATTAATTGTATCCGTGTAGAAGCTAGGCACATGCTAGTAATAGGATGTAATATTGCGA
This sequence comes from Ambystoma mexicanum, assembly GCF_040938575.1. Classification (NCBI taxonomy): domain Eukaryota; kingdom Metazoa; phylum Chordata; class Amphibia; order Caudata; family Ambystomatidae; genus Ambystoma; species Ambystoma mexicanum. The sequence continues at coordinate 670,556,862 of NC_090935.1, read as the reverse complement.
TAACATATTTCATATGTAACAATCAAATACCGTTGGTCTGTTATTGTGATTAAAATAGTTTAAATGGAAAGGGGCTAAATTCCCCCTTTAAAAGGGAGGCTCTTTTACACAGACCAACCGACCAAGAAGCAGACATCATTTGACTACATGAAACGCACCTAATAAAATCAAGTGAGTGGCAACTCCATTCAGGCACATTTCCTGCCCAATATAGTGGCACTAAACGAAAGGGGGGTAGTAATCTTGCTTAGTGCGAGTATTGACTTCAAGACTTTGAGGGTAGTTATAGAGGTGTGCGCCAGAAGCTTACCGAGCGTACCCATTACAATTTTTTACTATATATGAGCCTAATACTCCCCATACACATTTTTATGCCTGCCTCTTTACTACTACAGCACACGGAAGAAGTCTTTTCATAGGAGGATAGCTTCCGAGCCTTGTCTCGGGAGGATAGCTCAGGGGGCAACATGCTTGTCTTGGAAGCAAGATGACACAGAGCACCACAGGTTCGATCCCCGGGTCCGTGCTTAGAAACCTCTGGGTATTAAGGGCATTTATAAATAACTTATCATTTCATAGGAGGTGAGTTCAACATGGTGATGGACCTAAAATGGACCGCTCTTCAAGTACACCATCGAGCGATCGCCCAATGCTTTGGCCCAAGGGATCTATGACTTATGCATAATGGATATTTGGTGACACCAACACCGAAAGAAAAAGGTTGCAAGTTCTTTTCTCATGTACACAATAGTCATTTCAAAACTGACATGCTAATCTCTCCACTTGGCCTATTTAGCTCATTCCAAAGAGCCACTATAGAGAGCAAAGTGCAAGCAAACTAACCACACTCTTTTTGAGCTATCCATTTCCCTTGGTCGAGATCCTTCTATATATTACACAGTGTTTAAATCATGTATTACTAAAGGACCCTTTCCTGGTAGAGAAATTCAATGAACATATACTCTTTTATTTGCAGAATAACGATAATGGGGAGGTTTACCTGGAATCGCTGTGGTACTTAGAGGTGAACTGATTAAACAGTCCTCCATGAAACGAAAAATAAGGAAAGCATGCCAGGAATAATTAGAAACTAATATTCAAGCTCTAGAATCGGAACATAAACAAACAAATTCTCGTAAAATCTACTGCAAATTCGAGAATCCCAGAGGTGAAATGGAAACATTGTTAAGAGCAGAAGCTATGAAATCCTTTTTGCGCACTAAACCATTTTATTACACTAAAAGTAACAAAGCAAATCAAATATTGGCTTACAAATACAAGGGAGAACTCATATGCACCACTTAAAAGATGCAGATGGTAGTTTGTCATTGGAGGAATCTTCTAAACTTAATGTTATGAAAGATTCGTATACAACATTGTTTAAAGCGGAAACCTTAGCTCCTGACCAACGGCAATCCTATTTATATCAAGCGCAGTTACACTGGAACTGATGAACAGTTAAAGCGCCCCATCAAACTTGATGAGATCTTACAAGCAATTAAATCACTCCTCTTGGGCAAGTCCCCATGTCCAGACAGGTTTTCTATCTCCTATTATTAAATAAATGGTGTCACAAATGGCTCAGCCCCTTACTCTGCTTTTTCACCATTTTCTTGCAAAAGGCAGAGTCACAGCCCCATTTCAAGCCCCTCATTAACTATTTTACGTAAACCAGACAAGGACCCTACAAAGTGTTTGTCATATCACCATATTGCCATTTTAAACAAGGACGCTAGAATCTATTAAAAAAATCTTTCTAACTTTTTGATCCCAATATTATTAACTTAGACCAAACAGGCTTTATTCGCATGACAATATGTGAAAGGTCCTTAATGGTACAGACTAATGTGTTAAAAAGAAGATCCCTCTGGTCCTACTCACACTAGATGCAATGAAAGCAGTCAATACTATAAACTGGAAGAATTAACTCAAAGTTTTGGAGGCCTTTGGGTTTGGCCCCAAATGTATATGCCTCGTATTGGCTAATTTTCATTACTGTCGTACATCCATTAAAATCAACAACACATTTCTAAACTAATTTCCCTATTCTGAGGCACTCTGAGAAGGCTGCATTCTATCTGCACCTCTATTTGTCCTGGCAATAGTGTAATCTGCTTCCACAATCTTACATAACCATATAATAACTGGAGTTGACATGGGACAAACTACCCATAAACCTGCTTTATTTGCAGATAATGTACTTTTCAGGAAAACTAATCCCAGATCTACACTCCCAGCTATGATCAGGGAGTTATATCCTTTCTGTCTAGTCTCAGGATATGCTATACATTATACTAAAAAACATGCCTTTAATGTTTCAATTGCCATGGAGGACATACATTCCTAGGCCATCGCTATCCATTTCAGTGGGCCCCGGAAAAAATAAAATATCGAGGTATTTTCCTATCCTGGTCTGCTGACACTCTTTATCGACATAATTTCCCAGATCTCGAGAGTAACCTATGTATATATCTAAACTGTTGGAAAAAGATTGCTGCTTCATGGTTTAGGTGCAGTATCACAATTAAAATTAACACACTCTTAAGGCTTCTTTACATCCTTCAAGCCCTCCCCATCAAGATAACCCTTGACACAATAAAATAATGACAGGCCAAAATGTGTAACTTTATCTGTTTAGATAAATCCCAAGGCTATTTAGAAAGATTTGAATGTGCCCCAAACAAAGTGGTGCTGAATATTTATAATTAACTGCTGGCGACACAAATCTCTATACATTTTGATTGGACAGATGTTCATCAACATAGAAGGTGGAAGGACTTCAAACAAGTCGAACTAAAACTCACTTAGCTGCGTTCCCATGGTTAACCTCCTAAACATCAACCATGTGTTACATTGATGAGATCCTCTACTTTGGTTAGTCTCTTTTATTGGGACATAGCAGTACAAAGGTTTGGCCTCTCCACTAACCTTTCACCATTAACTCCGGTCTTTAGTAATCCTAAATTTCCAATGGGGATGAATGACTGTATCTTTACCAAATGACCAGATGAAGGACTTTGTAACTTGGGCCAGTTATACGAGGAGGCAATACCACTGACTTTTGAACAATGCAAAACAAATGTCTCCCTTTCAGAACCAGACAGGTATCATTATATACAAATAAGGGCATGGATATCCCACCCAAATATCAAGATAGTTGAGAGCTGACATCCTTTGAAAAGTTAATTTCCTTTAACCTCACGGTACATAACATTTCTAACATATATAAGACATTAATAACACTGTTGATGATAGGTTGACTTACATGATCTGCTTTGAAGAACTAGAATGCACTCTCCCAACCCTCCTCCTGAGAGGTTATATGTAAAGTTCTATATCAATGATACTTGACCCCCAACTTGATCCACAACATCTACCTGAAATCCTCTACTCTTTGCAGGAGAGAATGCGGTGAGGTGGGGTGCATGGCCCACATATGGTGGCACTGTCCCAAGATGAAACCTTTCCGGACCGAGATTACCACGCTAATCCATAGACTATTAGACAGACCCTTACCCCTGAGTCCATTGGTGCTCCTCCTAGGTGATATGGATGACCAAGAGATCTTTACACTGGGATCCAAGCATTCACAATTGGCCAATCATATCTTAACAGTAGCACGCCTGACAATAGCCCAAAACTGGAAGGGCGATGTAGACTGCCTTGTTACATATGTTGTGGGCCAGGCTTTGGCATGTGCGTGTCATGGAAAAAATAACAGCTTTTCTTTCTGATACATACACTAAATATAGCTGAGTTTTAGAACCATTCATCTCATGTCAATGCCCGAAGAAGACAGATCAGTGATTCCTTGTCAATGGAAACATGTTTCCTTTACTTTGATACAGTATGACTTTCCTTATATGCCTTGATGCTTTGCTTACAATTTGATTTCAATAAGTGACGTTGGCGATATGTTTATTTTCTTTTTCTTATATATTTTGTTATACCTGTTATAACATTTGAAAACTAATAAAGATATGGTGTAAAAAAGGGAATGCCATTTAAATCATAAGTATGAAAATACATTTGGGATTAAAGGTCAATTTGGCATTTTCTAACTATTACATTGTAAGTTTCCATATCTAGAAGGTAAGTCAGCAAAGTGGTCAGGCCTGCTGCATGGCATTGTGTCAACATTTCACCAGAGACACAGAAGAAAGACTATGGAGGAGCCATGCTGGCTGAAGAATGGTACTGGGTGATACCATTCACTTGCTTCTTTGCGCGCCCTTCAAGGACACCAGAGTTGGTGGAGTAAGGCATCGGATTAATGGTTGGATATTACATAACACAGTGAGATCTCTTTCACTTACTATACAGCAGAAGATTTAGCCGTTCCCAATTATGAAAACATATGAACACTCACAATTATTGACACATAGGACCGATTTACAAAGTCATTTCCAAACAGGAACACAATGTGCCCGTTGCAGATCGAGCCTAGAATGGCAGAACGATTTACAAAAGTGGAGGGCATTTACAAGGAAAAGCTACCTGGCAGGGAAACTAGACAAAGGAAAGTGAAGGATGAAGAAAATGAGTTGCACAAGTAATGGTAAAAATGGTGTTACAGGAATCCCGATGGTGTGACAAATCAAAAGGTATCTGCAAAAATGCTCGAAAATAAAAATAAATGGGTAAATGACCAAGTATTTTTACTGATTTATTTCGAAATTTGGAGACCTTTAACTAAAATATAGGTGTGGGGTGGGGTAAGGGCAATAGTTAAGGTGGGGGAGAGTGGTGGCAGGGGTCTCCACCCACATTATGAAAAAAAGAAATCAGTCATTTCTCCTTTCGGTTATTTCATGGTAATCGGTGTGACACCATCATTTCACACCCCAGAAGAGGCGTCAGGTATGGGAATGCGGTAGAAACCAATACTGAAATCTTATTCTACTCAAGCCTTATGAAAAAAGAAGATGTTAACAGATGATCCCTCCACTTGTTTGAAGAGAACTACTCTCTGACTGTTGTGGCCGGCAGCTTTAGAGCTTCTGTTGTGACATACATACTATGTTGTGACATACATACTATCAGCGTCAATTCATTTTCTGAATGCAAGACTGATTATAACTAATGCTCCACACAGGTATACCACCAATGAAACCTTACAACACAGGGATTTATTATAACCAGACAACAGGAACTGAAACATATGTTCTTCCTTCTTAGGGTTCACAGCCATACGCTAAAAACAGCAAGGCTATCATAACTATACAGGAATCACTTACTATTACACTATGTTACTAATCACTTTTTTGTGCTAAAAAAAGCAACACCAAATATGGAAACTTGATAGCGTTTGTGTGAAGGGTAGGCAAGTGAAATAGTAACATATTATGGTGGACTCTGTTTTCGATATGAAAGCAAATACATTGAAGGACTGGGTACTGAGCATTTGACACTGTTAATTTTATTGTGGTTCAGCTCCAAGGTGTTTCTCCAGGAAAAACGAAGGGACTGGAGTGAATTGCTTTCACGCAATAACTCCTCTCTGACCGTACAACAGGCAATCTGAGCCTGTCCCCATTCCGCTAGACCTTGACGAATGTAACAGACACCTTTTGGAAACTGGTCAACCATACACATTTTGTGTGTCTATATTGTTGGTTGACACCAAAACATATAAATATTTTTAATGTGTGTTTAAACCGGAGGATGAGACATTAACTAATCCTCCAAACTTCACCCTCATGAGATTTAAATATCATCCTCTGACAACAGAAGATATTCGGGAAACCATTTGAAATAGTAAGTCATCCAGGGCACCAAGTCCTGATTATCTAGCCCCTATAACTACAAACAATGACCCGGACCTAAAGATATTTTAAGAACAAATGTATTCCCACTGACATGGCATCTGTCCTATTATTCCCATCTTTAAAACGGTCAATTGCATTTATCCTGTGAACTATCGCCCAGAGGAAATTTAATCTATATGTTGCGGATATCGACACGTTATGGGATTCTGTAAATGCATTCCCAATGACATTGAGGGCCACAAGATTACACTGGCTGGCATTTGCGGATGACCTATTATTTTTTGATTGGACTCCTATTGGTTTACAAAGGAAACTAACTTTAGTTTCCAGATATATTGTAGACAACAATCTAATGATAAATGGAGCCAAGTCTAAGGTCGTCATTTATACAAACAAAAAGAAGCCAAAAACAATGTATTGGTTAGTTGGTGACTCTAAGTTGGAGAGTGTCTACACAACCAGGTATTTGGGCTTCACCATCACCAACGATTTGATGACAACCATTAGGGAGTGGTTGAGAGCAAGGATAAAGCCTCTGTTGGCACAACTAAAAAGTCTCTATGCTAGTTTGTGTACATTCTCTATGATCCCGTTGCTGAGATTCTGTTCAGCAAAAAATTGTGCCTGCTATAACCTTTGGTCTGGAAGTAGTTTTAGTAGATTTGGGAGCTTGTTTGAATTCCTTACAGGAGTCTATTTGGAAGAAAACTCTAGGCCTAGCTCTTTCAATACCAAATTGTGTCATTAGACACGAGCTGGGACTTATTTCTCTTGAGATAATTGTAATAGGGAACAAGCTATGTTTATATTCAAAACGTATTGTTCTTCCAACAAAATTGCTTGATGTGGATTTAAATACTGCACTAATGGATAAACCTGTTTTCCCCCTTAACAATCTAAGCAAAAAAAGTGCAGATTCCTACATAAAATTGGCTCTAATAAGGAGGAATCGATTAACAAAACTAGTAGGAAACGTTACGATTCGGATTGGCAAATGACAGGCCAATACACCATTTATTCAGAATACTTCACATTTATTAGAAAGAGAACAAGTGGATCCCCCTCTACAATTATGACCGTTTCCAACCACTTTTACAGATACAGTGGAGAACCATAATCCAATTTATAAATATACACAATAATTGGTGGCGCTGAACAAGAACAACATGATTCTCTCCTGATGAGCCACTATAGAACAGTGGAGAAACACGTGTTGAGAGAAAAGAGAAACTGTGAGACAAATTGTGATATAGACAAAAAAAAATAAGAAAAAGATTGAGTGTAATCTTGGAAAAATTAAAGAAACCTTGAAAAGGAATTTATGGTAGTGTGGTGCTATTGCAATAAACTAGCTCACATTGTTGCAAAAACTAAACTATCAATACAGTTGGCGCAATCAGGAACATACCAATTACAAATACAGATTAGAAAGAGAACATGTTTGCCCAAATATATTTATAATTTTCTCTGTAACAAAGTTTGCAATATTTATATTAGATTCAAATGGAACCAGCTTCCTACACTAGAAGGCAATGGACCTAGATTAGGCCTGGATAGAGAAGCTAGGAACTGTAGACTTTATAATAAGCCGGACCTACTCGAAACATTTAAACATTTAGTTTTATATTGCGAGAAATCCAGGAACATTAGAGGACTGAATTTGAAATCCTTTGTACATTATAATTTTGACCAAGCTAATGAATCTTTATGGTTTCGGCTGATGGAAGGGAGTAGTGTTGCACTGTTGCTGGCACCTTGTAGATTTTTACCAATCTTTTTACTTTGATGCATATACAAATCTCTTGAATAGTGTATTTATTGCCAGGAATCAAAATGGTTCTGTCTTAGGGTAAGAGACAATATTGCACTGTTATTAGCACTTTATAGAAGCATCTTAATATTGAGAATACTGTGAGGTAATGCTTGGATCTCAATGGTGGGACAACGTTTCGAACTATGGCTGCTGATAAGAAAGATCGACGAGAAACTGTCTTTATGTGTTTTTATATATGACACTGTATGTTTTATTGAATTAATAATTCTGTGTTGTTGCAAACTATTATTTTGTGTAAAGGTTGAATGTATAAATCAAATCACAATAAAAACACAATTGTGTTTTAAGTCTTTATGGTTTAACACTGGCAGAATAAAATGAAAGGACCAAAGGTTGCGCTAAACAAATGAGGTGATGGCTGGACGTTTTTTTAATAAATCTTAACCTCAAGCATTGCTCTGGGCAACCCTCCAGAACATCGTTCTTCACCTGCCAAGCATTTACAAAAGGGGAAAGACCATATGCAAATCAGGCTTGGTCCCACCCCAAAAGGGGCAGTCCAGCCGAACTGCTTGGTCACATCACTTCTGCACAAGACCACAAGCATCCCCAAACATGTTTCAGTCTTGTTGGGCCTCATCGGTGAGGAGTAGCTTGGGTCTCTAGGCCCAGCAGGCATTGGACCCATGTCTGTGTGTACCCGTCTCCTCGGGGTGACTTACGGTAAAACAAAAGAGATGATGGTTGGAAGGTTTGGAATAAATCCTAACCTCTAGCATTGCTCTGTGCAACACTCCAGACAGTTGTTCTTTGCCTGCCAAGCCATTACAAAAGTGGAAAAACCATTTGCAAATCAGGCTTGGTCCCACCTAATTCGTGTTTTTTAAAGTTTCTTGGCTGTACCTTTTGGGGAAAAGTCTCTGATCCTCCTGGATAATAATACTATGTCGAATAACAAGGCATCCCTGACCTTTAGCCTGATTGCAATCCACACTGAAAGGCAGAAGAAGTGCATCCACACCATAGAGCACAACTAGCTACAAACTTAAGCCTAAGACTCAAAGAAATTGGATTGTAGTATATCAGAAGCGAGGCGGCTCCACTTCATTTCGATAGATGATGCATCAGTGTTCATCTCCCCGCCAGACAAGAAACCAACACAAGTGTGATTTCGCCTCTGCTGTGGTAGTAAAGGTGGTGTCAGTAATGGGCGAAGTGACACTCTTATTTTGATAAGCTGCATTTGTGTATCAAAACTGTGTTCTTTCTGAGGCAACAATGCTTTGTTAATAGGCCAAAGGAGCCACATAACATACATTGAATGGTTGACTGACATTTGAAAACTGCCATGTGCACCAATTTATAAGTGGAAAAATGACATTTGCACTAATGGACAAGTGCAGAAGTAGTATGTCCATGTTTCCTTATGCAAACCAATATAAAGCAGCACGTGCAGCAGGTCAAAAAACGGATATCACGTTGCTCTTCTTAACCCACCAAAAAGTCTGTATTTGATACAAACTCAATCAGAAGGCACTTGCAGTGTTTATTTTGGGGGCTAAGCAACATATGCATACAAATCTTTATTCTCTAATGTGCAATAGGATTATTGATTGTTTTCTAAATTAAGAATGGGAGAGCCCGTTTAATTCCCATATCCAAAGCGATTTAAAAGAGCATTGTAATAGCAAATTCAAAAATCTTTAAATGCTCGTGAAACTACAAAATATTGCAACACAAATCCAATATTTATTTTTACACAATAGGTGCAATAGTCATGTGGCCATTTGTAATTAATTCAAGGAAAGCATTTGAGAACCCAAAGACATTTTCGTCCGAGATGCGGCAATTGCTTCTACATAGTAAATATATGCACAAGTCTTCAAATGTTATGTTAGCGGGTATTCTTAATCACACTTGCATCACCTGAGCTGCCTCCTGGCACTATGCTGAATCGAATCAAACACAACACATCCAACCATCGTAAGCCACTGGGCCGGAAATTGTCACTGTATGCGGAAATTCCTTCCCCCTGAGACTCCTCACCTGGATCTTCAGTGGGGTTTGATGTCCTCTGTCTCCTTCTTCTTTCCTTCGTGGGATTCTCTCCTTCGTCACTCGATTTGACAGTCCTTCTTCCCTTCTTGCGTTCGAAGAGGTAGGGACGGTCTCCCCCCGAGGCCACCTTGCCCGCCTGTGGATCTGGCAGTCAGGTGAACCCAAGGGAGTCCGCCCCTTCAAACAGGGAAAAAGCCAGATATGGCAGAGAAAACCCTGTGTAATAGTAGATGGTATTGGCCGAGCCGATGTGAAGATTGGAGAGGCTGGTATTGTCGTGCACCAAAATAGAAATTGGAAATTCGAATGAAAGATGGTAGAAGTCTCTGATCTTCCTGGATAGGGATTAGCTCCAAGCTTATGCTCTGTATGGGAATGGGGATCGGCAGCACCCTTGGGACAAAGGAACAACCCCAAACAGAAGGCAAACAGGTAAGATGACAGGAGGCTGAAAGAAATAGGGAAAGCCACCAAGGGAAATCCGGATGAATTAATAAGATGAAGATAACAAGCACGAGAGAGAACCAGAGAGAGCAAGAGAGAGAGAGAGAGAGAGAGAGAGAGAGAGAATGGGTGATCTATTGGAATGGAAAGTGAGAGAAACTCGGAATAGAATGTGACCGCTCTGAAAACACAGCGGACGGATATTTGAGAGCCCACTAGACCCCAAGGTAGAATATAAAAAAAAACCAGAAAGCACAACCGGAACTGCAGATTAGTCGGGAAAAGCGGCAGCGGAGAGGCTGACCGGCACCTGAGAGAAGCGAAGGAAAAAAGAAAGACAGGAAAAGAGGCAGGGCAGGTGAAAAAAGGGATATGCACGAGAGGGGAAGACCAGGGAAGAATCAAGGCTCCAGGAAAATAGTAACGAGGAAATACTCGTAAGCGGGGCACTGCAGCACAGGCGAAAGTCCAAAGACCGATGAATGCGAGTTGCAACGCGACTCGCAGGGGGCGTGGCCTCCTTATATACCTGCTGGTCCAAAAAACGACTACAGCGTCAAGCAGACCTGTAGAGGGGTCTAATAACGCCTCCATCTTGCCCAGAGTTTCCACGGCCGCGGTGTGACAGTATGCCCTCTCTTCATCGACTCACCCCCGGGTTTTCCCAGATGTAGGCGATGGAACTGTCTTAGAAGTCGTGGGGCGTGGATATGACGTCTGGGTTCCCATGATCGTTCTGCAACCGAATACCCCTTCCACTGGACCAAATATTGTACAGTCCCATGCCTGTAACGTGAATCAACCAGCCTCTCCACTTCATATTCTTCCGGTTCGGGATCTTGGAGCATAGAGGAGGAGGGTATACGACGGCCCATGGGATTTGGGTGATAGGTCTTCAGGAGGGAGGTATGAAAAACAGGGTGTATCCTTTTCAGACTGGATGGCAGTTGTAAAAGAAATGCCACAGGGTTTACTTGAGACAAGATGGGAAATGGGCCTATAAAGCGGGCTGAGAATTTACCAGGGCGGACCCAACGTGGGAGATATTTGGTTGACAACCAGACCTTAGTTCCCACCTCCCATTTGGGGTTAGGTGATCTCTTCTTATCGGCATACTTCTTGTATCGAATCCTACTCGCCTCCAGTTTCTGCGCAGCCTCCTTCTGGATGGAACGAAGATCATGAAGGCGCTGATCTACCGAAGGGACTGTAGTTGGAGGAACCCCAAAGAGAGGTATATGTCTCGGATGATATCCGTAGGTGAAGAAGAAGGGGCTGAAGCCAGTTGCAGAATGTTGGGTGTTGTTGTAAGTGAACTCTGCCAAAGTTAAAAAGGACTTCCACTTATCTTGTTCCTGGTGACAAAAACAACAGAGATATTGTTCGAGAGTGGCATTTAAGCGTTCTGTTTGTCCGTTGCTTTGGGGATGATAACCAGAGGATAACGCTCTCTTTATATCCAAATAGCTGCATAAAGCTGACCAGAATCGAGACGTAAATTGGCACCCTCTATCGGACACAATGGTCCAAGGTAGACCATGCAATCTCACTATTTCTCTCAGGAATACTTTGGCTGCTTCGGGTGCAGAAGGCAGGCCAGGCAAGGGAGAGAAATGAGCCATCTTGCTCAATGTATCCACCGTAACCATGATTGCTGTGGAACCCATAGAGAGAGGGAGATCCACGATAAAATCAGTGGAAATGTGTTCCCAGGGTTGCGATGGTAGAGGTTCTTGTTGGAGCAGACCCAAGGGTCGATGAGTGATGGGTTTATTAGCAGCACATACCGGGCAAGCCATCACATATGTCTTGACGTCCTGGTCCATAGTCGGCCACCAGAAATATCTGGATATCAGATGTACTGTTGCCCCTTGGCCCTTATGTCCTGCCAATGGAAGGTCATGGCACCAGAACAAGGCTTGTGTTTGGAGCTTCTTGGACGGTAAATACAGTGAACCTTGATGAAAATATAGCTTCCCTCTCCTTTCCATGAGGGATATAAGGTCAGGAGAGACTTCTGTGAGACTGGTAGAGCGTTCTACTTCTTGTATGAAGGAGCTGACCATTCCTAGGATTCTCTTACCAGAGAGTATCTCACCCAGGCCTTGATCGTCTTCGGGCTCCAGGCTGCGGGACATAGCGTCTGCTAAGGCATTCTCCTTTCCTGGAAGGTAGGTTATCTCAAAGTCGAGCTGGGAAAAAAAATACGCCCATCGGGCGTGACGAGAATTGCGACACTCCATCTGTTGCAAAACCTTTAGATTCCGGTGGTCTGTGCGAACCAGAAAAGGATGGGCAGCCCCCTGCAGTAAATGCCTCCACTCACTGCATGCCTGACGGATCGCCAATAATTCTCGTTCCAACACAGAGTAGTTCCTCTCACTAGGTGTAAGAGTTCTGGAATAATATGCTACCGGATGTTCTGCTCCATCCTTGCCTGATTGTAGAAGAGCAGCTCCGATAGCACCGCCGGAGGCATCCGTCTCCACCACAAAAGGAAGAGATTGATTAGGCTGCACTAGGATGGGAGCAGTAGTGAATGTCCTCTAAAGTAGTTGAAAGGCCTGATCCGCCTTCTTATCCCATTCGAACCTCTGGCCTTTCTTAAGCAAACGGGTGATTGGTAGAACAATATCTGAGAAGCTGGGAATAAATCTTCTATAAAAGTTAGATAGTCCCAGAAATCTCTGTATATCCTTGGAGTAGGCTATTGAAGAACCGCCCTCACCTTCTCGGGATCCATCTGCACCCCTCCTTAGAAAGAATAAACCCTAAATAGGATACTGAGGAGGCTTCAAAAACGCACTTCTCTGGTTTAACCAGTAGTTGATGTTCTCTCAGTCTTTGAAGGACTTGATTGACATGCCTTCGATGTTCAGAGAGGGAGGAAGGGAAGACCAGTATATCGTCTAAATAGACCACTACTGAGGCATATAACATATCCGAGAAGATCTTGTCTACAAATCGTTGGAACATGGCAGGAGCATTCACAAGTCCAAAGGGCATTACCCTATACTCAAAGTGTCCCAGAGGAGTTCTAAATGCCGTTTTCCACTCGTCTCCCTCCCTTATTCTCAACAAATGATAGGCTCCTCGAAGGTCTAATTTGGTAAAGATTGAGGCTCCTTCCACGGCTTCAAGCACCTCCTTTATGAGGGGCATAGGGTACCTATCCCGAATAGTCAGGCTGTTCAACCCACGGTAATCTATACACGGTCTCAATTCCGTGGTACCCTTCTTAGGGATGAAGAACATTGAGGCCCCTGCTGGAGAATGAGATTCCTGAATTAAACCGTTTTGAAGATTGGCATCCAAGTACTCCTTCAAAGCTCTTCTTTCCGGGAGTGACATAGGGTACATGCGCCCGAAAGGAACAGACGCCTCAGGCTTTAGATCGATGGTGCAGTCCTCAGCTCGATGCGGGGGTAAAGTACGAGGTAGTCTGTCTTCCAAGATCTCAGCATACTCTTGATAACACGGCGGAATCATTTGGACCACTGTCGTCGAAGTCGAGAGTGCGACCCCTTTCCCCATCAAAGGAGGGGCCTGCGGAAGGCATGCCTTCGAGCAGTACTGTGATAAAAAACAGATGGTATTAGCAGACCAATCAATCCTGGGATTATGCTTACGTAGCCAGGGTATGCCCAGGATGACTGGGAAATGAGCTGCTCTAATCACATCAAAGATGATCTGTACTTGGTGCTGAGACAAGGACATGTTAGCTGGAACTGTCTCCTTAATAATGGGACCAGAGGAAAGGGGTGCTCCATCTACCCCTTCTACAGGCAAAGGGCAGGCTTTCTGGCGTAGGGGTATGCCTTGTTCTTGAGCCCACTGGATAGCAATGAAGTTTCCGGCCACACCACAATCCAGCATTGCTAAGACTTCTACTGATGGGGAGGATTCAAATGTAAGCCGCACCGTAAACACCATGAGGCTATGAGCACCAACGGAATTATCCTGGTGGATGGAATTGCAGGGATTCTTCGACTCTGCCCGGTTCTTTTCCCTGCTCAAGACCGGGGAGGCGTGTTTCCCGAACGTCTCGGGGGTACTTCGGGACAATTCCGAAGCAAATGCTTTGAAGATCCGCAGTACATGCAGAGACCCAGGTCTCTGCGTCTCTTGCGTTCCTCGGGGGTCAAAGGACCTCGGGTTGTTCCCATTTGCATAGGCTCATCCGATTGTGGTCGGTGTGGAGGGCTTGCAGTGGGAATTCCTACTGAAGGATGAAGTCTGAACCTCCTTCTTTCTAGCTTCCGCTCCTGCAGTCTGTACTCCAATTGCAGGGACAACGTGACCAACTCTTGAAAGGAAGCAGGACGCGCCATCCTGGCTAGCTCATCCTTAAGTTCATCATGTAAGCCTCGACAAAAAAGGGTCTGCTGTGCCGAATCTGGCCATCCTGCGTCTGTGGCTAATTTGGTAAAGGTAGAGGCATAGGTCTGTACATCTTGATTTCCTTGACGGAGATCCAGAAGGGCTTCATAGGAAGAATATTGGACCTCTGGTCTCTCAAATCTAGAACGCATCAATTGAGTGAACTGAGAGTAATCAGTTATGGCAGGATCCAACTGTGCTATCAGCGGAGTTGCCCAGGCCAACGCGTTGCCCACAAGGTTGGAAACAAGAAACCCAACTTTAGCTCTATCCAGTTCATATGCCTTTGGTCGAAACGTGAAGTAAATCATACAGGCGTTCAGGAATCCCTTTAGGAGTTTCGGACTGCCATCATACTTCCCAAAGGAAAAGGTCAGGGGAGGTAGATCGCCTCGGGAATCTTCTCGTGCCGGTACTTGTTGGCGTAGGTTAATGTTCTCAGTTCGGAGATTCTGAACCTCAGCCTGAAGGCCCTGAATAGCGGTCACCATCTCCTGGTATTGCTCCAAGGAGGCCATGTTGGTTGGGTGGCGTTGCGATCTGTCACGGTATGCGGAAGTTCCTTCCCCCTGAGACTCCTCACCTGGATCTTCAGTGGGGTTTGATGTCCTCTGTCTCCTTCTTCTTTCCTTCGTGGGATTCTCTCCTTCGTCACTCGATTTGACAGTCCTTCTTCCCTTCTTGCGTTCGAAGAGGTAGGGACGGTCTCCCCCCGAGGCCACCTTGCCCGCCTGTGGATCTGGCAGTCAGGTGAACCCAAGGGAGTCCGCCCCTTCAAACAGGGAAAAAGCCAGATATGGCAGAAAAAACCCTGTGTAATAGTAGATGGTATTGGCCGAGCCGATGTGAAGATTGGAGAGGCTGGTATTGTCGTGCACCAAAATAGAAATTGGAAATTCGAATGAAAGATGGTAGAAGTCTCTGATCTTTCTGGATAGGGATTAGCTCCAAGCTTATGCTCTGTATGGGAATGGGGATTGGCAGCACCCTTGGGACAAAGGAACAACCCCAAACAGAAGGCAAACAGGTAAGATGACAGGAGGCTGAAAGAAATAGGGAAAGCCACCAAGGGAAAACCGGATGAATTAATAAGATGAAGATAACAAGCACGAGAGAGAACCAGAGAGAGCAAGAGAGAGAGAGAGAGAGAGAGAGAGAGAGAGAGAGAATGGGTGATCAATTGGAATGGAAAGTGAGAGAAACTCGGAATAGAATGTGACCGCTCTGAAAACACAGCGGACGGATATTTGAGAGCCCACTAGACCCCAAGGTAGAATATTAAAAAAAAACAGAAAGCACAACCGGAACTGCAGATTAGTCGGGAAAAGCGGCAGCGGAGAGGCTGACCGGCACCTGAGAGAAGCGGAGGAAAAAAGAAAGACAGGAAAAGAGGCAGGGCAGGCGAAAAAAGGGATATGCACGAGAGGGGAAGACCAGGGAAGAATCAAGGCTCCGGGAAAATAGTAACAAGGAAATACTCGTAAGCGGGGCACTGCAGCACAGGCAAAAGTCCAAAGACCGACGAATGCGAGTTGCAACGCGACTCGCAGGGGGCGTGGCCTCCTTATATACCTGCTGGTCCAAAAAACGACTAGAGCGTCAAGCAGACCTTTAGAGGGGTCTAATAACGCCTCCATCTTGCCCAGAGTTTCCACGTCCGCGGTGTGACAGAAATAGAAAAGTCTGTCTGAATTGAAGGTGGTTCTCAAAAGTTGTAATGTTCCTTGGCAGCCAGTCCCAGAGTGACGCTGCACAAACTTAAAGCGAGCCCCTCGGACATTTTAACTCTGTCTTGTGGACAGTGAGAAAAAGAGCAGATCTTAAGTGGACAGAAGCCAATGCAGAAATCTAAGAGTTGGAATGGTATGCTCAAATCAGTATAGTCTGAGAAAGTCTCGGCAGTCGATTGAGGACTGGTTTGGGTGGACCGACACAGCATCTATTTGAATAGTCTGAGAAGGCGAGGTCTAGGGAGATAGTCACTTGCAACATGTCTGTCAACCTAAGAAATAGAAACATCTATTTTAAGGTCTGAAGAGTATAACAACTTTCTTTCAACAGTTCCCCCAATCTCTACTCCATTGAGAAACCTCTTTCCATATTGACGCCAAGGCTCTTAATAAGGTGAATGGGATGGTAGACTGCAAATGCGCACTGGGACGCAAATACAATCACAATTATGATTCCCCATTTACAACAAATCACAATTGTAGAGCTTTGCTCAATACATCTAAGAAGCACACTATGCCCAGAGAAAATGGGATTTTTCTATTGCTTCTGCAGTTTACTTGTGATTAGTAAAATGACAGAAGATCACAACGAGTCAACGACTTAAAATCAGATGCATCAGGATATTTCACAAGAGTCATCCAGTGTCAAAAAAGGCCACAACAGCACAACATATTCATCAGCCAAAGGGTAACATCAACTCAGAAAACCTTGGATCCTATTTGACCTTTGGAAATAGACCGACCATTTTTCTTATTCAAGAACGGCAATTGCTCCGAATCCACTAAATCCACAGCCACCCTCTCACTCCAAGCCCATGGCATTTCCCCCGCATCGGAATGACCTTGCATAGCAATTATAGATGGCCGCCACTTTTAAACTTTCAAATGCTACTTCCCTCAAAAACACTCGGATGTGGATTCCTCTCAGGAATCCCAAATATCATTCCAGTTTCCAGCCAAAAATGGCCTTGGCTTCTAGTGTCCTCACCTTTTCAGACAGGCAGGGGCCATGACCATATGTGTGTGCTCATAAAGGAGCAAGGTTCGCTGTGAACCTCACTATGGAACTTTGACACAAATGTGCCCTTTAGGGTATTTTATGCAATCTGCAGGTGTAATCCGACCAGTCACAAACTAAGGATTTGTCTGCCATCAGCCAGCTAAGGACACAACTACCCATGTGGGGAGGCTCATGCAAGAAACAGGGGGTCTTACTCTTTGGGACGCCTTAAGGCTAACAGGTCAAGGGATTTTGGACACATCACACAGTTGCATTCCAGATGAGGCCATGGATTATAGTTTATCTGGGAAAACGGTTAGTAAATCAGTTTGGAAAAACAAAAAGGTACAAGACCTCTGAGCAGATGTAAAGTCATGCACTTTTGCCCTCACAT
This sequence comes from Ambystoma mexicanum, assembly GCF_040938575.1. Taxonomy (NCBI): domain Eukaryota; kingdom Metazoa; phylum Chordata; class Amphibia; order Caudata; family Ambystomatidae; genus Ambystoma; species Ambystoma mexicanum. The sequence continues at coordinate 670,539,314 of NC_090935.1, read as the reverse complement.
TTCCTCTCCACATTAGCAGCAGGAGTACTAATCCTCTGTGGTTCCGTTCATGTTCTACTCAGCAACACTTTCTAGCAGGACCATCTGCATTCCCATGAATTTGCGCAGCCCTATGCTCTAAAGTCTAGCTCTTGCAGGACCACATTAGCCAAGTAAGATGCTCTCCCTTCATGGCCATAAACTGCCTTACTTAAAGGCTTACACTATGTTTGGAACATGAAGGTAGACCCTGTCAGGTAGGTTGTAAAGGGACTTACAGTGCAAAATATGGGGTAAAACTCCTTTTCAATAGTGCTACATCTCTGGATCCTACCCTTCAGCTCAAGACAAATGAAGTCCATAAGGCGTTCCAAGTCAGATCTTTTCCATGCGTCAAATGGAACATGTGGATGATAAAAGGAGATTTAATTTCAGCTTCCCAACCAAACAACCTTGTTGGGGTGTTTGGTTCAGGTGGGTGCAGTTAAGGGTGCTTCTATGGCTCCATTGTCAACAACATAGTTTCTATAGTACCCAGTTACACTGATAAAATGCCCAGGACTGGCTTCCCCTGGTGGTGGGTGTGGGGATGGGCTCCCAGTTAAGAGACGCTCCAGTCTAACACTGGAGAGGAGTTGGATTTCCCTGCCTTTTCTGAGAGCATGGTACACCACAATGCTCTGTTTTATCAGTGCTTGGATGACTTGATAGTACGCTTGACCTTTTGCATGGCCTGCAACACTCTTAAGGCAGCAAAGAGACCCTTTCCAGCTATGTCATAAAGATAGGCAACACTTCGGTCATCCAGCCCAGTGAGGGCATGGTTCCTCAGCCTTTACAAAATGGCAATGCATTCTACAAACCAAAGGCAATTACCCAGAATTGGCACATACCCTCAGGTATTAACAATGGGCTTTTCTCCCGAGCACAGTCGGTTAAGGTAGTCTGCCAGGAACCAGAGGTGAACTCTAAGGTGCTCAAAGGCGTTGCGGTAAGTAACTGGCAACTGTAAATGTCTTCATGACAGCATTAAGTCCACTGTAGTCCATGCAGAAACAATGATACATGTTTCTGTCTTTCTGAATCGTGTCTGTCGGACTACATCACAGACTTTGGGAAATCTCAATAAATCTCAGTTCTGACATTGTATAATTTCACTTTCTATGTAGTTACAGTCCTTATCCAACACCCAGTAACTCTTGCTTTTCAGGAGCATATTCTCTCGAATGTCGATGCCACGTTTGCACAATGCTTTGGGGGTGGGAGCCAAATCCTTGCCCCTTTCTGAATCTGAGGACCTATATTCTTATGATCTAGAGCAGGGGACTGCACCCTCTGGCTCTCCAAATGTTTTGGAATACAACTTTCAGCAGCCTTAGCCAGAAAAGTCATGATGGCAAGGGGTCATGGGAGTTGGAGTCCAGAGCATCAGAAAGGCCACAGGTTGTAGACCCCCGATCTACACTATGGTGAGGTATATGTGCCCCACCCTTAAAGAAATATTTAATGTTTGTATATCCAGTTAGGAGAAGGGTAACCTAACTCTGATGGCATATTCAATTTGATTAAGATATGTATAAAGTAGCACTACTCTGTAAGGCAAAGGACATTTTCTGGATCAGAAGGGTTGCATTTGAGCTAATTTTAAAACCCTTGATGGCTTGCCGATGTGGATCTGTACTGGAGGTGAACTTCCAGCAATGGCTACTAGGTATCATTTCAGCATATGTTACTTGGCTCAAAAGGAATGTGCTACTTTTGCATTTCAGGTGGAAGGTAGACTTTTTAATCCCATCGTAACTTTCCGGGTGTTTGTTAAACATCCGCCAATGATCCAACCACAAGACTGTCAGACTTCACTACACTGATGATCCCTACTAAAGGGATGTAGTTTTCTGAAGTTTTGAGAAATGTGTGTCTTGGGTTGATTAAGCTTTGCATAAAATAGCACTGCCCTGTAGGACAAAGGCAATGTTCTTTAGCAAAACACTTGTATTTGAGCTAATTTAGATACCCAGAATGCTTTGCCGATGTGGCTCTGAACTCGAAAGTGAACTTCCAGCGATGGTGGTGTTGTGGCATGTGTGACTTGGCTCAAATGGAATCTGCCACTTTCACATTCCAAGTTTTTTTCCCAAGCCTTTATAAACCCACAATACCTGTACTGGTGTTTGTTAAACATGGCCCAGTGCTTCAACCACAAGACTGTTAGACTATGCCACACTGATGATCCCTAATAACAGTGAAACCAGGAATGTAGTTGTCTGCAGTCATGAGAAATGTCTGCCTTGGATTGATTAAGCTTTGTATAAAATATAACTGCCCTGTTTGACAAGCACAATTTTCTCTAGCGAAAGGGTTGCATTTGAGCTAATTTGCATACCCAGAATGCCTTGCTGGTGTGGCTCTGAACTGGAGGTGAACTTCCAGTGATGGTTACTAGGTGGCTTGTGGCATGTGCGACTTGGTTCAACTGGAATATGCTGTGTATATATATATATATATATATATATATATATATATATATATATTTAAAGTCTTTGGGGACTTCAATATCACCCCTAATCCAGCAATATTTCACAACACTGGATCTAATTTAATCCGCAAAACTAGAGCCAAACCTACCTTAGAAAAGGGGTCCGCAATCTTTGGCTGTTTAGAATGTTTGGACTACAACTCCCATAACTCTTAGCCAGCCTAGTGGCATGATTGACATCATGCCTTTCTTCCTGAAGCCTAACCTCTACGCCAAAGGCAGTCTAAATGACCACCTGGGGCTGTGGCAGGTTTTGTGGCTAAGAGTAGTGCTGTACCTGAAGCAGGGATATGGAGAGAGTTGGATCGCTGGACTTAGTACAAGAGCAACTGCTACTCCTGAGCACCTGACAGGCTTACTACATGACAGCAATATTGTTGTGGTTCTACCCCTGAAGTATTGAGGAACAAATGCTTATTATCCTTTTGTGTGTATGATAAACATTAGATGCTATCCTACATAGCTTCTGCACAAAAACAATGAGTCTGTGCGCTTACAATATAATATCTCTTATACTCATAAACATAACACATTAGGAATGCTCTCACTCATCCTTCTAAACACTAAAATTGTAAAACTATCTACAATCAATCTGCAATGTATGTAGCCATTGTAGCACAATAAAACAAACTCATATTCACAATCGTGATTCTGTGTGTATTGGCAAGCCAGGGGACAGGCGAGGTTATACAGACCAACCCCTCAATAACCCATCAGGTGGAAAGGGCTGAACGGTCTGCCAAAGGTTCCTGGCTTCTATGGGCAGTTAACTTAGAAAATCCCCAAAGCAGGCTATAGCCATGGATATAATATTGTAGGTAAAGCCTTTTAATTCCCCCTTAAGGATTCCTCACACCCTTCATATGTGCACTGATGGATCCTCCTATACTTGCCAAAGAGGTACAAAGGCAGCTCAGGCTTTTTAGGCACTGTGTGAAACTCAGTAACATGCACAACGCAGTGTGTCAGCAGCACAGGGAAAGTTAAAAGGCGTAATCTAACAAAAATACATCATAGTGGCTCCTAATTGTTTAACCATGGAAAACAAATATATATTTTGCAAATAATAAGTAACAATGGTGTGGGATGTCTTGACCCACTTTTGCTCTGCTATGCTGCATCTCTTTGTTATGATGGGATCAGAAACAGCAAAATGGTTGCAAAACCCTTGTGCGTGCCAAAATCCCTAAAAATCGCGCTTGGCAAACACCTAAAAAGATGGCTGCCCAATCTGCCACGCATGTTGTCAGTGGTGGAACAGAGCTATCACTCCTGAAATGTGTCACTGGGCTCCACAACAATTGAAAAGGGAGTACAGAAGGAAAAAGCAGTGCTCTGCTACATGAAAGTCCAAATATGGCTTTAAATATCTTTTTCTTTGTTGCTGAAACTCCAGAATGCTAGTACAGAACACCTTTCAAATATTAAAAATTCTTGCTGGGTGCTACAATTCACTTAGTTTAAGAAATCATTGTGAACCTACAAGGTCCGGAAAGGCTGAACGCATAAAGAGATTTCCACAGCAAAAAAGCGGCCTGTCTGTGGATCTGTCAAAAATCTCTGTGCAGCGGAGGGCTGCTGTGATGACAGCTGTCAGGGGCCTGCCTGATTAAACTTTAACATGTATAAACTGAAAATCAAATGTTTGCAATCTAAGAGTCCTGTTACTGATAGTAACCCATATGGTCATTGTTTTGATCCCATGATTTAAAATCTTGAAGAAGAATTCTAGCTGCTATTTGATCCAACAAGTTTGCTTTGTGCTAAGGAAAAGGCCACATAATTTAACAATTAATTTAAACCTGGCTGAAGCAGCAGAACTTCAATAACAGGTTTTTCTCACAGAAGGAAGGTCTTTCCCCCCAGCACGGAATCTGGCAGAGGTGTTAATTACAGGGTAGGAAAGAAGCTGGTGTACAGAGGCCAAAGGAACAATGACCAGCTGCAACTCAGGAAATTTGAAGTGCGAGGACAGTCATAAATGGCCTCTGCAAGGAGCAAACATGGGGGATGGCCCCTGGGCTTCCAGGGAGAGACCAAGGGGTAGAGCCAAACATCCATTTGTTGCTTAACAAGGACAAAGAACACATTTTTTAAAGACTGATAACTTACTATGTAAAATTGTGAAAAATATAAAAATAATCGAATTGTTAATGTAATTTCCGGTTGCACGGGTGAAGAGGTGCCAGACAGAATGGACAGAAATGGCAAGAAATGTGATTTTACGCAAAATGTATTTCCGCTAGAAGTGTGAAACTTTATACACTTATTCCTATGTTAAACACGCACACTTGCAGAAATTTCCTTAAAAATTGGACATTTTGTTCCTATTGAAAAGGGCAAAATTCTATGAAAAGCGGAGACATGATCCCACAGCTACGGGGTTTTGAGGAATAGCTGCTATGTAAAATATGTAATCTGTATATGTGATTTTTAGAGAGGTTGCACATGTGGAAATATGTATTTTGCCAAAAGTAGATTTTGTGTTCCAGGGGCTAGGGGTGGATTCTGAGACTCATAAAATCACACCATAAAGATGACTCTCTGTTTCTCTCCTCCTATCCTCCTATCAAGGCAGAGAGCAGACTCTGAACCAATCACCTTTCAAAGGGGCAAGCTTAGGCTAAACCGACCCACACACTCCCTTTATTATGACATTTCATAGCATAAATAGAGACAGCTCACCACAGATAGACAGACAGATTCACTCACTATCCTGATGCTGGCGGAGCACCCTGCTGCTGAACTCTACATCTTCCTTGCTCCGGAGTCCAGAAACTTGGCAAAAAGCAAAAGGCCCATTGCCTAGCTGAACCATTCTCAGATAGGTCTCTAATTCCAGAACAGGACCCCACAAGCCTAAAGGGGAAGCATCATAATACAGCGGGCTGTGCTGTTACTGCTTGCCTGCTAAAAATAAATATCCTCAGAACCAAGAAGGATAGATCCAGTCCAGTCCTGTGCCGTGACCAGGGTGCCTTGCAGATCTGATCCAGTCCTGTGCCGTGCTGTGACCAGAGCGCCTTGCTGATGCTGCCCAGTCCGATGTGCCCAGCCGTCTGTCCTAAACCAGATCTGACCTGTTAACCTGGTCTGACCACACGTCCTTTGCGGTTCCCACTAAGGGACCTCAGAATTGGGTGGTAAGGGTTTACCGGCAACGGCATCCTTACCAGTGCCCGTTAACCCTTACCGCCCAACTCGGAATGACCCCATAGGTTTGAGCCATACAATGTGGTGTTTGCTTGCACTGAAACATTTTCATGCATAAGCAATACAGAGCACATCTTCTACCATGAGACTGCACTTCCAGAAAACTGAAAAGTGTGCCAAATTCAATGCACTTAAAATATTCTTGGTTCCCGAACTTAGAATTGCATTGTGCTAAAAACTATAATGATATTGCTAACATTGGAACTGTTTGCTGTAAACGTGTGAAAGTAATGTCATGTATATAACATATCTTACACATCACCCATCTAATGCACAACCCACATGTATAACCAAAGCTAGATAACTACAACCTTGAGACCAGCACTCAGTTTGACTCTGTTGGTCTGGTATCACCCGCCCTCCACACAGGGTTGCAGGGACCGTAATATCAGAGTCTGGCCCATACAGCACGACTCACAGCCTCTTCTACTCACCTCATAGACTATCCCAGTGAAATCTAGACACCACACCAAGCGTTCCCCAAGCGTTCCGTATCCGTTTGGAGCACCAATCAAATCCCCCGCCCCTTACACTTGCTGGTCATGAAATATAGGAAATGTGGATCCAGGGCACGGTTCAAGCAGACATCATTCATCCACCTTGTCACATGCCTGAGCTGTGCTGTGACTGCACTTTTGAACAAGTATACACTTTGGTGAAGTCAAAGGACAGCGTTGAGCTGCATAACTAACTTTGACATGGAGATGCAAACACAATTGTCCCAAAGTATCTGTTAAAATGGTTTAACTTTTGTGACTTACCTGAAGGAATCTGATATGAATTCTACAAGCTCTACTCGCAGCTGCAGAAAGATAACTTTCAAACTAAAACTTAAGGCTTTGTCACCCAATCATTTGTAATGCAGTTTTTTGTGAATGGAAGGGACTCTGGCGAAGAAGGTATTCCCAGTGCGGTGGATGGGAAATTCTAAAATATCCTTATTGTCACCTTCAAATTATTTTTTCCTAAATCCAACAAGACTGTGGAGGATTCCAAATCATGGCTGTTAACCTGGATTTTAGTATTTCCAAAAATAAAAACAAAGACAAAAGGTCTACTTCATCCTAGTGTGTCATATCACTTTTGAATTCTGAGAGAAGAATGTATTACACGATTTTGTGCTCATGGCTTGCTCAGGTAATTTCTTTCTCAATAGATTCTTAACAAAATAGGTTTATGCTAGGGAAGAGTATAGCGGGTCTAGCAAACTATGCATTTGCCACAATTGACATTGCCCATGGTCAATGATCCCAGGTGGCCCTAACTTTTATTGATGCTTCAAATGTCTTTGATAGGGCAAGTGGGGGTGTCCTTTGGTTAGCTAGACCTCAGCTAAGTACAAAAGATGAATTCATTCACTTTCTTCGATCAGGATACAAGAGATACTTGCCACATCGTTTTGGCAGCCTTCCATGTCACCAATGGCAATTGACAGATTTGCCACTTGGTACCCTTACGTTTTGATATCTATACTGAGACCTTTACTCGACATCTTCATGAAGCTTGTGACATTACGTGTTTTACCATTACCTTCACATTTGCATCATATACTTGTGATGTACTAATCTAGATGTTGTATCATCTAACAGTTGACTCTCAACTATGCTGCTTAATTTGGCCAGGTCTCAGGCTACAAAGGTGAATGGCGTTACTGAAAATCCCTATTCCAGAAGAAATCTGGACCCGTCACTATGAAGATTTATATGCCACCATCACAACCAAATGAAACAATGTGATCAAAGAGAAACCTAAATCATGGGCCATTCCACTTGAGAAAGAAAAAATACTGACCTTAATCAATCATTTTAGCAGTTGGAGAACCACAGGACCTGATGGGCTATCCAACTATATCTTAAGAACTGCTCCTGAAGATTGGTCAGAATTGTGTTATACCCAGTTTTCTCACGTAATGAAGAAAGCCTAAGTCCCGCCTTCATGGAAATGTGCAATATTTTGCCTATATTAAAAAGCGGCGAATGTTCGAATCCAAAAAACTATCGACCAATCGCTCTCTTAGATGTGCTAGGGAAAATGTTTGCCTCCTTAATTCTACAGTGACTGTATAAGTGGTCTTTACATACCAGAACCATGGATGCACGACAAACCAGATTTTTGAAGGGTTTAGGCTGCAATCTAAATCTCTTTCTCCTTAACATCTGGAAAGTTAGATGTATTAAAAAGTAGGAACCCCTTGTTCCTTGCTTTTATAGACCCACAACAAGCATATGACAGTGTTGACCGAGATCGCATATGGAACAAAATTATTAAGTGGCCCTATCGACCAGACCTTCTCTCAGCCATCATTGCATTGCACGAAGAAACAACCATTCCGATACGTATGAATGCAACAAGGCTACTGACAAAAGAGATTAAAACATCTCGAGGCCTAAAGCAGGGCTGTGTGTTGGCATTGGCCCTGTTTAGTCTCTTAATCTCTGACCTAAAAGACACCCTAAATCTACCATCAGCATGTCAACCGAAAGTAAATGGAACCCACCTCGTCTGGATGGTTTATGTAGACGACTTAGTAATTGTAGACCAAACTCCAATAGGACTACAGCAATGTCTGCATGCTTGCAAAGCTATATCGATCAAAATGGACTAAGAATTAATGCTGGGAAATCAGAAATTCTAATTCTATGAAATTTTCGTGGCAGGCAACTGAAAAAACAAATCTACAAGTGGTTCCTAGGTAAAAAAAAAACAGTTAGAGTGGTCAGTACAACCAAATACCTAGGTATTTGCATTAACGCAAAAATGGACGATGCCCCTCGAACAATGGGCCTAAAATGGAAAACCAACAGCCTTAGAGCCCAAAGGCAAATTTTACACAAAACATATGGGAAATTCTCATTCATACCAATCATTATATTGTACAGACAAAACGTTATTACCATTCTAACAAACGGCGCCAAGACCACACTATCTACTTCATGGGAAGTATGAGATATACTAAAAGGATCATTTTGGAAAAATCTTCTGGGTCTACCCATGTGCCTACCCATAGCTGTCATAAGATCTGAATTAGGTCTGCTATCACTATACATTAGAGTAGTGTGGAACTCATTGACTTTCTTCAGGAAACTAATTATGGATGACAGTCCAATGTAGTTCAACATCTTAATAGAAGACAAGAAACAATCTACTGATGACACCTTGCATGCATGGGTTGCGAGATGTAGAAAGGTGTTAGCAAACATCAACACAAATGATCAGTCCCTGGCGACTAATCCAGACAAGGTATAAAAAAAAAGCTAAGGTGCCATGATTGGGAAGAAACAGAAAAAAAGCATCCAAACATGGCATCAATTTAAATGTCCTAAGTACCTTTTAAAATGTCCAAGTTTGCATCACAGGAACTTGTTTTTAAGATTAAGGCTAAATACTTTGCCAACAAAAGAGATTCTTTTTGCAAGACACGACCCAGAAACAAATGACGCTTGGTGTAGATTCTGAAGAATATTTACAACTTCTGACGCTGCTTTGTCATAGTTTAAGATCTAAAAGGACGAAACACCTGGGTGACTCAATCAGGGAACACCCACAACTGTCTGTGCAAGAATGGTGGAAACAATGTCATGAGGATATGATGTTAAGCTGAGTTTTGCGGTAACTTACATTCTAAAAGAAATAATGTAACCTGATTCAACTTCTGCAAATTCAACCTGTCCAACGAAGGTTAAGTCACCATGAGCTGTTTGAAATCGACAGATAACTAACTGTAAAGTACCCAAATGTAACTAAATAGATGAAATATGTTGCTTTTAAGTAAACGTTTGTAATAAACTAAATATTTTAAATAAAAAAAAACAACAACAAAAATAAGATCTTAATAATGCTCTGGAAAGTTTCAGACCTTCAAATTATCATTAAATAAATACTGCATTACATCTGGGAATATAGCTTAGCACTGATTACACCAAGATCGGCCCGTCAATTTCAACAGAACAGATAGTCACATACAAAACATTATAATATTTTAATTATGTTTTGAGTTGCTCTGGTTGGGTGTGCAGATGTCATTATAAACATAATTGTACCTACATGTCTAACTCTCTTTTGAACAGTGTCCATATTTCTCTCACACACTTAACTAACTTAGCACAGCAATATTTGTACCCATTGATATGATATGGCATTTATAACGCACCTAAACACAAGTATTTCAAGGCGCGACAAGGCAAGGGAGGGGAAACAGAAGAGGACAAAGACAACGACCTTACCAGACTTAGTGACATTGAGATTGCCTAAGTGTAGGGGGGCGGGGAGGGGAGAAGTGCCAGGGGAGTGTGGGGGTGGGGAGTTGGACAAGTGCAGGACAAGGAATCAGAACACAAGTAGTGCAGCCAACAGGTGGCAAGTGCGGCTGTTAGAAGTGCAGACAACAGGTGTCTAATAAGTTCAGGAAAGGGGACTGTAGGGTTACAGGTACAGACCACAAGTGCAGGGGCTGCCAGGAGGCAGTGCAGGTATGCAGCTGGACAGGCAGGTATCTGGGCCCAAATTCAGAGCGTTGCCAGGTGACCAGTGCATGTATCAGACAGGAGATCTGCAGTGGAGAGGAAGAGAGAGGCAGAAGCAAAGAGGAAGGATTTGAGGTGTTTCCAGAACCTGAGATGGTTCTGCTAAAGTTTCAGAGAGGCAGGGAGGCTGTTCCAGAGGGAGGCACAAGCCGAAGAAAGAGATCTGCCTCCAACTCGTTGCTTGGAGAAGCGACTGATCCTCAAGGAGTTGGCGGTGGAGGAGCAAAGGGTTCGAATAGGAAGATATTTCCATAGAGAGAGTTGGAGGTATTGCTGTGCCATTTGCTTTGCCAGGGACCCAAGCTAAGAAGTAGCTGCTAGTTTTGGCTGGGTTAGGGCGAGGTTATACCTGCCAGATTCTATGTTCTACAATTGGGCTTCTCTGACAAACAGACACAAATGTTCATTGGGTTATTTTCTTAACCCTTTCATGCAAATATTTATTTAGTGGGAAGGCTCGGATACTTATGGAGATATCTAGTTTCAGGACCACAAGTAAATTATAAATGGTCACCTAAAACCTGCACTGTTTTACAAGCACATGCCTTTTTTTCTCTTCATAGTTATACACAACTTTGACATTGCCTGGTATTTGATATTGTTTCCTGACCTATTTCTTCATAGACAATTTTAGACTACTTTTTTTAACAATCAACATTGTATTCGTTTTAACAAGTGAAAAGTAGGAACTTATATTTGAGTTTACCCTAAGCAAAGACCCTGGGGAGGCAATGGTTTTATGAAATGCACAACTGAGTTGAAAGGATACCATGATTGCACTTAATGACTTTGGAAGTTTACCTAAAGGCAACAAAATATTCTCATACATGCACATGGAGACTGTTCAGAATTAAACATTTCCCACAGAACCTTTAGACATAACAATTTGTGAGATATGGCTGGCTAAAACGTGGATGGCACCCTGAATAGCCATATGGTCTCAAAGCAATAGCAACGCCTCTAGACATATCAACACCGTAAAAGTCTAAAAGGCTGAAGATCGCTTTAGTCATTGCAAATTTGTGTCACGGGAGTTTGTATTAAATAGTATAGATGTCGCCATGGGATGCTGTGGGCTTTTTATGGGAGGCTCAAACATGTACAGAGCCCATGATGTTTTTTTTTTTAAAGTTATGTGGGATTAGGGGGAGATGTCACTGAACTGGGAGCAGAGCTGGCAGATTATCACAATTGTCAGGGAGTTGGCCTTTACTTGGATTGCATTTGTTTCATGATTTACTTTTGGGATCATTGATGTTTTTAGGACTTCCACTTCAGTCGTTTTTTTAACATTCTTTGGATATATTTGTAACATGACAAACAGATTATTAAAGTGCTAGTTTCCCTTTCACCAGTGGATTCTTTTTCTCTGCATTTTTAATCTGAAGACTACTTCTTGGTTTTTTCCAAGTGGATATTTCAGGTGGATTGTTTCTGGACCAGTAATACAAAGAAAGCGTTCTAAACAACATTAATGTGAGTACCCCTATACTGTGTCATGTTTCAAATGACTCTGCACATTGCAGATTGGTTTGACAAGCTAGGTAGGAATGTTAGAATGTATGCAGGTCTAGTCTTCCTAAGAATGGTAATTGCTCATAGTTGTACTTTACTGATTGTAATGCTTATAAGTTACTTATTTAATAGAGTACATGGATAGTGGCCAATTGACTGTGGCAGGGTTTCAGTTGCACAAGTTATGAGTGCTAGAGACTTTGAAATTCGGTTAGTCTAATGAACACTGCATAGGAACATTCTAAAGTAATGGACTAATCGTAAGCCCCAACAGCATTGTTGACTTAGAGTAAATATGTTAGGTGCCCAAGAGCACCGGGTTTGCTTGCTTGGTGCAGAGAACCTTGCCCTCTGGTTGATGCCCTGCATCAGGATTTAAGCACTATTCAATATCACATAAGAAGCCGCAGCCCTAGACAGATATTCTGACACCTTCTGTGGTAAAGGAAAGCAATTAACAAGCAGGGTATAGTCACATTTCCTGTAAAAGTGTCACTTAAGTCGTACCTATGATCCAAACTAAACAAAACACATTCAAGTGAGAGAGACATATTATGCACCAAAACTGTTTGCATTGTTTTGTTTAACAGAGCGAGCTGTGAACATATATATTCTGTTTAGTAACTTCATAATGAAACAAACAGTATCCAGGTAAAGAGGCAGTCAAATACTCACTTTTAAAGAACAATGACTCTTGAGTAGGGCCTAATTTGTAAACCAAATAAGCGCGAGGGGCCAACTAATGTCTAGCCTGCCTGTGGCAGTTTGGAGCAGGTAGTTACCCGCCCACTTTTGCCATAAACCATGGCTGCTCCCAAAAGTGTCAACATATTTGGGGTTAAAGCTGTAACTCCCACCAGCACCTTGGTGGTTTTGGATGCACTGACAACGGTAGATGTGTGACTTACACATATAAATCAACATGGCATGAAACAACATCACTATGTGTCTTGAAATCTTAGCACAATCATTATTAGCATTTGGCTCCGATTCCATGGGTGGAAAGTGGAACATGTTGACCATCAATCCAGAGAAAATAGGGCAAACATGTTTTTTCTTCCATGGTAAATGAATGGACAAGTGCAGGCAACATCATTACTGGTGAATTTGCCTGTCAAAGACAGCAGCAAGACCCTGTATTGGTTGGCAATCATGATAGCCACTCCTACTTGGCAGTGGCCGTTTCCCCGGCCTCGCCCATGTGCTGTTGCTGCTGGCTGATCCCTGTCCTTTTGTTGTCTGCCCACCCTGCTGTGGCAGTGCTGTTGATTATTACAGTAGTGGAGCTGCACCATTGGAGCAGTGTGCGGGCATGGCCAGCCCGGGTGCCCAGCATTGGTTCCTTTGAACCCCATTATTATTCATGAGAATTGATAACTAGCACTACGGCACCAGTGTGCGTTATCAGGTTCAGGAATAACGAGCCAGCCCAGGAGACTGCGGCACTTGGCTAGTGCATATTGTTACTGCCTGTAACATGACTGACAGTTACATTATGAAAGTTGCCAAAACACTGCATCATAATCAACCTTAGTCTGAGACAATACGTGCCAGGGCTCAGAAATAAGTGGCAGAGCTGAGACCTGGCCAACAGAACCTCAAATGATGCTCTGCCCTTTCACGTCTTCATGGTAACACTTTATGAGCAGATAATTATGACCCCACACAGTGGTCAGTCTGAGACAGAAAGGTCACTATTTGTTGGCTGAGTTTCCGGTGCGCGAGGTGCTAAGGTTGTGCATGCGTATAAGGTGCCCACCATCTGCAATGCAAACCCAGTTCACAGCTAATTATCGAGGATGAAATGTGCTTTAAAGTGGAAAAGCATATGTTGGCTGCGTGAATGCAGATCCGTAGGACATCCATTTGTTCAGCAGTGCTCTTGGAACTCAATTCATGTATGAAACATTAGAAAAAAGAAACATCATGAAAACGTGTCGCCAGAACTTCAGTGCGTTTCTATGTTAATTCTTATGTATGTGTATACTTTGAAACATGCTCTCTTTCAGCTGTTAGAAGTATTGCACTAGTATGTGATCTCACAATCGAACTCGCACGTCAACAAGCAGCACCTGGGAACATTAAAGGAAAAGTGCCTCTTTATTTACACTGGTCCGGAATGTGCTTCGTTCCTTACAGAGCATATCTCAGAAAAAATGGCAGGGACAACTCCCTGTGTCGCCTTCGCACTCGCGGCAGTCACTCTTAATGCATCCACCTCTGCAGGGGTACATTACAGTCCATTCCATGAAAAGATTGCCACCACAATCCCAATCCAGGTGGAGATACAAATAGTTTACTTTATTGAACAAAACGTCATTAAAATCCAGCCATGTAAATGAAAAAAAAAGTCAATAAAAAACCGCCAGTAGCTCTTTGTGTCTATTGCGGTTTGTTGTGCTTTGCTGAGCACCATCTTGGTCAGGGGTGAGACCCTTGAGTGTGAATACTCGTGAAGCTATCACCATAAACATTCTAGTCTGCATGTCTAAGATGAAGCAAGCTAGTGTGCTTAGATGGTTATGCACTGTTTTGTTATAAACAAGTGCTTTTGATGGCACCAATGATTGTACCATCATTTTACATATTCCTGTGGTATGTTACTGTTACATCGGATATGAGGTGGTTGTAAGGTCTGATCATTGTCAGTCATGAGGTCCCTACGAGCGTGTACTGTAACCATTCCCTTGCTCTTGGACATTTGACATATGTATTCTTGTTAATATGCTCGGCAGTTGGGGTTGTTACTATGGGTCTAAAGGCTCTGTGCTCGTGGTCAGTTGTAGTAACATTCTTTCTCTGTGTGTCTTTTTGAGCCACCTCGCTATTTGTAAGATGCTATCGTGCCATAGAGACCACATCAAATGTTATTTTGCTGATTATTACCTCCAAAGGTTTGGGGGATTACCCCCACATTGATTATTCTCAACTGACCACTACAGTGCCAAAGTACTAGTATAGTGCATAAAGTGCATGAGTGCTCTAGCAGTGGCAGTTATGACTAATTGGCACTTCATATGTAATATAGGGCGTCTTGAAATCCCTATGGTGATATGAATGTCAATGGTTAACAAAGTGCTCTACTACTTGTATGCATGTTTGAACCGTGTTCAAGGGGATTGTTCCCAGGTTGTTAGATCTCTGCTGTTAGAGAAAGTGCTATTATGCTTATGCAAAATATAAAGTGCAAAACAGAGGCGGGTCTGGAAAACTCTACCAGCCCGAACACAGCCCATTGACTTGTTCTTGGGTGGGTGGCCACTGGGAGAGTCTCAACCAAGTCTTTAGCTCACTGTTCTTTTCACAGAGAAGAAATGTCCCCGCATATCAGTCTTTGTCCTGCCCAGGAGCAGTCCAGCACCGAAATGCTAGGCAATTCTCTTCTGGAGTACCACAGCAACCCCATACACATGTTTCAGCCTAGTTAAGTGCATTAGCGCTCTAGCAGCATTATCATGGCTTAGTTATCCTCTAAATATAGTCTGACATATTATACTGACTTGAATTAAAGGAATGGTTCGGGCAAAACATTTTATTGGCCAAAAAGATGGGCAACAATAAAAAAATATACTGCCACTTTTTTTTTTAAAGTTCCTATGTAAAATTTTGAGCAATTGAAGCTCAAAATTTACAAGAGCAAGCACATGGGGGCATCCATTTTGTGAAATGGATGCTCGCCTGTGCTCTCTTTTGCGGCACTAATGAAGGAAAAGCCACCCAGCTGTAGTAAACAAAAGCTACCACTGGGTGGCTTTTCCTTCATTGGTTTTTGCACGGTAGCTTTTGAAGCTTTTGAAGCTACCGCAAACAGAAATACAACGTTTTTAAAGCTGCGGTTTTATTTCTAAGTTTTCCGGGATCCTCCAGCCTGGAAAACCTAGAGAAAAAAAACGCAGCTAGTGCTTTTAAAAAAAAATAGCACTTACCGAGATGCAGCTGCAGCTTTTCTGCCTGTAGTCTCCGGTCTCCGTCCTGCGAGTCCCGGGACCAATGAAGGAAAAGCCACCCAGTGGTAGCTTTTGTTTACTACAGCTGGCTGGCTTTTCCTTCATTAGTGCCGCAAAAGCAAAAGCGAGCACAGGCGGGCATCCATTTCACAAAATGGATGCCCCATGTGCCTACTTTTGTAAATTTTGAGCTTCAATTGCTCAAAATTTTACATAGGAGCTTTAAAAAAAATAAAGTGCCAGTATATTTTTTTTATTATTGCCCATCTTTTTGGCCAGTAACATTTTTTGGGCGAACCATTCTTTTAAGTTAAATCACATTAAAATGTATTTAAAGTTAAAATTCCGACTTGATATTTTGAAAGAATAGAAATAAATATTAAATGGCAAAAATTCTAATGTTTGGAGCTCCAAAGGATCACTGGTGGTAGGTGTAGGTCAAGGGTGCGGGGGAGAGAAATATGACTCTGGTATCGGAAGTCAAAAGAAATAACCAAGAAAGTGGAGAACCCATAGAACATGAGTCCTCCCGTCCACTGCACACCTATTAGTACTGGCAATTGTATCCAGTCAATATTAGTATAGCTCTTTCTTGTAGTACATTCAATATTAGATAATCTCATTAGTTGTCACTTTTCATGACATGATTCGCATTACCATTTAAGAAGAAAAACACTCATAAATCTATTTCATATTCAATGTATTAATCTCATACATATATTTTGTACCATTTAGGTAATCAAATTGCAATGGAATTACACAGAGAGTTCAACAATTCAATCTTCTAAATTCAAAATTCAAAATTCGAAATTTCAACCAAATCAAGATAATCAATCAAACAAAGGAAGCAACGCGTTTCGAGAGAATATATCTCTCTTCTTCAGGAGCAATATAATTCAATCTTTCAATTAATAAAATCAAGTGTTTTAAACAATCGAGTGATCTGAGTTCATCTATGTTCTAGTCTTCAAACGTTGTCCTTTCATAGCCTTAGTGCTAGCATATACCATCTTTATTTTGTATGTTCACCATATGGAGTGATGGTTGCTCAAGTGGAGTGACAATTACTCCGATGCCATCAATAGTGTCCTGCAATTGATGTAAATAACATCATGTTATTTAAATAGCTCTAGCGAATGAAATTGTTGCATTCTATAAGTCTACATAATATGCTCTACCCGTTTACCTGTGGCGTATTAGAGGGGTGTCCAGTATAGTTGTACTGGTTCTTGCAATGAGCTAGGTACTGATAACAATGTGGTCTGTGAAAACTTCACCCTTTGGAAAACAAGCCGCGACCTGAAATACAGGTAGGTAAGTTTTAGTGTGGATATCTATCCATTTCGAGTACTATGTATTGTAATATAGTTCCCCTACTCATAAAGGATCCCCCCTTCACAATGTTTAAACTACATTTACACATATTGCTCACCTTCTGCGCTTTCGCTGTTTGTGCTGCTAAGCTTCAATGTTGTATATCGTTTTCCTTGAGCTGCATTAGGGTCATAGAATGTCACCTTGTATTTTGTTAGAGATGATAGTTATTTAGTATTGTGCTGAAATATGAGCTTGTGATGACATATGTGCTACTAATGCGGAGTGAAAAGTTAACTACGGCTCACCTGCGCCTGTGTTCTGCAGAGCTCGATTACCACGTTGCAGCCGTGGCCGTGTGTAACAGAATCTACGTTGCTAGGAGGCTGCTGTGTTGTGAACGGCGTGTCGGCTGAATAAACGTGCTCACGTTCACTGCAGAGCGTTATGGGAATTGAAGTGCATAGGACTGATACATCTTCCTATGTAAGTTTAATCTTATTAATGAATTGGAAAGAAGATGGAGTCCACACTAATGAGGAGATTTAAATGTGAAAAGTGCAGAAACTGGCTGATACATATGTTAGTTCAAACTACTTATTGATTTGGAAAGAAGATGGAATCAACAATAATGAGAGATAAAAATGTACAAAGATAAGGAGATGTAAATGTAAAAAGTACAGAAATTAAAAGTAAGGAGACTACCCCACAGAATTGTCTTCCAGTTTTCATATGTGTAGAGTAGTAGAGATAACCACTAGGTAATCAGTGATGAGCAACTGTTAACATAGCGTTATTAGTCAGTAGCCATCATTCCAAATTGGTGAATAGATGTAATGCTCACCTGGTCTCCACGGGGGCGTGCTAGTGTCCGCAGGATGATGTCTGCACTGGTGTTGCTCTGCTTAAATGAGGGTGCTAGCTTGCGTCTTCCCTTCGTTCTTGCCTCAGGAGATGTTCGCCTGCAAGTCGAAACAAGATATTAGCCAACTGAATGGAGCTGGTTTTGGTTTTCACCTCCTTCCGATTTTCCTTCTCTTCCTCTGGCTCACATGGGTTTTTAAATGGGTGAGCTCTCCGTCCTGCACACTCTGGTAGGGGCGCGGTTACACTGTCGTTCCAGGATCAAGTTACTTCACTGATCCTATGTAGGTTGCTGTTACGCTCACCTGGTTCCCACATGGGTGCCGAGCGGAACTGGACAGCCACGGTCTCCACCAACGTGATGCGTAGTGCAGAGATGACTGACTGGACTGGCCCACCTTGCTTTGTCTGCTTGACCCGTAGAAGTAGTCTCCTAAAGGCGGAGAAAGGGAATAAGCCTCCCGTGGATTTGAGTAATGGCCCCTCACTGCGTCCCCATTTATCACCTCTGATATTCCCGTTCACAAAGCTCACCTTATAGTTTTGAATGATGAGCTCTCCATCCTGCGAGGAACGCAGGGGTGCGTTGATGACCAGTTACTTCACTGGCTTGAGGATATTGGAAGAGTTCTAGACAAATCTTGGCTCCAAACCTCCTGGCGAAGGATCATAAGTATATAGTCCTTAAGAGTTCAAAAATGTCTGAATAATCACTCTTGTCCAATTCCTTTGTTTATCTTGCAGCTTAGACCCAAAAGAAGATCGTCTTGTGGCAGCTGAAAGCGTTCAGGTAAGAGTCTGTGTTATCCCACACTGTCCATTAAATGATGCCAAGGTTTAACTCACTGCTTTCTCTTTTCTTACAGGTGCGGCGTAAGAAGATTTGGCGTGCTGGTGAATAATACCTCTGGCGGTAAAATCAGGTAAGTATATGGTGGCAAGAGATTTTCCTGGTTTGTTCCCTCGGCTCACCTTGTTGTTTTCTTGTCCCCCTTAGGTGCTGGAATGCGGCAACATAATGATGGAGACTGCGCTGGATCGTAGAGATGCTGCGAGGAACGGTGAGTATGGCGCGGCGCTGCTGCTGGCGATGCGACATGTTTAAAATAAAGTCTGTTTCTGGTTCAAAGGTGCGATGAATACGGAATCAGGTAAGAAACCAATAATGTTCTTGTTCTAACCTTTCTTCTTCTTTCCCTTCTTCCTAGGTGCTCTGGACTTGAGGCGGGCGTGGCAAGAGGCTGGATGCTGACTGCAGGCACAGTGAGCGTTACGCTGCAGGATGCAGAATAACGCAAAGCGTGTGCTGCTCTTCGGGCGTGGTTTAAATAGTCTCCAAAGTAGTCCCAGGTAAGTATTCCTCCACAAACACACCCCGAGTAACAAAATAGTCCCTAGGTAAAGTAGTCCCTTCCAAGCCTCACATGGGCTTGGATCTCTTGCAGCATGGTCTGCATCAGGTAAGTTTTAACATATGAGCCTGGTGCCTATGGCGCCAGGACTGATGCCCCATATGAGCCTGGCGCCATAGACGCCAGGACTGTGCCCATGTAGCCCCTAACAGGGGTTGCTGGGCTTTCTCTGGGTAACATGATGCCTGCTTCCGGGGTTGATGGACTTGGTCTGGATGCCCAGGGGTAGGCATCATGACAGCACTCCCCCCCCCGACCCCAAGGCCCCTCCTAAAGTCGTTCTTCCCCTTGGTCTTGGTTTGTCTGGGAAATTCCGGTGGAATCTTCTCACCAACCGAGGTGCATGAACGTGGTCACTAGGTTCCCATGACCTTTCTTGTGGTCCGTAACCTTTCCAGTCGATTAAATAAAAAAGTTTTGACTTAACCATTTTGGAGTCCAGGATACTTTTAACTTCAAATTCGGGTTCCCCGTCTATAAGGATGGGGTCAGGGGACTTGGTTAGTCTTGTTCCAGGTTGTACTGGCTTCAGAAGTGACACATGGAAGACGGGGTGAATTCGCATACTAGCAGGTAATTCCAATTTGACGGCCACCGGGTTGATAATGGCCTTAATAGAGTAAGGTCCCAAATATCTAGGCTTAAAGGTCTGTGTTCCCTTTAGAGGTATGTGTTTTGTGGCCAACCAAACTTGATCCCCAATCTGGTATTGTGGAGAATCACTTCTATGCTGATCAGCATTTTTCTTGTATTTTTCTTTCGCTTGTTTCAAATGTTCAGTTGCTTCCTTAAAGGCTTGTGTAATAGTAGCGTGCAGATGGTTCACTGCGGGCATTTCTAAGTGTTGAGGTGAGTCAAGTTCTGAGGTTCGAGGATGGTGCCCGTATATGGTATAAAAGGGGCTTTGTCCAGTTCCAGAATGTACAGAGTTATTGTATGCGTATTCGGCAATCCATAGAATGTCCTTCCAATTACCTTTAGTCTGGTGTAACATACAACACAGGTACTGTTCAAGAGTCTGGTTGGTCCTCTCCGTCTGACCATCGGTCTGGGGGTGGTGACTGGTTGATAACCTCACGTCGATTTGCGCCAATTGACAACAGTTCTTCCAAAAATGTGAAATGAATTGACTACCTCGGTCAGAGACCAATACGGAAGGAAATCCGTGTATTCGAACAATGTTTTCGAGGATCTCCTTGGCCAGAATTGAAGCAGAAGGTAATCCCTTTAAAGGAATAAAGTGGGCCATCTTGGAAAAAAGATCTACAATAACTAGAATGGTATTAAATCCATTACATGGAGGTAGATCTGTAATAAAGTCTAACGATAAGGTGTGCCATGCTGTAGGCGGAATATCCAAAGGTTGTAAAAGTCCAGCTGGTTTATTCTTCTGACTTTTGTTTTGGGTGCAAATGCCACAAGACATTACAAATGACTTTACGTCTTTTCGCCAGGTGGGCCACCAGAATTGTCTCTTAATTTTAGCTTCAGTCTTTGCGATACCTGGGTGCCCTTCCATCAGGGTTTTCATGATAATTGGAGATGACTAGTTCTTGTAGTTCCTTGTGTGGCAGAAATAGTTGCCCTTGATAATAAGGTAGGTCATTGATGACTGAGTAGTCCGGGCCTTTCTTTACCCAGTCCTGCAGGGCTGTTGGATCGAAGAGTTGTTGGATCTTTACCTGAATATCCTCCAGTGTCTGTAGAGTAGTTATGCCAAGAATTCTTTGTTCTGAAATTATAGGTACCGGTTCTGGGTTCACATATGCTTCTCCCATCCCTATTCGGGATAAGGCGTCTGCCTTGCCATTTTTACAGCCTAGTCGATAAGTGATCACGAAACCGAACTCGGCAAAGAACAATGCCCATCGAAGTTGGCGTGACGATTGGGACTTGGCTGTTTTTAAATACTGCAAGTTCCGGTGATCGGTGATTACAGTAATGCTATGCCTGGCACCGAGAAGATAGTGCCGCCAAGCCTTGAAAGCGGATTTGATGGCTAATAACTCTTTATCGGTAACCGTATACTTTAACTCGGGTGCCGAGAACTTTCTGGATCAAAATGCTACTTGGTGAAGTTGACCAGTTTCAGGATCCTTCTGGGACAGGACAGCTCCCATGGCTAAACTGGATGCATCAGTTTCAACTATGTATGGAAGTTCAGGACGTGGATGCTTTAATACAGGTGCAGACGTGAATTTCGCTTTCAACTCTTGGAAGGCATTTTCAGCTTCTTCGGTCCACAAGAAGCGTTTGTTTTTCGCAAGAGTGCTGTGATAGGGTGTACAACATGTGAGAAATCCGGAATGAATCTGAGGTAGAAATTAGCAAATCCGAGCATGCTGTGTACTCCTTTAACTGAACTGGGTGATGGCCACTTGAGAATTGCGTCCACCTTTCGAGAGTCCATTCGGACTCCTTTTGGAGTCAGAATAAATCCAAGGAATTCAACTTCCGTAGCATGAAAAACACATTTTTCCAATTTTGCATATAACTTGTGCTGGCGCAGTTTCTCAAGGACTGCACGAACGTGCTTCACATGGTCTGATTCTGAAGAGGAGTACACTAGAATATCGTCTATGTATACGACAACACAGACGTCAATGAGTTCACGAAGGACATCGTTCATTAAAGACTAGAAGGCTGCTGGTGCATTGCACAACCCGAAGGGCATCACCTGGTATTCGAATAACCCGTACTTAGTGCGAAAAGCAGTCTTCCATTCGTCGCCTTTCTTTACACGTACCAGATGATATGCCCCTCGGAGATCTAATTTAGTGTAGATGCAAGCGTCCTTTACTTGGTCTAGTAATTCGGGGATCAGAGGCAATGGGTATCGGTTCTTAACCGTGATCTGATGCAATGCGCGGTAGTCTATGCACGTTCTGAGGTCACCTTCCTTTTTTGGCACGAAGAACAAAGCTGAAAATGCAGGGGACTTGGATGGACGAATGAAGCCATTGGCAAGGTATTGGTCCAAGTATTGTCGTAGGTGAAGGTTTTCAGGTTCCGTAAGGGCGTAGATCCTACTACATGGAGGTTGTGCACTGGGTATGAGATCGATTTGACAATCGTGAGGTGGTAAGGTGTTTGCCTGTTCTTTTTGGAAAACATCCTGGAATTCTTGATATTCGTGAGGTAACTGCACGACTGGAATAGTGACTGTGGCCAGGCCTTTGTTCAAGGGTTTTTTCGGGTAACAAGTATGTGCACAATCCGGGAAGGTTATTCTCTTCTCTCGCCAATCAATACAAGGATTGTGTGTTTCCAACCAAGGTATCCCCAGTATTATTTGGAACTGCGGGGCTTTGATTAAATCAAACACAATAGTCTCTCGATGCCCATCCTGACCCAATAGTGTCATCTATGCGGTGGAATGAGTTACAGGCCCAGAGGCAATTTCAGTTCCATCGACTGTGGTGATGACATCCGAAGTGGTCTTTCTGCAGAGAGGTAGATTCATCCTAGAAGCCAATTCGTGGTCCACATAGTTTCCTATGGCCCCGCTATCAATGTATGCCCTTACTGCGTGCATACGTGATGGCTGCCTTGGATCTATAAGGACCATTGGTATGATGAAGTGTAAGGTCTGAGTATCTTTCTTCAAGCTCGGCAAGCGGACCTCTACGCTTGTCGGGTGTGGTCGTTTCCCGCGTCAGACTCCATATGGCTTTTATCAGCAGCTCCTACCACTTTCTTGGGTGGTTTTACAGGGCAATCCCGTAGAAAATGTCCCGAAGTTCCACAGTATAGACACAATTGCATTTTCCGTCTCCTTTCTTTTTCCTTCTGAGTCAAGGGTCCTTTAACCCCTCTGATTTGCATGGGTTCTGAGGCATCTGCTCCTTTGGGGGTAGCGTTGGGTTTAACCAACACCCGGTTCTCAAACTTGGCTCGGTCAGCCTTTCTGTTCTGAAGTCTGTGATCTAACTGGACCACTAAGTCTATATATTCAGCACAGTCTTGAGGTGGGTTCACAACTTGAGCCAAAACATCTTTGAATTCTCCTCGAAGTCCTCGATGAAATAACGTAATCTGTTTTACCTCGGGCCATCCAGTTTCCACCACCAACCTATTGAAGGTTATGTTAGAAGGTCCAGGTTACCCTGTCGTAGGGACAAAAGTTCGTTATCCAGGGCCTGTCCTTGGGAGTGCCGGGCAAATAGTCTTTCCATGCTCATTTGAAAACCCTGAAAATCCCGAAGAATAGGGTCATCCTGATTGACTAGTGGAATTGACCAATCCGCTGCACTGCCGCTGAGATATGATAATACAAAGGCTACTTTGGCTTGATCATTTGGAAAGGCTCCAGGTCTGCATAAAAAGTGCAAGCGGCATTGGTTCATAAACACAGCAAACTTTTTCGGGGCCCCAGCAAAAAGTTCCGACGGGGCTAAAGGAATGCTCCCTGGTAGAACCACTTGCACAGGATTGCTCGATGAAACAGGAGTCAAATTCCCCCCGAGTCCAGGTAATGGTGTTTGCCCAGCTTGGTTTTGCAGTAATTGTCTAGCAGGATCATCACTGCGTTCCTTAGAAACAATCAGCTCTCTCCTGAGGGTATTAGTTTCTTGGCGAGCGGCATGTACTTCAGCCCTAAATTCTCCTAATAATTGGGCCAGTTGGTCAGTTTCTGAGGTCTCCATGACACCCGGGTGAGGATTTGTAGGAAGGCTTCGCATTCTGTTACGCTCACCTGGTTCCCACAGGGGTGTTGAGCGGAACTAGACAGCCACGGTCTCCACCAACGTGATGCATAGTGCAGAGATGACTGACTGGACTGGCCCACCTAGCTTCGTCTGCTTGACCCGTAGAAGTAGTCTCCTAAAGGCAGAGAAAGGGAATTAGCCTCCCGTGGATTTGAGTAATAGCCCCTCACTGCGTCCCCATTTATCACCTCTGATATTCCCGTTCACAAAGCTCAACTTATAGTTTTGAATGATGAGCTCTCCATCCTGCGAGGAACGCAGGGGCACGTTGATGGCCAGTTACTTCACTGGCTTGAGGATATTGGAAGAGTTCTAGACAAATCTTGGCTCCAAACCTCCTGGAGAAGGACCGTAAGTATATAGTTCTTAAGAGTTCAAAAATTTCTGAATAATCACTCTTGTCCAATTCCTTTGTTTATCTTGAAGCTTAGACCCAAAAGAAGATCGTCTTGTGGCAGCTGAAAGCGTTCAGGTAAGAGTCTGTGTTATCCCACACTGTCCGTTAAATGATGCCAAGGTTTAACTCACTGCTTTCTCTTTTCTTACAGGTGTGGCGTAAGAAGATTTGGCGTGCTGGTGAATAATACCTCGGCGGTAAAATCAGGTAAGCATATGGTGGCAAGAGATTGTCCTTGTTTGTTCCTCGGCTCACCTTGTTGTTTTCTTGTCCCCCTTAGGTGCTGGAATGCGGCAACATAATAATGGAGACTGCGCTGGATCGTAGAGATGCTGCGAGGAACAGTGAGTATGGCGCGGCCCTGCTGCTGGCGATGCAACGTGTTTAAAATAAAGTCTGTTTCGGATTCAAAGGTGCGATGAATCCGGAATCAGGTAAGAAACCCAATAATGTTCTAGTTCTAACCTTTCTTCTTCTTTCCCTTCTTCCTAGGCGCTCTGGACTCGAGGCAGGCGTGGAAAGAGGCTGGATGCTGACTGCAGGCACAGTGAGCGTTACGCTGCAGGATGCAGAATAACGCAAAGCGTGTGCTGCTCTTCGGGCGTGGTTTAAATAGCCTCCAAAGTAGTCCCAGGTAAGTATTCCTCCACAACCACACCGAGTAACAAAATAGTTCCTAGGTGAAGTAGTCCCTTCCAAGCCTCACATGGGCTTGGATCTCTTGCAGCATGGTCTGCATCAGGTACATTTTAACATATGAGCCTGGCGCCTATGGCGCCAGGACTGATGCCCCATATGAGCCTGGCGCCATAGACGCCAGGACTGTAACTATATAGCCCCTAACAGGGGTTGCTGGGCTTTCTCTGGGTAACATGATGCCTGCTTCCGGGGTTGACGGACTTGGTCTGGATGCCCGGGGATAGGCATCATGACAGTTGCTGAAGTGGAAGGACCGGAGTAAGCCGGTAAGTCTCTATTCCAATAACTCCTTGGAAAAGCTGCTTTAAGTCTTTCTGCTCAAGGTATCTAATGTTCGCTCTTGTCTTTCAGGTGTGGCATTAAGCGGCTTTCGGATGATGGGATGAATCTTCTGACAATGATGAGCAGGATTCCTGCCGGTAAGTATAGCGCTGTGCGGGACGCGCTAATTGTTTGCTTTATTTAGCTTTCCTTTGCTGTGTGCGACTAACCTGCTTTGTCTTTTCTGTTTGGCAGGTGCGGCTCAATTCCAGGAAGAAGATGGAAGAACCGTTTGACGATGTCGAGTGGTGGCGCGATGCAGAATGATGGAGAACTGCTCGATGGAGTTCCTCGAGGTGGCTGATTCAGGTGAGTAGTTAGCCGAGAGGGTACCTTCTGTTTGGTTCTTCTACAGATGCGGCGGTCCGTGGGTAAGAAGGAGGCGAGGTCAGGATGTTCTGCAGGTAAGGCCTTCAATGCGTGAATAACTCCTGTTCTTCTCCTTTCATAGGTGCCGATGGATATAAGACTCTGGACGGGCGTGGCAGAAGGGAAGCAAGAGCTGAACTGACACAGTGAGCGTTACGCTGCAGGAGTGCAGAATAAAGCGAAGCGTGTTCAGTTTGCAGGGTGCAGTTTAAATAGCCTTGCAAGTAGTTCCAGGAAAATAGTCCCCTTAACTGTATCCTGCCTCTCAAGTAAAATAGTCCCAAGCCACACCCTGTACTGAATGGCTCAGCATCTCAGAGCCAAGTATATGGACCATATGTTTAACACCTACCATGAGCCTGGCGCCAGCGACGCCAGGACTGAGTCCAGGTAAGCCTAGCTGGGGACTGAGAAGTCCCCAAGGAAGCAAGAGGCAGGGATGGGCTCGCCAGTTTCAGGGTTTTGGGAGCATGCACCATAACAATAGAGCAGATTCATTTTCAAAATTCACGTACTACTCTATACAGAGGTTTGGCAGCCACGGGTTTGAATCTATTAACTCCATAAAGTATATACAAAGGTTACAAGTAGCTGCAAAAATATAGAGTATAACACATTGTTTAGAACAGATTATCATCATACATCGAATATTTTCTTCAAATTGTGGTCAACACACAGGCATCATGTTAGAGTATATCAAACAAGGATCTTTTGAATGAAAGTGATTTTCAATAAGGCAATCCACATTGTGCAGTGTGAGTGATTTAAATCTTAATTATGCACAGTAATCAGACCATCAAATAGTCCTGTTTAATCATTGATGATCTATTTTACAGTGACACTGTAGTGCAATGATGTCCTCGTAAACTGAACTGAGCCGGTCTGTCATCTTTACAGGAACACATTTAAAGAAATGCATTTAAAGAAAATTCTTCATTCATCCCTCAAGATTCGAGGGATTCCAGTCTATAAATCCAAAACATTTCTCTACACAATAGAATCTGTTTCATGTTTCCCCCTCGTGGTGGTCGAGTCACCAGTTCAAGAATTACAAACCTTAACTGTGAGATTGTGTGTTTGTTCAGGAAATGTCTAGACACTGGAGATTTTTCATTTTTTGTTTGCATGTTAGATTTGTGTTCTGAAATCCTGTCTTTGACCCTCCTCATCGTTTGTCCTACATTATATTGTCCACATGGGCAAATGAATGCATAAATCGCCCACTTGCTGTCACACGTTGCATAGTCATTGAGTGCAATGTTTTGTCCAGTGTATGGATGTCTGATGAGTTTGCCTTTCTGAACGTTATTGCAATGGCAACAGTTCAGACATGGGAATGTTCCCTTCATGGGTTTGGAAAGAAATCGCTGTTTGGATTTGTCAATTTTTTCAGCTTTCACTAATGCATCTCTCAAGTTGCGGCCTCTTCTGTATGCCATCAGTGGTTGATTTGGAAACAGTGTGCATAATTCTGAATCTAATCTTGTGATTTTCCAATTTTTCGTAACAATTCTTCTAATTTGTGAGCTCAGTTGTGAAAATTGTGATGCATATATTAAGGGAAATTCATCTTTCTGAACCTTATCGCCTGGTTGTAATAACTCTGTTCTTGTTTTTTCTCTGACTTTCGTTGCTGCTCGCAATAGAGTCTCTTCTTGGAAGCCTCTTTCTTGAAAGCGTTTGATTTGTTCTGCCTCTGCACTTGTGTATGATTCTTCTTCAGACACAATCCATCTGATTCTCAATAGTTGACTCAATGGGAGGTTGTTTTTGAGATGTTGTGCATGGTGGCTAGTGTAGAATAGGCTGTTATTGACATCTGTTGCTTTCCTGAAGATGGTGGTGTGTAGTTGGTTGTTCTTCGGATTAACCTTGACATCAAGAAAGTTCACCTCTGGTGTGCCTATTTCTAGGGTGAATTTAATCTTGGGGTTACAGTTGTTCAGGTACTTTAGGAATGCTTCAATTTCAGCTGGTGGTCCCTTCCAGATCCCAAAAATAGCATCTATATATCTTCTCCACATGGCTAGTTTGGATAACCACGTGGGATTGTTCGAGATATATGTCATTTCAAAATAGAACATGAATGTATTAGCGTAAGCTGGTGCTATCGCTGATACCATGGATGTACCCGAGGTTTTTAAATAGTATTGTCCTTGAAACCTGAAAAAGTTGTTATATAGTATCATTTTAGCCAGTTCAATTGCAAATACTTTGTTGGATGGAAAATAGTCTTGCTTAAGTAATAGCCATTCCAAAGCTGCAAGGCCCTCTTCATGGGGTATCGAGGTGTACAGTGACTGTACATCCAAGGTGAATAGAGCCCAATGTTGTTCTATTGTTTGCAGGCTGTTAAGAGCATTCAGAGTTGTATCTCTGAGGTATGTGGATGTGTTTTGGATGATGGGTTGTGTGTAGTATCTTGAGAGGGGGTCAAATAGACTTTCTTTAGCTGCAACAATGGGTCTGAATGGCGGATTATTGAGATTTTTGTGTATTTTGGGTAGACCATAAAAAAACGGTGTGATAGGGAATTTGGCAATCAAGAATTCTTTAGTTTTTTCAGTTACCCACCCTTCTGTTTCCGCTTTGTTGATTACTCCTTGGATCATTAGTTGCATGTTTTTTGTAGGATCATGCTCCAGGGTTATATAAGTATCTTGATCCTGTAGTAGTCTCAAAGAATCTTCCTTATATTTTCTTTCATCCGTAATCACTGTAGCTCCCACTTTATCAGCCAGTTTAATCTCAATTGACCTATCTTCGGATAACTGTTTAAGTAGTTTCTGTTGGTGTTTCCGTAGGTTTTGATGTCTTGTATCTGTGAATTTCATACATTTCAAATCTCTATGAATTTTGGTTTCAAAAAAGGTCTAGGGCTGAGTTCTTGACGTTCGGACTGAAATTGCTTTTTTTTTTCATTTCAAGTGTGTCAAATGTTGTAGATATTTCTTGTTGTGGAGGTATTGTGTCAAAGAACACCTTTCGCTTCATTCTCCTAATAAGTTTAGCCAGATTTATTTCTTTGTTGAATAGATTAGTGTTGTTTGTCGGTACAAAAGATAAACCCAGACTTAGCAGGTCTAGTTGTTGTTTGGAGAAGGTCTTGCTTGATATATTAATAATCAAGTTTGAGTTTTCTTTTTGCTGTATAGGTTTCTTATTCCCTCTTCGGACCATGCGTCGTCTAAAAAAGAAGAAGAAGGGGGAACTGGAGTTGTGCCTTCCCTATTATCCAAAGTGTTTTGGGAACTTAGTTCTGCTGTAATTATCACTGAAACATATGGTACTGCTGGAACCAATTCTCTCTCTTCAATTGATGCGCCAGTTGATGGATCCGTACTTTTGCTCTCCCTCCTTGGGGGTTTAGATGGCGGGAATTAGCATCTTCTTGGGTCTGCTAATTGAAATCATGTCAAGTACATAATGATAACCGCAGGTAGCAAAACAAAATTGCCATGCGTTCCACCTGTGACTCAGGCTTCCTCAGGCTGTTATACAATACGGCATTCCATTTGCTAGTTTAAATAAAGTTTTGGAAAGCTTGACTTCCTGTTCAGCCAGTAATCATGTGATACTGTAGAAGTCCTCAGACCACAATGATCTTGTAAATTGGCCGTTTTTTTTTACATTGTCCGATTGCTTAGTTTTACCTAGTACTGAAACACAATATCTCTAAATAATATTGAGATTATGTTCAAGAATGCTCAAACAAATTCGGTGAACACTGGATCAAATTCCAACATACATGAATATGTTTATAGCAAATAGGGACAAGTGCCTCAAATTAGATAGATACATGTACAATTAGGTTCTGGAATATATTATACACACATCCTGAAGATAGATAAATAAATCATTTCTATTTCTATTCATTTCTATTTTATCCAATTTGGTGATGTACGGAAGGCATGGTATCAATAGCATGTTAGGATATGATAAGTCATTTATAACGCACCTGTACACAAGAGTTTCTAGATGCAACAAGACAAGGGAGCAAAGACAGAGGGAGGACAAGACAAACAATCTTACTAGGCCTTGTCTTATTCAGATCGTGCAAGTGAGAGAACGAGAAGTGCAAGGGGAAAGGGAGGGGGGAAGTGCAAGGGAGAGGCGAGGAGAAAACAGGGCAGCAATGCTCTGAGTATGTGCAGTCAGGGCAGCGCGGCTCTGGGAAGGGCGAAGAGAACAAGGCACTGTGGGGTTACAGTTACAGCCCCTAAGTGCGTGATGGGCCTGGAGGCAGTGCAAGGGTGACTGATCAAGAAAGAGCCTAGTACCCAGTGAGACTCTGAGGGTAGCCAAGCAACCAGTCAGTACAGCAGACAGGTAGGTCAGCAGGGGAGGGAGAGAAGAAAGCAGAGGATACGAGGAAAGTTTTGAGCTGCTTCTGGAACTTCAGGTGGTCCAGCACAAGTTTGAGAGAGGCAGGGAGGCCATTCCAGAGGAAGGCAGCTGCAGAGGAGAGAGATCTACCTCCCACTCTCTGCCTGGAGAAGCGTTTAACACATAGAGAGTTGGAGGTAGCTGAGTGAAAACTCAAAAAGGAAGGTATTTTGGCAGAGAGCATTGGATGTATTGCTGACACCAGCCCCAGAAAGCCTTGAGGACAATGCAAAGGGTCTTTAACTTGATCCTAGCAGCCACTGGGAGTCGGTGGAAAGATTTCAGGGCTGGAGAGATACGGTCCCTGGGCTTGAGGCCAAGGATAAGTCTCGCAGTCCTGTTCTGGATTAGTTGCAGAGGGAGGAGAGTAGAGGAAGGCAGATTGAAAAAAAGTCTGTTGTAGTAGTCTAGCCTAGAGAGAACCAGGGCTCTGGAGACAGTGAGCTTCTGGTGCAAAGTGAGAAAGGGAAGAATCCCTTTGAGGAGGTGCAGCTGATAGTGGGACTTCTTGGTGACGTCCGAGATGTGAGGAGAGAAAGAGAGAATGGAGTCGAAGATGAGACCAAGGTTTTTTGCCTCACAGGAAGGCAAAGGAAGAGGGCCCAAGGCGGGAGGCCAGAGAGAGGGAAAGCAGTGACAGAGGTCCCAATGAGAAGGATCTCTGTATTACTGGCATTAAGGCAGAGATTGTGGGAGGCGCACCAATCCTGAATCTCAGATAGATCGTTTGAAATGGGCGAGAGAGGAAAGGAGGCTGTGGGGAGCCTGAGGGAAAGCTGGGTGTCATACGCATAACACTGAAAGTTAGAGGAGAAGGTAGAGATCAGGTGGGCCAATGTGGCCAAGTAGAGGTTGAAAAACCAGGGTTAGAGGATAGAGCCCTGGGGAATGCCACAGGTAGAGAGAGAGGTGGCAGAGAGAAAGGGACCAAGTTACACCTGGGAGAGGCAGTCCAAGAGGAAGGAGGTCAGCCACTCCAGGGCCTGATACATGATGCCCAGATTCTCATAGAGTCGACTGATCAGGATGGCGTGGTTGACCATGTTGAAAGCAGAGGAAAGATCAAGGAGTATGAGGACAGAATCAAGGTTAGAGAACAGATGTTCACAGGTGTTCAGGAGAGCAGTTTCTGTGCCTTTAGCAGCTCTGAAGCCAGACTGATGGTCATGGAGACAACTAACAGATTCATTGTGGAGAGTAAGCTGGGAGATGGCCAGCTTTTCCAAGAGTTTGCCCAGGAAAGGGGTGATGGAGATTGGGTGATAATTTGCAGGGCAGGTAGGATCAGCAGACGGCTTCTTGAGGAGGGGGTCACAAGGGAGTGCTTAAGGGGAGAGCAGAAGGTTCCAGTGGCAAAAGAGTGATTACAGAAATCGGCCAACGCTGGAGCGAGGGTGTAAATATGGTCCTTGATGGTTCTGAAGGAGCATGGGAGCACCTGTTTGGATGACACTTTCATAGATCGGACTTGTCTAGAAACCTCGTCAGGTGTTGTCAGAGAAAATGAGGAGACAGCAGGAGGCAAGGGAGAGATGGCCAAAGGGGGGGGCCGAGAGAGGGAGAGGGAGAGGAAGAGGAGGTACAGGACAGGATGTTCTGAGTTTTAGCAGAGAAGCAAGAAGCCAGAGCCGTACAAAGTGTCTGGGAGGGAAAAGGAGAGGTAGAGACTGCAACAGGATTGGACAGTTCTTTGCAGATTTTAAAGAGTTTGTCTGTGTTGTTAGAGGCCGCAGAGACGCAGCCTTGAATGTGTGCTGTCTTCTTGCACAGGACAGATATTTTGGATTGCCTTTGGAGCAGGCGGTAAGGTCAGTATGTCAGAGGATGCCCCCGAAGCCCTCCACTTCCTCTCAGACACCCTGCACTTGCGTTTCAGGATGGTGAGGTCAGAATCATACCAGGAGTCTCACTTGGAGGTAGGCTTCCAACGTATTCTCATGATGGGGGCAATGATGTCCAGGGTGTTGGGTGTTAGTAGACACAGACACAATGGATACAAGTTTTGAGAACCTTTATTTAGTATTTTGGTTGGGTTGGTAGAATTCCTAACTGGCCATAACTCTAGAATGGGAGTAGTCTCCATTCTAGTCAACATAAAAAGGCCCATACTAAAGAAACCTAACCTTGCCCTCCTTCTAAATTACAAATGTGCTAAGGGAATACAAAAGGAAAATAGTGTCTCAAAAGAAATGTCAGAATGGCTTAAATCATAACCCCCCGCCCCCACGTTCTGCACCACAGGGTCTAGATTGTTTCCAAAAAGGGATAGGTGGATGGTACAGTTCTATCAGTCTTGCACACTTTTGCTTAGTGGTACAATTCAACGGTTCAGGCTTGGGCTTCAAGCTTCAAGTAATTCAATCACGTTCTTAGGCTTCGTCCGCCTTTTCATAAATGCACAGTTCCACTTTTGATTCTTACTTTTCAACAATTCAACACAGGCTTCCCTCTGCCGGGCGCAAGCCTGCCCCTCTTTTCACATTCACTTTCTCAATTTCCCACAGTTCTGCATAGGCTTCCCTCTGCCGGGCTCGAGCCGGTCTTTCCACTTTCTTACTTTATCACACAGTTCTGCAGAGGCTTCTCTCTGCCGGGCTCGAGCTTGTCTTTCTCTTTTTACTTTGTCACACAGTTCTGCACAGGCTTCCCTCTACTGGGCTCAAGCCTGTATTTAACTTCGTGGGGGCTGACTTCCCCACGTTCTGTCTTGGGTGTCTTTCCACTGTTGAAGACTTTTGAAACTGCAACGTTTACGTGGTCCTCTGCATGACCACTTCGATCTCTTTTTACACAATTCTATAATCCACAATCTTTCAACACCAATGCTTCTTGGTACTTGTAGTTTCTTATTCTCTTCTCTCTTTAGTTTGCCCTTTTGGCCTTTTTCAAAGTTCATATTTATTTATTTATTATTGTATTTAGTTTCTCAAGAACATTTACAATTTCATTTATATTTACACATATAAAATCAATCAACAAATTTCACATAGATAAGTAATACTATACAACAACAACTCTAAAACAACTTTAAAAGCACACACAACCATACTATTCATAATAAACATGCCATTATAATTTAAAACATAATTCAATTCATCTTCAATTTGTATCAATTTCAACTGTACTATTTTTCATACCCTACAAAGTGCCAAGTACATTACCGCTGATTGCGTATTGAAACAATAAGTCCAGAATTCACTCGATTTTATAGTTTTGTAATTGTAAACAAGGTTGCCCTAGGTAGTCATAAAGAGTGACCCTAAGCACGGGCATTGCCAATAACGGGTATAACGGGGACAACCGTGCCTTCAAGAATAGAACGCCTCTTACTATAATACTAAAGATCCTGTTTAACAATATTATTGTCTCTAAAACAACTCCGGATGCATGGGAACAGGCGATAATTATTCTGGTTTATAAAAAAGGCGATCGCACTTTGGCGATCAACTATAGGCCAATATCATTACTGGATGCAGATGGAAATATTTTTAGTGGTCTAGTTCGGATGGAAGCGAAGAGCTGGGCTATGTCTAATGGTATCATTCCTAGGGAACAGACAGGCTTTCGGAGAGGTCTATCAACTGCTCTGAATATATTAATTCTTACTGTATTACATCTCCTTCATTGGTTAAAGCAGGCACTCTGCTTTTTGCTGCCTGGGTCGATCTTTCCCAGGCTTTCGACACCGTAAACAGGAACAGGCTATGGTTCAAACTAAAAAAATGGGGTCTACCGGATGGCCTGTTAAATATTCTTCTTTATCTGTATCAAGGCTCTGTCCTCAGAGTGAGACTTACGAAATCAGGTTTTCTCTCTACTACTATAAAGACTGAGAGGGGGGTTCATCGGGGCTGTCTGATGGCTCCTTTTCTGTTTATTTTATTTATGGCAGATTTGTCTCAATGGTTGTTGGAGAAGGGTCAGGTGGCTCCTAGGATTGACACGGTTAAAACCTCATGGTTGGCCTATGCAGACGACATTGTGGTGATGGATCACGCTCAAGTAGGACTACAGGGGCTATTGACAGCATTAGCTGAATACGCTAACCTGAATGACCTGGCTATAAATCCAGCAAAGTCAAAGATTGTAATCTTTAAACATCCTCAAAAAATAACTAAAACATAATATGGCATCTGAACAATACTGTTGTTCCTACAGATGAAGAAGTGATCTATCTGGGGTGTCAGATTCCATCCCATCCCTCCATGTCTCTTCTTCTAACAACTATTGAGCCCAAACAAAGAAAGTTGAGCACACAAATGAAGAGTCTACTTGAAGTACTGTAGATTCTCCTTGATACCATTGATTCAATTCTATATGGGGAAGGTTCTTCCATCTATTAGCTATGGTTTAGAGTGCTATCCACAGGCTTTTGATGTTAATTGGGATAAAATAGAAAGCCACATATGGAAAAAGGTATTAGTTTTGCCAAACTGTATACCAATTTCATGTGTATGATACGAGCTGGGCCTTTCATCTCTAATGTCAGTAATGGAATGGAAATGGTTGAGTCTATATAGACTGATTTTGTGCCCTCAGAAAGCTCCTCTATATGTTCAAGTTGCAGAACAGATGAAAATGAATGATAACACCTTTCTTAATAGCCTGAGAGCTTTTTGTAATAACATACTAGTAGAGGCAGATACCTCTACTGATACTCTAATCCACAATCCTTTAAAGGTAAAGGAATCGGTAAAACGTATGGATTGAATCAGAACAATTGCCAAGATGAGAGCAGCCAAAATGTCGGCATCTTGGACGCAAATTGACAAACCTATTCGATCCCTTCCGGCACATCTGAAAAAATTGTCAAATCCAAGAGCAAGATCTGACTTTCGAAGATTTAGACTAAATCTGGTTCTTTCATTGGAACTACAGCACATTAGAGACCCCATAGCTTTCTCCTCTAACATCTGTGATAGATGTGAAGATGGTGTAAAGCAAACTACGTTCCATCTGCTGTCAGATTGTATGGGAATGTGGCCCCTGAGACTGAAAAGATTTCAAAGATTTGTGCATAATCCGAAAATTTTGAATTCAAATCTGTTTCGGGAAAGACTGTTGCAAGACCAAGAAACCTTTCTTACGTATGAAGTAACATGTTTTTTAAATGATTTGAAATTAATTGGAAATGTGAATTAGATGATTCTTCTTTGCTGTATATCTTTCTTTTTTTTTCTTTTTTTGTTTTATGTGAAGTTATTATGTTGATGCTGTTTGGATGGGTTTTATTGCTTTTTCTATTTCATTCTTTTAAAAAAATGTCTAAATTAGTTTTGTGAAAATGTGAGTGTTTGTAATGTTTGTTTGTGTAAAAAGTCAAATTGTTGACTAATATCAAAATAAAAATTAAAAAAATTAAATAAAATAATAGAACGCCTCTTCGTTTTAGCAATAGAGCTCACAAGGAGACCAGGCCCAACTCCAGGCATACATACTCAATAGAGGATGAACGAGACAGAACCAGCACATTGCGCCAGAAATACCCTTCAATCACATCCAGCCATTTTAAGTTTGTTAGCACTAAGGCCTCTAAACCATACAAAATCGCTGGACAAAACCACTGCTAAGAAAACACACCCTCCAAGAAAACCCTGCATAATTCATAGCACATTTACAGATTAAATGTGTGATTTGCTTAGCCCGTCTGATTGTACTTTCCACAGCGTTACTATTTCTGCCACTGTTCGACATTTCCACTCCCAAGTATTTATAGGAATCAATATAATCAAGACTGCCCAACCAGGTGTTCAAGCGAAATTTATTAATTTTCTTGGTTTTGGTCTTTTTTAGGTTTACAGATATTCCATACTCTCTAGCATAGCATCCCAACTCATTCATATATGATTACATGCCTGATACAACTGGTCAAAGAACCTGACAGACCATGCGTGCACACCTCTATGTAAATGATAATACCCAACTGTTAACAAAATATCTATGAGTTTAGGGTGCAATGGAGTTAAACAGACCCTGGCACAGAGTCCGTACAACAAACAGTGCATAAAGAGTGTCCACAACTTGGGACACTCCTGTCCCCCGCACGCCAATTGGACTAGAAAACCAGTCCATTTTTTAGAAGTTCAATTCAACTTTTTACTAACTATTAAATCATAACAAAAAAATTCAAACCAAAGCATATACAAATTTGACACACACTAAATGAGTTAAATTTGTCTAGTAATCCCTTCTCCCAATCAATGGGGAAGAATGCTTTGTAACAGATAAACTTGTGGCTCGCTCTACATGTTTCGAGGGGGAACTCCTTTCTTCAGGAGCAGATCACTGTAAAATAACATATTAATAGACTCTGTAAGCAATCTATCTCATATTGATTTCAACAATAATTTACATGCACATTCAGGATACTCATGCCTCATTATGTCCACATACTGTTAGTTCAACAAATCAGAGTGAAGATGTCAAATATCCATGTAGGTTATAACGGTTACACCCAATCCATACATGCTAGAGATTGTGAATATTCAAAATGGGGGACTGTAAAAAAAGGGTTGGAGCCACTGTCATTAGTTGGGTCGACTAAAGTGTTAATAGCGGTGTCTTAAGTGTATTAAAAGAGAGTCCACACCCAGTGAGTCTCTACATGTTGCCTACTACGTAAAGTTACCTACCTTGAAATGGACGTGGCTGTGCATAAACACCTATCAATAAAGGAGATAAGTAATATAGTAACATCTTTCATATTAATAAGTCAATAAGTGTAGGGCTGTGTGCAGGTAGAAAACCTACATGTATGTCACAGCACGATCATAATACAATCATACAGAGTGCAACAAGTTTCACATTTGTAGTAGGTCCTCTGAATACTTCTGTCCGCTTATCAATTGATCCCGTAAACATAAATGAACAGTATGGTCTGCAGAAATCTGCCGTGAAAGACAGACATAAATTAGCCAAGAGAAAATGTCTCACATGTTAACTGAAGAGAGTAAATGCCACGGGTCCTTAACTGTCAAACCAGGTGGGGACTGTAAACTTAGACAGATACTATTTCCTCTTTATGTCTGTATACTGTGAGCTCAGTAGAGGACTATTTTGTCTTGATGTCAAAAGGACAATTAAGGGGAAATGAGCTGTTGGATCTAACCTGCAGAAAGTACATGTGCACCATTTAGAGGTACATCATAGAATAACTCTTCAAATGTATAGAAAGAGCACCAAAGCGCCACCCATACTTCAACTAAGGGTCCCCAATAACATTACCTTAGTTAACGGAACTCAGAAGACATTCGTAGCATTTTCATCTTATTGCACAGCCTGGAGGTCCTGGTGCAGCCTTAAATAATGTCTTCACGTTCATGACACCAGTTGCCATGACTGCATGTACCGATATTCGGCCAGGAGGAAAATCGGCGGTAATACCTAGGTGTGATGCACATTCCAAATACTGATTTATATTAACTTCAGCATTTAAAGAGATCTGCTAAACTAATCCCCAGACTTCCTTCCTGTGGATATATTAGTGGACGTAATCCTAGTGATGCCCTTTGTGGATATCTGTGCAATGCTCAAACTTCATAAGGTTAATGGGTACTAAATAACGTTATGCCTAGGTATGTGACTCTAATACATACTGTGGGATATTTTGACCCACTTAGCTGTGCTATGCTACATCACTTTACTCCATTGGTGCAAGAAACAGCACAAAATGGCCGCGCTGACTCCTGTGCACACCAAGATCTTTAAACTGTGTTTTTGTCACAACCAGAAAATGGCTGCACCCGCTGCCACACACATTTCAGGTGGGGTGAAACAGAGTACTCACTGCAAGAATGTGCCAGTGTGCTCTGTAACATCTAACATGGAGTGAAGTGAAAGAGGCAGCATCATTGTGCTGAAAACCCAAAATCAACCTTCAAAGTGCTGTTTTGGCGCTAAATACATAATTTCTCATGAACCACTGTGATTAAAAGGCCCTGTAATACCCAGAAGCATCCTTGTGTCTCAGAGGAACCAGGCCTTATTTGAATGACAGCTCCTGTCAAAATTATCTTTGGAAAAGCAACCCGGGACTGTGTTTTCATTTTACAAGGCAAACGCGGCTAAAACTTTGCAAGTGTATCTAAAGAATCAGCTGTAAGAGAAAGACTCTAAAAAGATGCCTGATACATGTATCCATGCTGTAAACAACTCCAGCACTTGAGGGAAGAACTAGAGCTGTAAAAAGTGTATATTTGCTGCAGATGAAAACCGAATTTAAAGAAATAAGTTAAATGTGCTTTTTCCGGAATGAAGAGCGAAATCGCCTATTTAAAAGTACATTGTTGTGTAAAGGCATGCTCATTTAGAAATGTAAAAATATTTCTTGCTGGTAAAAGTACTCCTATAAACTGTTTTGATTCCTAGGTTTCAGGCAAGATTTAAAATGAGAAAATAAAAGCTAAACCCAGGATAAATTGGTAAACTATATAAAAAAACTTACTCTGCCAGTGCTAGCCCTGAGAAAGGGTAACACCTCATAAACTGCTGGCACAGGAAAGGCTAATTGCTAGTTTGGAGGCTTGGAATACCCAGGACAATGGGACTTCCCAAGTCGTCACCAGACATTCGTTTTTGCTCCAGTCTGAGCCAATAGCAGGCTAAGACTCTCACCTTTCAAGTGGGATGGACAGTAAACTTCAGTCAAGAGAGAGGCCCCTCACCCTGCTTCAAAGGAATTGACATTTGCTTACAGTTGGGGAAAAGAAAAAAAACTGATAAGTGACAATAGACTTCCTGCTCATTTTAAAAAGCCTATTTTGTAACTGAACTTTCAAGACATTTAACTTTGCAGCAAGAATGTGGAAAAATATGAAAGTTGGTAGTTTTAAATCTAATGTTATGCTTTTTCTGTGAAAACTTGGTAGAACTCACTGATGCATAAGGAACACAAGTTGTAAATAATGACAGATTGTGGGGAAAGTATTGATATTGCGCACATAGCATTTTGTACACACATTCCAGGGGTAAATGCGCATCTGTGTACAAAGTTGGGAAATGTTAGGCCAAATCTTTCATTATTAAAATTGCCAAAATGTAGCAGAAAGGCTAAACCAGGTCCCAAAGACTTGGGGTTTGGATTCAAATGTGAACCACAAAATATGCAACCTGTGTATCTGATTTTCTCAGAGGTTATCACTGTATAAATATGTATTTGTGGTAAAATTAGATTTTGGTTCTAGGAGCTAGGGGAGGTTTCTAGACATTGGGTGAAACATGTTTGGGGATGCTTGTGGTCTCGTGCAGAAGGGATGTGACCTAGCAGTTCGGGCTGGACTTCCCCTTTTGGGGTGGGGCCAATCCTGATTTGCATATGGTCTTTCCCCTTCTGTAATGGCTTGGCAGGCGAAGAACGATGGTCTGGAGGGTTGCCCCGAGCAATGCCAGTGGTTAAGATTCAGTCTAAACCTTCCAGCCATCACCTCTTTGTTTTTGCTTTGTCACCCCGAGTGGGACGGGCATGCCCAGACGTGGGTCCCATGCCTGCTGGGCCTAGAGACCCAAGCTACTCCTCACTGATGAGCCCCAACATGGGTGAAACATGTTTGGGGAAGCTTGTGGTCTCGTGCAGAAGGGATGTGACCTAGCAGTTCGGGCTGGACTTCCCCTTTTGGGGTGGGGCCAAGCCTGATTTGCATATGGTCTTTGCCCTTCTGTAATGGCTTGGCAGGCGAAGAACAATGGTCTGGAGGGTTGCCCCGAGCAATGCCAGTGGTTAAGATTCAGTCTAAACCTTCCAGCCATCACCTCTTTGTTTTTGCTTTGTCACCCCGAGTGGGACGGGTATGCCCAGACGTGGGTCCCGTGCCTGCTGGGCCTAGAGACCCAAGCTACTCCTCACTGATGAGCCCCAACAAGGGTGAAACATGTTTGGGGATGCTTGTGGTCTCGTGCAGAAGGGATGTGACCTAGCAGTTCGGGCTGGACTTCCCCTTTTGGGGTGGGGCCAAGCCTGATTTGCATATGGTCTTTCCCCTTCTGTAATGGCTTGGCAGGCGAAGAACGATGGTCTGGAGGGTTGCCCCGAGCAATGCCAGTGGTTAAGATTCAGTCTAAACCTTCCAGCCATCACCTCTTTGTTTTTGCTTTGTCACCCCGAGTGGGACGGCATGCAGACCCAAGCTACTCCTCACTGATGAGCCCCATCATGGGTGAAACATGTTTGGGGATGCTTGTGGTCTCGTGCAGAAGGGATGTGACCTAGCAGTTCGGGCTGGACTTCCCCTTTTGGGGTGGGGCCAAGCCTGATTTGCATATGGTCTTTCCCCTTCTGTAATGGCTTGGCAGGCGAAGAACGATGGTCTGGAGGGTTGCCCCGAGCAATGCCAGTGGTTAAGATTCAGTCTAAACCTTCCAGCCATCACCTCTTTGTTTTTGCTTTGTCACCCCGAGTGGGACGGGTATGCCCAGACGTGGGTCCCGTGCCTGCTGGGCCTAGAGACCCAAGCTACTCCTCACTGATGAGCCCCAACAAGGGTGAAACATGTTTGGGGATGCTTGTGGTCTCGTGCAGAAGGGATGTGACCTAGCAGTTCGGGCTGGACTTCCCCTTTTGGGGTGGGGCCAAGCCTGATTTGCATATGGTCTTTCCCCTTCTGTAACGGCTTGGCAGGCGAAGAACGATGGTCTGGAGGGTTCCCCCGAGCAATGCCAGTGGTTAAGATTCAGTCTAAACCTTCCAGCCATCACCTCTTTGTTTTTGCTTTGTCACCCCGAGTGGGACGGGTATGCCCAGACGTGGGTCCCGTGCGCTCTGGGCCTAGAGACCCAAGCTACTCCTCACTGATGAGCCCCCAACAAGGGTGAAACATGTTTGGGGATGCTTGTGGTCTCGTGCAGAAGGGATGTGACCTAACAGTTCGGGCTGGACTTCCCCTTCTGGGGTGGGGCCAAGCCTGATTTGCATATGGTCTTTCCCCTTCTGTAATGGCTTGGCAGGCGAAGAACGATGGTCTAGAGGGTTGCCCCGAGCAATGCCAGTGGTTAAGATTCAGTCTAAACCTTCCAGCCATCACCTCTTTGTTTTTGCATTGTAAAAGTAACACCATAAACATGAAATCCTTTTCTGTGATCCAATCAGTGAAAGCAGAAACTATGCTCTTGCCCAATCCTAGCATTATGGGTGTGGACAGTAAGCCTGCCCCTTCCATATACTTTAGTGATGCCATTTTGCATGATAAATAAGGGAACCTGGCAACACACTGATTCATGATTTTCTTCCCGAATTCCTGCGTGGCATCCTGTTTCTGATTTCATCATCCTAATTGATCCCGATTACAGATTTCATTTCAAAGCCAAGGCCTATGCATTGCTGAACCCTTTTCAGCTCGGCCTCAAATTCTAAAAATGCCAAAAACCCAAGGGAAGCATTCTGACCTAGCTGGCTGGCTACTACTAGGTGCATGCCTGCTCCAAACTCGCCATCCCACTGATTTCCAGTCTCCAGTACCCAGAAGGGCAGTCCAGTGCAGCCCAGTGACCAGAACAGTTCAGATGAACCTGTCCCACCCGAGTTGCTCAGCTGTCCTTGGTTATACCCGATCCGTGTGATGACCAGAACCCTTGACCGTCCAAAATCCTAAATTAAAGTGGACTGTAAGTATTAATAGGAATCATAGAAAACTATAGCATACCTAGCCTTGCCTTGTCTCATCCCAATCTCTAAACCATCCTATCCTTACCTTAGTAACTGGTAACATTGTCAGAATCCTTATTGCAATCCTGTCTTTGCTTTATCTTGCTAAGCGCAGTTTCTTTAGTCATTTTTATTGTGTGTAAATCTTAAGCTATCCATCCTACTTTCAGTGATCCGACTGGTTCTGCTGGGGCGAGCACTGGGGACTTGGTGTTGAAGTCATGAATCAACTCCAGAGCTTAATTTGTCCCTCCTTGGTATTCTACCCGGAATGCTCTAGTCATAGAGTAAACTATAGTAAATATTTTCTTGTCCAAACTGAGTTTCTTTTCTGTTTTCACTACACGATTTTTCTAAAAATGCCTCTCATTCAACCTTGCATATCTTCCTCAGTTTAATAGCTAGAGACTTCATTTCAACTCCAGCGTGTACCTAAGACCTATAGCTACACCAATACCCAAGAAACCGCACTCATTCTTCTTATAAACCGTTTGGTTAATTTTAGGCCGGAATCTGAAATTTTGCAAAGTTGTAAATGTGTGATTTTTGTTCTAAATTATTTTCAACCTTCCATTTAGATTAAAAGTGTTTACTTTCGCTCAAACTATAGCTCATGATTGTTAGTATCTTTCCAATGTTGCTCCCATAGAGATTTTTACTGATTTAAGGATTTTTGCACACATTCATTGTTTTACACAGCCATTTCCGAAATGTCATTTTAAAGGTGTAAGATTTCAAATCCGTTTTTCTCCCTTGTTTGGGGAGGGAAGGTTAGATTTACATTCTGTTTGCCATTCCTTATTCCTGATTACCTGCTGCCGCCTTATATCTATTTAGAATTGTTTATTTGTGGGTTGAGGAATATTGCAGGGGGAAATCGTAACTTAAGTGCTATCTTTCCAAATAAGCCAAAAGTATTCTTTTCTCTGGTGTTTTCCTTCTGTGTTGCTAAAGAGTGAATTTAAGTGCATTACATAACTTTTTATCTGTTATTGTCACCACATTGGTGATCGCTGCTCCCTATTGAAAGTATATGTTTGATTTGAATTTTAAATAAATAAATAAATAAATATTACCTTTACCAACCAGCCTGATTTCTGGTCCATTGTGACCTGGAGTATTTGAGAAGGGGTGTGATATGAGTGGTATATCACTCAGAATATTGAACCTATAGACATAATAAAATAAGTATTTCAGCTGTGTGCTGCATACTAGGCTGAGACCAGGGTGTATCGCCTGCTTGAAATACTCAACAATACATAGATAACGAATCGACCACAGGGGCCCATTTGTCAATGAATGTAAAGAGTCATCTGGGTACAGACCTGTATCATTGAAGTCCTCTAAGTCAAAATGATCAATAACTTCTTCTATTCAAAAAACGATCTCAAAGCTACTATAAAAGGCAAAAGATCATGGGAAATCATCTCTCTCTAATTCCCGAACTACACTTCAGCTTGGTACTGTACTGCCAGTAAAGGGCCAACACTCTACAGATATTCCTGGGGTTTCAACAGTTTAAAGCTGCAATCATTTGTTGCCAGTTTGAAATTAGGACCCTAAGACATCTCCTCTTTATCCAATTTCTATATCGATTTTTTAGACGTCTAGACTACCATTGAAACATGTACAAGGAGTTTGCCTTCCTTTTTAAGTTCTGTAACTCCTCATGCATTAAGCATTTAGCCTTATGTTCTCAATATCAAAGGGGTGTACATCTTTTTTGTCAGTCGTGATTCGTTTCGAGTTCACTCCACCCGTTTTATTGGCAAATTGGGACAACCATGCTTCAAACTCATCAGGGGACGCCTGATGCAACACAAAGTATGCAAGCTCAGCCTGCAGCCATATAGATGAACAGGCCTTATGTATATTGCGCTTTGACCACACCACCCTATTGCACATGTGATTAGAAATCAACCCCTTCGGACCTCTGGATAGAACTTCTTGTTTCTCCATATACCACATAAGAGTAAGGGATGCATGGTCGCTAGAAGCCCTCTTACATACTATGAGATGTCTAACTCTGTCAATCAGAGGGATATTTCCACATAGGTAATCAAGAGTGGCCTTCATTTGTCCTGAAAACCAAGTGGGCTTTCCCGGAATGAAACCATGAGTTCCTCCATTTAAAATACCCAATCGCCAGACTCTCAAAAACCGCAGCCAGCTGTGTGCGACCTCTCACATTTACATCACCAAGTACCATTTGCAGTCCAATTCAATGGTCCTGAACCTACTTGAGGACGAGTGTTCCACACACCCAGCGTTCAAATCATCCCCCAATAAGATGAAGTCTTCGGAGGGATCCTTTATCCAATCAGTAATGATGGTATCAATGTAAACAAAGATTTCTCCAGTTACCGAGCCACAAGGGGGTTCGTACACATAGAATAATAGCAAGCAATCTGTTTTGGAAGGCCCCTCCCAAGTTATTTCTACTGCTAATACATTGCAATCCGGATCAGAGGGAAGTATTTTATTAGATCTGTAATCCTGATTAACCCCAATGATTAAGCCACGGAGTGCTCTTTTTTGGTAGAGAATGATGTATTACAAATCCATTTCCAGCAGCCTAAATGAAGTGTGATTGAGTAAATAATCTTAGGAGGAGCCTTTACCAAGGAAATGTGAATGGCTGCTGGTATTTCAAGAAGCCAAAGCAAATACTCACTTTTTACCACCCTCAACCCCCGATAACATGCTTTTCAGCCAACGTCACCCCTTCTCATTATCAAAGTTGTCGGGTACATTTACGGTGTTGACTTTAGCTGCAATCGTGGCAATTTGTGCAACAGTTCACAACTAATCCCGACTTCAGTAGTTGGGATGACTTGGTCTAGTTCGAACCCCAAAAATTTGAGTGAGTCGAATTGGGCTCTGATAAGGGAGGCCATTATAGGAAGGCAACAGTGAATACGAGCCGTACCACCCCCCACAGACTTCA
This sequence comes from Ambystoma mexicanum, assembly GCF_040938575.1. Lineage (NCBI taxonomy): Eukaryota > Metazoa > Chordata > Amphibia > Caudata > Ambystomatidae > Ambystoma > Ambystoma mexicanum. Next base: position 670,494,548 of record NC_090935.1, on the reverse strand, counting down.
CAGGTTTAATAAATTCAAAGTCACAGAAGTTTCACAATGGTAACAAAAGGTATTTGGGCAAAAGTTCAGATCTGTTCATGTGACCTTTTAGGTATGCAGGCCCTTTTCTTCTAATTGACATAACACCTATATCCAAATCTGGGGGATCAACTCTAAGCTGGTGGGCCATGGCTGGCACAGGCGCTGAAGTCACAGGTCTTCGGGAGTTGTACTCAATGGTTTTAACTTGAGGGGCATCATGGCTGACCTCTGACACCTCCAAGTCGGACCCACTTGCTTCATTTTTCTTGAGAAGCAAACTGGTCAACGTCCCTTCTTGCTGTTGCTGCTTCTTCCTTCCATGAAGGGCCTGTTTCCTAATTTTCCTGCTCTTCAATTTACGGTTAGTAACAGTGACAATCGTGGAGTTCAAGGGGTGAATAATATCATCACTCGGTACGGGCTTTGTTCCAGATTTCGTAGTCTCAGCCCTTTTTGTTTTGCATTTCTCCAGTTTTCTTTAAGGGTTTTGTAGTTAAGAGGAGATTATGTCGAACCTTCAGATGGGACACAAGACACCTCCAAGTCCTGTGACGGGACAACAATAGGGATATTCCCATCAGGCTGTAAATGCGAAAAATGAGGAGCATGGGAGGTCACCCCTTTCACCCCCAAGTCAGTAACTCTACTGTTCATCATAAAAGATTGAAGGTCCCGCATAAACAGACTTTGTTTCATGACGTCTTCATGAATCTGGGCGCATAATTTTAACAACATTTTTATTTGCGAAATGTAGCACATCATGGGAAACCTGATTGCCAGAATGGATCGACTACTCGTATCATGGCACACTGCTTTTAACAGCCAATTCCGCCCTCCATATCTGTGGTAGATTTAATCAAGGTTAGCCACAGATCCGGTAACAGAAGACAATGAGCACGATGAAAACATCTGGGGGAAGGGCGACAAGCGCTGTGAGGCCATATCTTCCAAATTGATCAGCCTGGGTCAAGATGCCTGACCCGTTTGGTATTGGTGCTGACCTCATCGTTGTTTGGGATCACACTGTGTTTTGAAGTGAATAGCATAACTTCAGCAATTAATTACCGTCAATATCGCTGAAGTACCCATTTAACTCCACACTTGCCTCTCCCATTTGGGTCTGTGCCACTGCAGGGGGATTAACTTTGTCACCCGAGTGACTTGACTTGCTGCCCTAGTCACACATCCAAGGCTAGTGGATTTAAAATAGGCTGTGATATGCCTGACTGCTACGGGAATTTCTTGGGAAGCCACAACAAGGGTTTTGTGCTCCCTCACCAGGGCTTGGGACTTGCGTCTCTTGATTACAGGGTCTTTTATAGCCATTGAACTTCCTGTAGGGCTTCCCCTCACAGAGATTGTAGTTTGTGGCACTACCAGAGATTTTATCTGACATTTTCATTAAAAAAGGCCAAAAGTTGACACAAGTAAACACGCAGGAAATATCAACAGAGAGCAAGTGCAAATACAAATGTACAGTACCTGCCGCGTCGGTTAAAATACCTGCTTCTTTGTTGCACATTCAGAGGTTCCACTTGGGATAAGCAGGGTTAGTGTGAAACCAGCTGAGTCACACTTCCTGCAGCCCAGAGAGCCCCAGGAGCACAAGGAACACAAAGAACACTCCTTGCCACACTCTGCAACGCTCCACATCTGGCTATGACATTTTGAGTTCTCTGCTCAAGGCCCCAACAATGAAAGGAAACTCTTGCAGCAGCCTCCTGCAGTCACAAATGAACGAAGAGCACTCATGCCAAACTCTGTGTCGCTCCCTGTCCGGCTTTGATGTTTTGGGTTCTCCATTCATGGCCCCAACAATGAAAGAAAGGAATCACTTTCAGCAGCCTCCTGCAGTCACAAATGCACGAAGAACACTCCTCCCCACAGGCCACACTCCAAAGTTCATATGCTTTGCCCTCCTTTGCATTCTCAGAGTACACATACTTTCTTGCAAAACCAATATTTCTTGGTATCTGTTTCTCTTCACCTTGTCCTCTTGGCTTCTTGGGATTTCTTTCTCTTTGTCTTACTCTCTTGACCTTTTACAAAGTTTGTATACTTTGCCCTTTCTGCATATTCAGAGTTCATATTTTGCTTTTCATTCATTCAACTTTCAGGATCGTGGTTACTTTCTTGCCTTCAGTTCACGTTCACAGTTAATTTCACAGAGACTTTCGAAAGTGTGAATTTGCCTCGCAGTATCACTCTGTTAGTAGTATCCATTCCTTTTACAATTCAGCAATTGTCCTTTCACTTACGCATTTTTATCGGCAAATGCGCAACCTTCAACTTTTAAGTTACAGTCACTTTCGCTTTTTAAGACCAACCAGGCTTTTGTTGCCTTTGATAACTTGCTGGTCGTGTTATTTTGTTATTCTTTCATCAATGCTCTTCATGCCGCATTTAAGGCCATTTCCAATGCCTCCTCTGCTCCTCCCCAACTCCGCCGTTCAATGTGGAGGGTCGCAAGCTGCTTCCAAGTACCTTGAAGTTTTCTATCTCCCGCTCACTCGATCTCAGCTTTGGAACCTTACGGCATCCCGAAAAAGTGGAATTCTCACCTGGCTCTCTCTCGATCCCTCCCTGCAATGGCCGATCATCTCTTTGGCCTTCCAACTTCCCTTGCCTGGTTCACATCAGCCCCGACAGAGCAGATCCTTCTCGTACCCAGCCTCGCTCCGTGTGTGTCTGTACACACCACCTTTTAACCGAACAGTTATGGTGTGCATGGTTAGGATTACGTGCCTGACTCTGCCTGGCCTCATTACAGGGACAGAGCCATTGCAAGTCAATAGAGGTAATTCTTCTGGCCTTATTCCTCATCTTCCTCGGCTCAGTAAGGTTGTCACTGCAAAGTGGGGAGGAATTATGGGAGCTGTAGTTTCCGATAAAATAAGCAGGGATACGGGTTAGATGGGTTGTGGAACAAGAGAGATACCATGTCTCACCATTGGTTGCTTCTCCCCCACTCTCCAAGGACCCCCTACCCAGGTGATCCTCCCTCGCTTATCCACCCCGAGGGACAGGACTCAAAAGCGATGGCCTTTCCCTGGCCACCTGAGTACGGGATCCCTGGGTACTAGGTTGTGGAACACCCTCTGATTTTTCACAGTGATAACGAAGACACAGGCAAAAGGAACAATATGACACTGCACTCAGTGAGAAGGATCGACCCTGGGAGATGGCTGGCCAAAAAAGGGGACTATGCATAGCCATTTCTCCTTTATCTATATATTATTCAGCGTTGTGTATCTGTGAAACCTATAACTAATATATGAAGGGCGGACAGCGTAGAAGGCACGATATGCAAGATACATAAGTCAAAACATTTTCTTGAGAGTACAGAGAGGGAGAGATGGCATATGGGGAGGGATACACAGCCTGTAGATGTTGTTTGGTTATTTCCCCACCCATTGACACCCCTTGGCCATGCTAATCCTTATGGCCATTCCCACCCACTTCTTGCCCCTCCTTGGCCAAAACACCTCCCTACAGGAACTCTTTGAGCTTGCTTTAATCGCCGTACCAGCAACCTTTTCACTGGAAGTGCCTGCCAGAGTTTTTTTCAAAGCAGTCATCTGAGAGTTAATGACTTGATTGGAGTGGTCAACCAGCTACTGGTGTAATAAAAACATGTTTTAACCAGGTCTGCCTTCAGCCAGTTGATTTAAAAGCACTCTGCGTGTCCTTCACTGAAGTCCTGTTAAATCAAGGCAAAGTCGACAGTTTTGGTTTGTGTAAAAGTATTAGGCATTTGCCAGGTTCTACTCTTAGATGCCCAGGTACCTGCACCATTTTGCACCTGCTACCATCAATGGCCAGTAAATACCAATATGGCTGTGTCTGGCAAGTGCCTTTTGTATGCCAATATAAAAGCCCAAACTGTTGGCATTACCAATGCTTGTCATCATAGGAATCTGGATAACTGAATAAAAAGGGCTGACTGGGAGCAGACTCTATGTGGCTCTGGCCAGAAGGGCGGCGATACAAATAACAGTGAGTACAATAATTGGACTGAGAAGAGGCCAAGGCAGAGAGGGAACTTAGGATAAGATGTTCAGGCACATGCGAGAAAGAACGAAAATGAAGCAATGAATGCGCAATGCAAATGCGCTTCCTTAGCTCCACGACTGATGCGTTAGGTCCTGTGCTGTGGTCCTGTTACCTTAGATCGCTCATGCCAAAAAGTTGCTGTGAACACGCCCTTATTTGCTTCAGCTAAAGGGAGCTGTTGTTTGGGCCTATGCCTTTATTCTATAACATTGGAAATGGGAATTACCACTGTGGTCCTGCGACTTTCTAAAAAGCCCAGGCACAGTCTATAAAACAAACAAAAAGCTTGGGATTGTTGGAGATCAAAGCAGATCTAATAAGAAAAATGTATTTCCATACACTGTGTAGGGTGCTAAACTCTTTTCCAAAGCCTGTCTGTTGTGGTTTTAACAGTTCATGTATTCTTACCCAATCTTGTAGGTTCAATATTCAAGTACCACAAATGTTAGCAATTGTGTCTGAGAGAGCCAAAGGGCAGTAAATGTTATTAGTACCCGGCGAGGGCGCAATCAGAATGAAAGAACCATTCTGATTGGCCCTCGCCAAGGCATTACCCGGCCGGGAATCCCTCAGCCGGGATTCCACAGCCGTTGTTCCCGGTGGGGGGCGTGGCAGCCCCTCGGCCAATGCAGAGGCTCGAAGCGGGGCCATCTGCTCCGAGCCTCCCCACGGCTGAGAAGCTGCCTTCGCCCCCCCCTCGCCGGGGACTCAGGTATGTTTTTTTTGTTTGTCCTTCTCCCTCCCTCCCACCCCCACTTACCTTTAGCCTGCTTTTTCTCCAGCAGAGGACGATGGAAGCCTCCAGCCGTGTGGAGGCTCGGAGCGGGGATGGGCTAACTCCCGAGTCTCCACACGGCTGGAGGCTGCCATCGTCCCCTGCCGGGGACCCAGGTACATTTTTTTTCATTTTTTTTTCCTCCCTCCCTCTCTCCCTTCCGCCCTCCCAACCACACTTACCTTCTTTTTTTTCGGGAGTAGACGCGCTGGGAACGCTTCTGTTCTCAGCGCATCCGCTCTCAATGGCCACCATGGAAAGGGAAAACGGACTCTGTTTTCCCTTTCGCGGTGGCCATTTTCTTGGTCGTTTTTTTTTAATTTTCTGTCCCGAAACGCTGCAGGCTTTCGGGACAAAAAAAATGCTTTTAGTGCCCCGGTCATGCAGATCTTGTGGGCCAGGTTACTCATTGCAATATGCCCTTCGCGGTAGGGGCATTACCGACACTGGTAATGCCCTGGGACCTTCGTTAACTTTAGGCCCCGGGGCATTTCGTGAGTCAGTAATGCCCCCACCACTCGGGGCATATTGCTTAAGTGTCGTCCTTAGATCCTTTCTTGTGGATGGGTATTAACACAGATGTTTTTCATCCACTTGGTATAAGACCTGAACGAGCAATACCCCTAAACATCACCCAGAGGAGATTAGCCCATAAAATCGGACACCATTTACCTGCCACTTTGGCAACACTTTGAGGACCAAAAACCCTAAATGATTTGAGTTTATCTGATAATATCCTATATTGGAAAATGAAACCAGTGTGGGACTACTCCCTTAACAAAGCACGACCTGCAATTAGCATCCCCGTCTATATTAGCCACAACTTCCTCACTGTAATTGAGGGCAGTTACATGCACGTTCCACCTTTCTTTAGTAGTGGGATTAATCTCTCTGATGTCGCTGTCTAACATGTGCTTATGGGCATAATGCCAAGGTTGCCCTCAGAGCTAAGGGCAGTGAACAATAGCTGCTACAAATGTCATTCTCATTTTAGAAATGAAGGAGTGCTTCCTAGCACAGCTCATATTCAGCTTCTCATTTTTCTTACATCTGCTGCTGGAATCTTTCGTTTAAACTCGATTACTGGATCATAAATCGTAGGGGATTTCCTTTGACAGTAAGCGCGCGGCTTCACAACCTCATTTCATTGTCTAGATGCATATTGAGTCACTGACAAAATAGTTCCCATATTCAAACGCTGATTAGCATTATATCTTCCAAATGTAATCTATCACACAAGTTCAAAGGTAATTTTCTGTTGCATTTTTCAATACTGGCAACGTTCGAAAAGAGACGATTTCCGTGCACATTAAAAGCCACATTAATCCCAAGGCATTTCCTTTCTCGTTTAACCTCCAGCTCCATTATGCATTGTTGAACGCTTAATTCATTTAAAAAAAATAATGAGAAGGTCCTTGCCATGTGATTCAAGCTGCCCAGTACGAATCTATAATCGATTCTAGAAATAGAAGAACCCCGCTTCCAAGTAGAGACATTCCGAATCTCATTTTCACCTTTCGGTTTTAAACCAAGCAGCTCCAAGTCTTCGAAGTGCATAGCTATGCACAGCCTATGCAACGCCCCTTTGTGTTTTAGCCACCAAACGTCCACAGGTCAGTAGCGCTGTATAAGAATTTAAATACATAAATAAATAAATAATGTATTGTAATTTTCCATGTCCTGTTTGACCAAAATAGTACTTTCATACCTCGTAATGGACAAATTGTGAGCACCTCCAGGAGGAACATATACGTTAATCGCTAACATTTGAAACAGGCATTCGAAATCATAAGCATGTAAAATAGCAGCTTGAACTCAGGGGTGTGTCCTTGCAGGCGTGCACTCTACCAATGAATACCTAGGCTGCATGACTCTATGGTTGGGCAGGATTTGAATCTAGTAGCCTGATGGTTTCAGATACCTCTTCTCCCTTTATTCTTGTTCCTATTTCTTTTAAGCAGTTCTTGAGCTAGGGTTATTGACCTATCCTCATTACTGCCACAGGCATAATGGCTGAAACGGACCATGGAGGAGAGTTGGTCCCCAAAGCTACATTACCACTGGCGCCTCTAACCTGCTGCATACCATGCTGCACTAAGGGCATCGCAGCTAATAACCAGTGTTTCACTCGGCTCAGTAACAATGTTGGACTCAGAGCTCGGGGTAGAATCACAGCCAGCATCCTGGCCATTAACGCCATTCGATATTTCAATCAGAAATCATAGCCAATGGCGTTACTCACAGGAGGGGTACACTGTGGCAACGGGCTCAGCAAGCCAATAGTGTTACTCTTAGGGGAACTACGCGGAAGCGGGGAATCCGATAGGCCAATGCTATTAGTCATAGGAAGTGAATGATGCGGCGAAGAGCTGACTTCCGCTCTGAGCTCAAACAAAGATCCAGCAGGGAATCGTTGTCAGCAGGAGGCAGCACAGACTTCTCAACATGTGTTCCCTCGCTTTCCTTCCCCCACAGGAACCTCCACTGGACTCCTATTCATAACTTCCTCACCAATATTAGAATTCACCATGCCGTCCAGGCACGCGTGAAAATAATCAGTGATTTTACTTTTATCAGGTAGGAGTTAATGGAAGGCCATATGGCTCTGTTGGCACAGCCGAAACTCCCATGTCCTTTGTATTCGATGTTTTCTGCATACAATTTCCAGACTTCATCTGTTCTTTAACAGGCTGTTTCCATTCTTATCGTGGAGTTCAGTATCGATACCCCTAGCACAGTCTCAGCCGCTGCCTGCAGCCCATCTGCAACGTCTGCACGTGATAATGCGCTTCATGAGGTTCTATCCACTTGGCTAAACCTCTCCTGTCGTTGGGGTTGGCATGAGGTGAGATGCAGCAGTCTGTTGTATTTTAGTGGTTATTTAAATGATGGACACGGGGCATGGCGTGACTTCTCGTGCACCCAGACCCAACAGCAGTGATCGCAATACAGGTTATTTCCCACAGTGCACAAGTGGGAGTGCAACCTAGTGTCTGGATGGCCACAGGAGCAAGTGCTGCTGGAGGCAAGCGCGGCTTTATTAGCCAATGATGTAGTGGCCCATCATCACCCCAGCCCAACCTGCAGGTGTGCGGCTAATATGAATCCAGCATCTGTGCAGCTGTAGGCCTGCTACCACATGCCGTATACCCAGAGACATTGAGCCTTCCTTAAGGAAGTGTGCCTCACACACACAGACTGGCATGCCTGCCTGAGAATGTACAGCAGCCAGCTTTCCTGAGCCCGACCCGGATGTGGGTAAAAGTAACTAGGTACTTCCAGATGGCAACATGAGTTAGTAGCTTAGTAGAGTGCACAGCTCAGAGGCTGTTCTGTTCCTTTTCTACCTCTGCAGTTCATGTAAATGCCCCTCCAAGTACCCAGGCAGCGCATCTTTACACATTGCTGCTGCCCATTGCTCTGACACTGCACCCTTAAGAAGATGCTGGTGTCTCATTCCAGGTTGCCAGGTCTCTCACCAGATGTGCTGTATCGGCCTTGCCAGCCAAGCCATGCTCCCTAATGGAGCTGGTTGGTTTCAGTTCCAGCAAATACATGTGTTCCAGCACATTGCTGTGTGATAGAGCATTGGGGGAAACATGGCTGGTAGCGTACTCTGATGGCCAAAGAACAAAGCAGACTTTAGGTAGCAGCTGTTACTGACTTTGCGTGAGAGATGCCCCCATCAATGCTCATCTGTGATTGTCTGCTGAGCCACTTACTGCACTGCAGTGATCGTGTAGGCAGCCCAGCGGTATGCTGAGCCACTTACTGCACTGCAGCCACTTACTGCACTGCAGTTATCGTGTAGGCAGCCCAGCGCTCTGCTGAGCCACTTACTGCCCTTCAGTGATCGTGTAGGCAGACCGCGTGTAGGCAGCCCAGCGCTCTGCTGAGCCACTTACTGCACTGCAGTCATCGTGTAGGCAGCCCAGCGGTCTGCTGAGCCACTTACTGCACTGCAGTCATCGTGTAGGCAGCCCAGCGCTCTGCTGAGCCACTTACTGCACTGCAGTGATCGTGTAGGCAGCCCAGCGCTCTGCTGAGCCACTTACTGCACTGCAGTGATCGTGTAGGCAGCCCAGCGGTCTGCTGCGCCACTTACTGCACTGCAGTGATCGTGTAGGCAGCCCAGCGGTCTGCTGAGCCACTTACTGCACTGCAGGGATCGTGTAGGCAGCCCAGCGGTCTGCTGAGCCACTTACTGCACTGCAGTTACCGTGTAGGCAGCCCATCGGTCTGCTGAGCCACTTACTGCACTGCAGTTACCGTGTAGGCAGCCCAGCGGTCTGCTGAGCCACTTACTGCATCGCAGTGATCGTGTAGGCTGCCAGCAGTCTGCTGAGCCACTTACTGCATCGCAGTTACCGTGTAGGCTGCCAGCAGTCTGCTGAGCCACTTACTGCATCGCAGTTACCGTGTAGGCTGCTAGCAGTCTGCTGAGCCACTTACTGCATTGCAGTTACCGTGTAGGCAGCCCAGCGGTCTGCTGAGCCACTTACTGCATTGCAGTTACTGTGTAGGCAGCCCAGCAGTCTGCTGAGCCACTTACTGCATCGCAGTGATCGTGTAGGCAGCCCAGCAGTCTGCTGAGCCACTTACTGCACTGCAGTGATTGTGTAGGCAGCCCCGCGGTCTGCTGAGCCACTTACTGCACTGCAGTGATCGTGTAGGCTGCCCAGCAGTCTGCTGAGCCACTTGCTGCATTGCAGTGATCGTGTAGGCAGCCCAGCGTAGGCTATGTGGAATTCCATTGGGGCCTCACTGTTGTCTCGTGGTCATGATGGAGGACCTACAATTGGTGCAGAGCATTTCTGCAACAGTATGATGGCAGAGAGGCAAGCATGTTCAAGGTTAAAACAATCCCATCATCTACAGGCTGAAAATGATTTTTAAAATACATATCCTTGATAAAGCAAGAAACACGCATGGCATGACTAATCCCTGGGCCAGAAAGGCAATTCAATTTGCCGTCAGCTGCCATGAAGCCCACCTGTGTCAGGGACATCGACATTTTGCCACCATCCCCTGCAAGTTCTCAGAGGGTAATTCACCAGAGAGTTTTGCCATCGAATGCTTACACAAAAAATGCATTATTTTTTGCAAAAAGCATCCCTCTGCTACAACCCTCACATAGTCCTGCACTCCACTTGCCTTCTGGAATTAGGGGAGGTGAAGCACTGAGAGGTGAGGTTGATGTATATGTTGTACTTTCTCCTCTGGCTCACTCGTCCATGAGGAAGCACATTTTCCTGACTTCTGAACCGTTTAGTGTTTCCCCCATCATGAGAACAACAGGGCCATACAATTCTGTTTCAGCCTTGAGGAAAGTAACTATTTCCTTTAGCTGCTGGAAAACGTTTTCTCCAGAAAGGAGTATGAAAAGAAGTCCACAGGTAAAATTATTGATAGGTTGACCTTGTGCAGGTGCTCTCTGTCATAATGCCTGCAATAGCTTTGGCCATGATAAAATACCTTTATGTCACTTACATGTGCACTGAGGGGTTTAATGTCTGATGAGCCCTTTTTTATGAATTCACTCCTGGGGTAGTACAGTAGCAGGCGTTTCATCAGATGATGGCAGTATGTTGAAAGACAGCCGCTAAGCAAGGGCACCTGTTGGGGTCCCATAATTATTTGCCAAATCACGTGCATTATAACAAATACTATAGGACTGCATAGATGTGATGCACAATTTGCTCACAGTCTTCAAAAAATGTACTTGCATGCAGTGCATGATGTCAAGATGCCGATATTATATGTGCCTCATGCAGGTATTCCACAGAAAGGGCGTGCTTCGCCACACAATGCTCATCTTGATGCCAGTTCTCACTGGTGTATTGTGTGAAGGTTCTAGCGGTGGTGTTTGTGGTGTGGTCTCCAAATGCAGACATCTTACACATCAAGATGCATTAGGATCTTTTTGAAAGAGACTGTGAACAGGTGGATGTGTATTTGCTAGTGGCAGCGCCGCTTGCTACCTCGCCACTGCACTTTGAGCAATCTCTGCCATTGCTTCATCCATCCCTACTTGAAAAGACGTGCTGCAGTCTTTCAATATGGAAGGCAGGATCATCACTATCCTGGTAATAACCATCTGACACACTGGTCCTAGGAGGAGGTAAGGAAGGTGCAAGATGTCTCACTTATACACTGTGCGTGTTGTTTTTCATTGCCCCTCACTCTATGTGCTCAATGAAATTTGCGACTCTACATCTTCTGCACGAGATAGGCTGGATGGAATAAGAACATCTGTCACGTGACTAAGCTGCAGTCCAGAGTGACCAGTGCCTGAAGGTCCTAAACTACACATGTCTGTGCAGCGACACTCACAATCCAAGAACCTCCATAGCATGCATCTGCCCATGCGTTCCCTTACATTTGGCGTGTCTGGGGGTTTCTGACAGGATGAGGACTGATAAAATGCTGAACGTGTCACCGCATCACTTTGATCTGCCCCACTCTCTATTGAACTACATCCTCTCCTTCACCTCAACAACCGTGCATGTGTGTGACCAATCAGTTGCATTCTTCAAACACATTCAGCCCACTCACAAGCCAGGAACTGTGATTTTCTGCTTGCTCACTCAAAATATTGTGTGCATGTGTAATCACTCAGTTGAATTCACTGATGGCAAACGGGCTACCCTCAAGCCAATCCTTCTGATGTTCAACTGCTTAATTCCAAATTTGAGAGTGTTTCACAATCGAGCCCAGCACTCTGATTTTCTGCTAACAATCCTATAAGGTACGTGTGTGTTTCACAATACAGAATGTCGCTGTGACTATCTTCTCTCACTGAAAGATTGTGTTTCACAGTCAAGTCAGTCATGGTGATTTTCTTCTCTCTGCCCATAAACATGTGTGAATCACTGCCAAGAGCGTCAGTGTGATTGTATGTTCCTTCACAATGTATCATGTGTTTCACTCTCAAGCCACTTCGATTTCCTGCTCATGCTAAACAATCAGGCATGTGTGTCATATTCAAAACTGTTGCCATAAAGGGAAAACAGATGTATTTTGGAGACAAGCATGTGGATATTAAAGCGATAAATGCAGTATAGCATTGTCTGTCAAACCTGAAATCTTTACGGGCTTCACTATTACTTCACTATCTCCACTGACAAAGGCAGTCTCAGAACAACATGCAATGCAAAAAGAATAGAACTACAGAGCCAGGACACCTTAACGGTTTGTTTGACTCACATTTAAAAAGCAAATACGTGTTTCCTGCAGTGCACACTTATTTATAGTGGCAGCGAATTTGTCAATGGTCTTCCTCGAGTGAGACTAGCAATGTTTCCATTTGAACCAATGTTTAACTTATACTGTTCCAACAGGATGTCTTGCTCATGGCATCTTTGAAATATTTCTTGGAGGTTGCTGAGGGCTAGAGGGAACAAAGTATTGTTTGACTGCCTGGGACATATTCTTTCTAATTTATAAATATGTATACTATAAGTGCATGAAATAAACAAACGGGCTGATCAAACACCTCCATGCAAAGATTTCTTTAAGTGTATTTCCACTGAATTGTGTGTTTAAACTCTATATTGGCACACTAAAAAGAGAAAAAAAACAAGAAACAAGGCACAGCAATTGTTTAAATCAGCATGGTAACTGGTTTTACAAATAATCACCAATCCTATATATTATCAATCTCTGTCTGCTCATGTTTTCCTGCTGTTGTATGCTCTTATTGTCAAAAGGTATCTCTCATTTGAACATCACCTGCTTTATAAAAACCAAATTGGTGTATTACAGCAATTACAAGAGAGGCGGAATTGTAGAAGAAACGTGTATTCCTCAGACTAATAGTATATCTCACACCTCCCCAGCGAAATAAAATAATTGTAACATCCCCATTCTATTCGCGGCCTTAAGAGAAATTGACACCTAGGCCTAGTTTACTCTGTTCCTCCCACAATCTTTGTTAGATTCTGTGGGGTCATATTGGGTATAACCGCCAGCCATCCTTGTCTTCAAAATGTTTATAGAAATGTCAATATATACAATATTACAAAGACATGCTACAAGGTAAATCACACATTTGGTGTTGCAAATGACATACTCCCAGCCCTGAATCTTTTCAATATGGCACTACTCATGAAATGTGAAGTTTTAATAATGAGAGTTGTTGTGGAGTTTCTACTGGAGTCTTTACATGACTGTTAGGAAACTATAGGGACCTTTTGAAACCAAACGGTGACTTAGTTGTTGTGTTTAATGTATAAATGATTCATGACTTATTAAGTATTACATGATTGAATCCTGTTTACAGAAACACAAATGTTTTACAATATTTTTTGTTTAGCCATCACATCTTGGTCGCTAAATCCCCAGATCAGTCAACACCTTTCATAGTCTCCACCATCCCTTATTTTACACATGCTCCTCAAAAATCACTTGTCACTACCAATACTGCATACTAGCCCAGGCTCATAAAGATCGTGCATTATTAACCACAATATCCAAAGGTCTTCGAAACGTAACTTATTTGCACAAATGAAACCCTACGCAACAGTATGGAAACAATACCTGAGCGTGTTTTGATACCCAGTGACGCAACACATTCAGAACTCGATTGGTGGCTGCTCTGCGGATTATGAACTCTTTGTCACACATCCTCTCAGTGTTGTTAAATCCTTTGAAGAAAAAAACAATTATAGTTAGAAGTATTTATATTCTGCATACAACAGATTCATTGAAATACTGTTCAATGACAACACTTTATATATCTTTATGGAATCATCATTATTCCGAATCAGTGTCAGGCCTCATGATCTTGTAGACACTGAACAGTAAGATTGTTAAGACCCCCGGCCACTCTTATAATGTATATGAAGATAAATGGAGGTACAGAAAGGCTATGGGGTTTTCATAAATGCGTGCAAGAGGAAATCTAGCACTTGCATTTTTAATTGATCATATGCAGCACTTATATCACATTAAGGACCATTTTAATTTGAACAAAAACGGCGCACACTGGAATAGGTCTTATTTGCACATGAGTGCTAAAGGTCCCCTACCTGCAATTGTTAGGAAAACCCGAGCCAGCTCCTACACAATCCAGAAAATAGTGTTACGTTTTCAGCAGAGCTTAATGTAGTCAACTGTAATTGTATAAACTAAAATGATGCTATGAGTTATCAAATGAAGCATCATAGTGCAAAAAACGAATGCCATAAAGTGTTGCCATATTTTACTAAGCAAGTCAGCTTGCAGTGCATTTTATTCAGAATATGTGCAATAAAATTAAATGTAAAAGTGATACCTTTGTAAATGTAAATAGAAGCCTATTGAATATACACTAATAAATAATAGTGTACGTGAGACTTTAAATTGGGGATACATTATTGTTTAAAAATCATTGGTTTTCTAATATGGCTTTGCCAATGCTGATTTTACAGGGAACATGGCAACAAGCTGAATTCATGTTCAGCTCTGCCTACTGTTAATGGGTGTAAGGCTGAAATTTCAGAAGATTGGTATGGCCATTCAAATATAAACAAGGCTTATTTATTTTACACCAGATAATCCCATTAAAGTTCCTGTATCAATAACACTATCCATTCAAGGCTCACTCAAATACAAAAAAATAGCTGAAATGAAATTCAAAATCCTGGGCTTAGGTTTGATACAATCTGGGCTAGACACATAACATGAGGCTCTGTTGTTCAGGCCTAGGACTTAAAACAGCCAGAATGCACTGAAGGTTTCACCTTTTAATATTAGTGTGGTAATAAAGCCCACCATCTGCCAAGTCGTTAAAGGATTTTACAAACAGAGGAGGCATGTCGGTCCTGTCCACCCTGTTAATTATTAACTGAAAGGCATGCCTGGACACAAGGTACCATAATTCAGGGAAAATAAACTCATTTAAAGTTAGCACCAGAAATGCATTTAAAAATTATTGTTGACATAACTTCCAACAATGTGACTTATAATCAAAAGAAAAAAGGTGTTGCAACCATTAAATTCTCCTCTATCTAATTAGTCTAAACACAATATTTGTAGGATTAATAAAAATAAATTACAATATTAATAAATGTCATAGTTTGTTCAATAAATTAATGTCCCTTATACCTGCATTTGTCGTGACCATTGGATTCCAGAACTCCATATTTCATCGGTGTGTCATTTTGCAATGATGAGAGATGGAAGAATTATGATTTTAAGCTAAAATGTGTCCACAGTGTGCAGCTCTCACCCTCACACATGTTCAGAAAAAGGATCAACCTATGAAAATGAAGGGTTGTGCTCTCTGTCTGACAGTGTCTGCCTGGTAAGCAAGCTTATGGAAAGTCCGGGCACATTCAAAAGTGTGATGTCACGATGACATAGTGTGGGAATATTTCCCATTATAAAAGTAGAAACGCACAGAGAATTAGGGAGTCCTATGATTGTGAAAGCTGCCGAAAAGGGAGCATGTGTTCCAAATGGATAAGCTTTGAGCTTGGATATTATCTAGAGATGATGTGCCTTACCTATGAGAAGACCTGAGACAGATTTTGCCTGAAGCATATCTGCTTTCCAAGAAAAGGGAGCAAGAGACCAGAAGGGGTCTATCTATGTGAGAATTTCCCAGAAACTCTTTGGGGTCCTTGCTTGCTCTGTACCTTATAAATGTATTCAAAGTGAGTATGAAAACTCTCAAATGCCCTTAGGCATAGACCCTCTAGAGCAATATCTCTGTTAAGTCCTGGGAGTGGGTGGGCTGGGAGGGACTTCCAATAGGGTAGAGCCCATTACAAATGGAATGCTTTAGCATTTAAAGTGGGAACTGCACTCCGTTTTCTCAATATATTAAAAGCCAAGCCAGATTTGTTTTACATGGGAAAAGATAGCATTCTTGTGCAGATAAAATGCAGCTCTTTGTAAATTCAAAGCCAATCACATGAACCACTGCAGGTGTTCACAGGTGTAGACCGATATCAGATTTATGGAAGGGTGGAAGGGTGCATATTTCCACACCGCCATGATTGATTGATAACATCTGACCTGTGAAAACCTTATATATTTAAAGAGGCAGATTGGGGATCAAAAGGAGCTTAGCTGTGTCACTAGCGCTTCAATAGAAAATCATGCCAAAGAAAATTACATTCTCCAGCATGGGGTCTGGCTTGGATTCACATGCTCATGAATATTCCCTGTCATCAGACTGGGAATCCTTGGTAAAAAGAAAGCAGTCTTGCTTTAAGAAAATTCAAAACTGCCTTTCTAGCAATAACTGATCACTGTAGCCTTGGCCATACTGCATCCATCCAATGACGATTGTCTCCCTAAGTCAACCCCCCCACCGCCCCTCCTTCCCGTCAAACATCTTCAGATCTTTACTGCATGCCTCAGTGCTGGGAGTCCTCTACAGTTGCTCTACCAGCAAAACCTCTATTTGTGCATTTCCCAACGACTAATCGTCCATTTATTGGTCAAAACAAGTTTTGCTGTCCGATATCCAGTCCGGCAATGGGGCTCTGTTTGCCAGTGACGATTAACCGCTACACCGTCAGATCTTCGTGTTCAAGTTTCAAGACCTAGCGGAGGCCTACTTCATGCCTCGCCTAGTCCGAGGAAGGCAAAAGGAGCCTTTTTAAACTCTGCGCCAGACATGGCTTGAGGAACGTCTATGTGGAAGACAAGCACTCAAGGTGTCTATTGTCTACACCTGGATCACAACAAAGATGGCTGCAAAATCTGTCAGGGTTTCGACACCAAAACGAAGAGGGACCGTTACTGCAGGCTGGTGGCTTGGCTGAAAGAGGAGAAGGGCGCGGCTCCTGGGTGTTCTCAGTCTTCCTCTAGATCCAGTTGTCCTCTGGAACATTCTCCGACTAGCAAGATGTCAAGATCCATTGAAGAGGCTCCCTCACAGGAAACTCATAAGAAGGCGAAGCGCCAGGTCCCAGTTCAGAGTTTGGACGCTCATCCTCACTGTTGCTGTCAATGGCAAGCTTGCTGGTGAGTGGAGTTTCCTCTGCATAATCGTTGTCCTCAACGAAGCACAAAACAGGCAAAGAACATTGCAGTGGGGAGACAAGGTCTTCGTCTAGACCCTCGTCATTGACAAATTAAAGAAGAGAAATGGAGCATCTCAAAATCATCAATAGCGATATGTGAAGTTACTGTTATGGGTTGGGAAATGAATTAAAGGTTTGTATGTCTACTGACCTAGCTGTGAAGGCGGTCCTTTCTTTCTTTCAGACAAATATGTCAGTCTCACGGGATTAACGCGGTGCATTCATGCGGGTCTCCACCTATCTCTGATGTTCAATGTTTAGCAACACATTCTTTATCAAGATTGTTATATTGAAAAAAATGCTGCAAGCTCATACAAAATAAAACAAAATAGAACAGCTCTATGTTTCCAAAAACATTTTCCTGATAAAATCGAAGATGCCACTCTGATTCCACGTTTACCTCAATGACTTGAAGGCTTCGCAATATGCTCTGAACTGATCAAGGATCCTTCTAAATGAACTCTGTCGGTAACTGTCCACAAAGCTGGCTATTAAATCACCATGCCTCTGAGTGCCCTGCTTGACCTATAGTGAAAAGATGGTGTCTGTTACCCTTGGGGGGGGAAAAGGCAACGCATAAGAGTAATTGCTCACAAATAAATTACACTTCAAATGACGGGCAAGTGCAAAACACTTACTTGTGTGAAGGGGTGTAAAAGGACCAAAGCTTCCACATCTGTGTGAACAGCCGAGCCATTCTGATGTGAGTGTGGGGAATTAAATGCCGGAATGTTTCCAGTCCCGTGATAACTCTTTATTCGTGCATAACTTGTGACGCGAAATGCTATGACGCTGCTCTTTGCTTAGACTTCTAGCCGGGTGATGCCGGCCATATTACTTCAGTTGGCTCGATGTTTCTGACCTGTTGCTTATTAAATACATCTGTATGTCCAAAGTGGGTAAATGTAGACAAACAACAAGAAAAGCACAACACCTTTTTCTTAGACGCCCCGTATCATGATGAAGGTATGAGAGTCGTCTGCGATATTAGCGCTGGTACCTGTGTATATTTCGACCTTCATACCAGTGTTTATGCAGTTATTAAAGTTAAGGGATAATCACTGGAAGCATTGATTGACAATCACTCTCCTCATTGAGACCCCTTATATAACAGCCAGTGATATAAATCAGTCTTTGTTCCCAATATTCAAGATACTCTTCTTTCTTTGGACCGCTTGCTTGCAAAAGTACTGTCCATTCAATCTGTTCTGCCGTATGATGAAATTGTTGGTAATGTTGCACTAAGGGCGCATTCTGTTTGCTCGTGCAAATGCAGCTCAGATGTTCACCAATCCTGATTTTAATAGAGCGTGTAGTTTGCCATATGTATATTTTATTGCATGGGCACCTATATTACCATCTTCGAATTACAATTAGTGAAAACCTTCTGTTGCCATTCATTTTTTATACCCACATCAACTTCAAAAGTCGTGATGTGAATTTGCATACCCCGCATGTCCCACACGGAGCATGCCCTCTAATTCTCGGTAAGCCCCATGTTTCAGGCAGAGTTCTTTCCTCATTATGGGATTGAATGCGTGCATCAGGTCTGACCACCACATTTCTAATACTTTTGTTTTTTTTTTTAAGCGAACAGAGGGTGAGGTAGATGTAAATAACCTTTCGCCAGAAGATGCCAATGCTTGTCAATGGCTCCTTTCAGTTTAAATGATAAGTGTGAATAT
This sequence comes from Ambystoma mexicanum, assembly GCF_040938575.1. Classification (NCBI taxonomy): domain Eukaryota; kingdom Metazoa; phylum Chordata; class Amphibia; order Caudata; family Ambystomatidae; genus Ambystoma; species Ambystoma mexicanum. The sequence goes on along the minus strand of NC_090935.1, from coordinate 670,475,997 downwards.
GTAGACACACATACCAGTCTATCTTGTTGAATTTTATTGCATTCTGCCAGAAAAACCTCCATAGGTATATTACTCGCTCTCTTCCTTGAATTGGGAATAATTTTTCTGGATAGAATTGAGCTACAGTTGATTTGTTAAGTTATCTGCTGCCTCACTGAAATGCCCTATGTTAGTGCTATTCGTACGTAATATGACACATTGACCAAAACGGAGATTTTGACTGAGATTTTTAGGATGAAAACTCATAGTTCAACAAAGAGTTAGTATCAGTGGTCTTAGAGTAAGGTTTGACCTTCAGCATGTCATTTTCATGATAAACCGTCACATCCAGGAAAGCAATTTCAGTTTTGCTGCACTTATGTGTAAAATGCAAATATGGATCTAAGGAATTAATCCATTCCTCCATTTCTGTCATAGAGCCTTCCCAAATGGGAAAGACATTGGGGGTCATTACGACCCTGTCGGTTGAGAGTTAACGGGGCCGGTAGAGCTGCCGGCCCCGTTATCCCTCTACCGCCTCATTACAAGGTCTCCTCGCGGGTCCCACAAGCAGACCAGGATGCAAACAACAGGCCTGTCATTAACGGGCCCGTTGTTTGCATCCTCCCCATTCCCATTGAGCCCTATGGGGGCTCGAATGGGAACGGGGATGTACCGGGTCCGGGTTCCCGGGAAGGGGCATTACCAGGCCCTCCAAGGTCGGAATGGCCCGGTACTTCTCCATTCCGGGAACCCGGACCTGGTACCCAGTATGGGTAAAAGCGGCATGGCTACCTCCATACTTGTAATGAGGCCCATTGTCTCATTGTTTATGAATCCTTTCCAGCTGTGTATATATGCCTGTGATGAAGATGCTCTATGGTGTAAAGGTATGTTTCCTCAAACCAATTAACATATAGGTTAGCTAAATTGGGGGCCACCGTGGACCCCATTGCTGCCTCTTCAATCTGATGGTATAGTGGGTGTTGGAATCTGAAATAGCTCTTGGTTAACCACATCTCTGTGCACCAGACTATACAATCTCTTAAATTGTTTGGCAACTTCTCAAACTCTGTGTTTAGATGTTGACTAATTATATCCAAAAGTTGCCGCTGGGGTATATTTGTATAGAGGGACTCTGTCCATACTCACAAAAAATTGCGAGTTGGCATCACAAGAGCATCCTTCAATAATGTTAATGAAATGTCCTGTGTCTTTGACAAATGCTTGCATGTCAGGTACCTTTTGTTTCAGAAAGAAATTGTGTGTATTTGGAGAGAGGCTCCAGAATGGAATCATTACCAGAGACTATTGGTCGTCCACTTGGAGGCACCACTCCTTTATGCATTTTAGTGATTGTATAAAAGATGAGTATTCTGATTTTGGTGGGAGTTAAAAATTCTGCTTCTTGTCTAGAAAGTATCCCCTCCTCCTAGGCCTGCGCTATCCTTTCTTTGATATCTTTCTGTAAATCATTTGTGGTGTCATGATCCAATATTTCATATACACTATTGTTATTGACATGTCTGAGACATTCATTGATATATCCCTCTGTATCTAGCAACACAATAGCCCCACCTTTATCAGCGGGCTTGACTGTAATCATGTTGTTTTCTTGCAAGGATCTCAATGCTTGCCTTTCTCTCTTACTGATATTCTGAAACATCTCGGATTGGCATTTCTCTATTTTGTACACATCCCTAAGCACACATTTGTCAAAGACCTTTTATTCATCTGACATACTCGACCTGGGAGGAGTAAATGTGGAGAGTGCTATAAATCCTGTTAGATTGTCCCTAACTATAAATGCATTTTCTGCAAGAAATTCCTTGAGTTGAATTTTGCTTAAGAATTGTTGTAACTCTAAAACAGTGGCAGACTTCATCCTTTCGATCATCCAGATTAAAGTTCAGACTGTCTAAAGGCTACCCAACCTCCTCCTACCACCAACCCTCCCGCTCCTCCTCATAAGAGTCATACAGAGGCTGATTGCAGGGTTTTGGCGGAGGAGCGCAACGTCGACTTTGTCCACAAACGAAGGTGCAAACACCCAAGCAGGCCTGACCAGGCAGAAGGCCTGGAACCCATTTTTGCACCACGTTGGGGGGGGGGGGGGGCACTTATCACAATTTGTCAAGGAGTGGGGGAACATCACCAGAGATAAATGGGTGCTGGACATGGTACGCAAAGAGCACACCCTGGAATTCGAACACAGGTGTCCACACATCGCTCCAGTGGCGAGAAAGGTGCTGCGCATAAAGCAACTGCTGCAGGAGGTACAGGCAATTTTAGACAAGGGGGCGATGGAACCCCTCCCAACGCACTGCCTAGTCTCCGGAGTATACTTCAGATACTATCTAGTCCGAAAGAAGTCAGGGGGGTGGTGTCCAATCCCCGACCTATGGCGCCTCAACAAATACCTTAAGTCTCTAAAGTTCAGGAGGGTCACATTGCAAAAAGTCCTCAACCAACTGGAAAAATGGGACTTTGTGGCGACACTAGACCTGGATGATGCATACTTTCACGTCCCCATACTGCCAAAACACAGGAAATGTCTATACTTTGTGGTCTTGGGGTGTCATTACCAGTTCAAAGCACTTCCTTTTGGGTTAAAATCAGCGCCAAGAGTATTCATAAAGTGCTTAGCACTGGTGGCAGCCTGCCTGCGGCGCCTCAAGGGCATTCACGTCTACTCATACCTAGATGACTGGGTTGTCTGGTCCCCTACTCAAGAACTGGCTGTGCAGCAAACCAAGGAGACCATTCACCTTCTTACAGTACTCTGATTTTCAATCAATTATCCAGAATCCTGCATGGTGCCATCACAGAACACACTGTTACTAGATTCCTGTCTCAACACGGTGGCCTCCCTGTCATTCCTCTCAGAGGAGAGAGTGGCTGCCAAATTAGGCAAGGTCCATCGGCTTATGGCGACAAAGGTCACAGAGGTCTACAACATCGAATCGCTGTTAGGGATGATGTCGTCCTGCATTCCGCTGATTCCGTTCTGCAGCCTTCAGTTCAGACTGCTGCAAGAATTCTTAGACGCCAGGTGACTCCAGGTCACAGGCAAATTGACAGAAAGAATTGCCCTCAACAAGGAATTCAGACAAGCCATTTGTTGGTGGGGAGTACACAGACACTTCACACAAGGAGCTCCATTTCAAGCACATCTGTTTCAGACAACAATCACCACAGACGCTTCCCTGGATGCATGAGGGGCCCACACCGGTCAATCTCATGCCAGGGGACTCTGGCACCCAGAGGAAAAGACCCTAAACATCAACATCCTTGAGCTATGGGCAGTGTTCTGGGCACTGAAGTTCTTCCTACCACTTCTGCAAGGACGAGTAGTATGGATTTTCACTTACAATACGACCATAATGTTCCCCTGCTCTTTCCATGGAGGCACAAGCCCTATGCCATTGGGCCATTCTTCAAGGTACGTTTCTCATACTGTGTCACCTCGCAGGTATCAATAACACGATTGTGGACTCTCTCAGCAGGGAGCTGCAATCCTGCCGCGAATGGGAGCTGCACCAGGTACAGACGTCACGTCTTTTGAGCATGTGGGGCCAACCCAAGATTGACCTGTTTGTGACAGCATAGAATGCGAAATGCCAGAAGTTCACCAGCAGGTTCCCCCAGCTGGGGAGCATGGGGCACACATTCTCCTTCAATTGGGAAGGCCTCTTCCATTACTCGTTTCCCTCGATACTGCTGCTGTTACGCGTGATCAACACAGTCAAACGATGCCACAGCACAGCAAGATGATCCTCGTTCCCCCGGCATGTGGCAACAGCAAATTTGGTACACCGAGCTGCTCTGCATAGCAATAGCAGCGCCCGTCAAATTGCCTCCTCTTCTGGACCTCCTGTCTAGGGAAGGGGGATCCATATGGCATCACGACCCAACGTCACTGAACCTCACAGCTTGGCTCCAGCAGCCCTAAAGTTTGGGCACTATAGCATCCCGCCAGACTGCAGAAAGGTCCTGGCGAAAGCCGGGGCACCTTCTACACTCATGTGTTACACACACAAATGGAAGAGATTCACAACATAGTGCAGAACTCAGAGGATTGCACCTCTTCAGGTTACTGATCCAAAACTTCTACCATACCTGCTGTCACTGGCAGAGGCTGGCCTGGCTCATGCATCCATCAAGGTGCCTTTGGCTGCCATTTCCCGATACACACGGTCACCAGGCAGAGCGTTGTGGTGGTCAGACTGACTACTCAAGGAATTCTAGAAGGGTCTCTTCAGGCCTTTCCCTTCTGTCAAGGCTCCTGCCCCGACTTGGAAGCTCAGCATATTGCTTACAAAGCTTTTGGGACCTCCTTACAAATCTCTACATCAAGCTTCTCTGTAGTTTCTCTCATGGAAGATCACTTTCCTTGTGGCCATCACCTGTGCCAGACAAGTGGGGGAAATCCAGGCCCTGTCCTGTAAACACCGTTACTTATCTTTTTGTGCTACAAAGGTGGTGCTAAGTACGCATCCATCCTTTATACCGAAGGTCCCTTCTGAGTTCCACCTTAACAAACCTTTTATATGGCAGGCACAAAGGCTTTCAGGAAGACGTATCAACTCTTTGTGAACTTTGGACCTGTGAATCATGGGAAGGCCCTGTCAAAGGCTTCCATATCCAGATGGCTGCCTGGCTGCATCACGCACTGTCACCGTCTGGCCAACAAACCCCTTCCATGCCAGCCAAGAGTCCACTCCACCAGAGCCATCACTGCAACGACAACAATGTTTCTCTCTGGGGTTCTCCTGCAGGCCATTTGCAGGGCTGCGTGGAGGTTGACACAAACCTTCAGGAAGTTCTACTGTGTTGACAGGGATTCCAGGGATTCCAGGGAGGAGTCCAGAGTTGGTCAGGCAGTGCTGCGCAACCTGTTTGTGTGAGGTGAGTGCATTCCAGGGGTAGGTGAATGTACTTCTGTTGAGCCTTGCCACCCTCCAAGGTTGTGTTTGTATGTACTGCTGTATAGTCATATTCATGAGCATGTGAATCCATGCCAGACCCCATGCTCGAGAAGGAACAAGTTACTTACCTGTAACTGTTGTTCCCCAGCATGGGTCTGCCATGGATTCACATGCGAACCCTCCCTCCTTCCCCTCTGTGGTTCTTCTTGGTTCATACTGTCACCTGTTGTGCTTCGAATCTGAAGATGGGCGATAGGGGCTGGACTTAGGGAGATGATCATCACTGGATGGGTGCAGTATGACCCAGGCTACAGTGGTTGGTTATTGCTAGAAAGGCAGTTTTGAGTTTTCTTAAAAGCAAGACTGCTTTCTTTGTACCGAGGATTCCCAGTTTTACGACTGGGAATATTCCTGAGCATGTGAATTCATGCCAGACAAATGCTGGAGAACAACAGTTACAAGTAAGTAACGTGTTCCTTAACTCCTTGGTCATATCAATGCACGTTACAGGGAGGTCTCTGCACTAATGGGTCCCGATTTGCAAAGCAAAGTGTGAGGGGTATTTATTCCTTCATAGGAAAATTATAAAACTATATTCCAATGGTGAGTGAATAAACCCCTACACTGTCCCTCCTAAATTGATAGGTCAGTTTCCCTAAACATATGCCCAGAGAGTTGAAGCAACTCACCACAGCTTGCATTAAAATTCCATGTATATGTCTACACAGAAAGGGAGTTAATTTCAATGTGTTTTACATTAATGTTGTTTTTCAATGCAACCATTCTCTGATACCTATACTTACTAATGATATTCGAGAGAACAAAGTGCTTTAATTTGCTAAGTGATGTAGTTGAATGCACTGGCCGATAAACAACGATGTAATTATGGACTGTGTTGTTTAGAAATGACAACGTCCTGTTAGAATTAGATTCAGAAATATAATGAATCGATCTATCATGTCAAGACACGTGTATATGATTTCTCCGCCAGAAATGCACAGGAAACCAATTCGTATTTCTGCAAACCAGCTGCCCATATATGTATATATGTTTTATTGTGGTGACTTCCCCAGCATACAGTTAGGAGACCACCTTCCAAGTGATTGTATTTGGATAAAAAGAAATTTTGATTTTTAATACAGCATTTTTCTGGTCGTGGAAATGTGGGGTAGATTGTATACAAGGGGGAGTCAAATTAGGGCATGCACCATAGCAATTTCTATAATTGAATCCATAAAGGATCTGATAATGCAATTTTTGATTTTTACAAAATCGGGTGCAAAAGTAGAGTATACATACATGGAATTGACTTTATTCTGTAGTTTTACAGTACGTTTTGTAAAAGTGGGTAATGGCCCCTCAAAATACACTTCGCAGAAGGCCCTTATGATGGATTCCTGTAGAACTCGCCTGTTTTTGGCAGGTGCTAACTGCAGGCGGATTCCTTTGCAATCCATTAGTTGTTCACTTGCATGGAATTCTCCTGCAAGTGTACAATGGAGAGGTTTTGCAGGCGGAACAGAAAGGACGAGGAGGAAACGCATTCTTCGCTGTCTCCCCCATTTTACCTGCAAAACATTTTCCTATAATGACCGGGAGTGGGAAACCAAGGCGTACAGTGCCTTACACCTTGGTTTTACACACTGGTTTACCACTCCAGACCAGTGAAAATGACCCCCCTTTGAGAATTTTCCTTCAGTGCGAAAAAGTAATTCAACTCCATCTGTGGAATATCTGCTTGACGAATACAGCAGATGAAAGAACATATTAGGTCTTGATCTTGTGTTTGATAGAAGGTATATTCTGGGCATAAACAGGGTAATACATTCTTGTTGGACCGCATTAGTACACATTTGTATTTAAAACTGACAAAAAACAGAAAATGTTTCCTATATCTTAGCTGTTTTGTGATAAAGGCAAAATAAATGCTGCTGTATGCAGTTATCACCTGTTATTGAATTTGGAGTTGGACCCGTTTCATAACAGAGGGTATTTTAAATGTGTCAGTACATAATGCTGTTCATAAAACTCTTTCAAAAAGGACTGTCTGTTTCAAATAACTCTTACTGTTTAAGGGTTTGGAAGGAAGACCACGCAGAGCAACAGAGGTTTGATTCCCGGATACGCGCTTAGAAACCAAACTCAGGGATGATATTAGACGCGTTATAGAAAAGCAATGAAAAAAAAACAGTCTGGCCGCAATTCAAGAATGGTGTGCCACCAATGATCTCTGCCTTAATGCCAGTAAGACTGAAATCCTCCTCATTGGGACACCCGCTCCCTCCTTTCCTCTCCCTCTGGTCACCCAATCTGGACCCTCCTCCTGTTCCTTCCTGTGAGGCTAAGAACCCTGGTGTCATCTTTGACTCCACCCTCTCCTTGTCTCCTCACATCTCTGACGTCTCTAAGAAGTCAAACTATCAGCTGCACCTCCTCAGAGGTATTCTTATTTTTCTAATTTTGCCCCAGAAGATCACCGTCTCCAGAGCTCTGTACCTCTCTAGGCTGTACTATTGCAAGAGCCTCTTTATACATCTTCTAAATCTTCCTGCCTCCGAGCTTCCCAGCCGTTAAGGGTCTGTATCTGCAACCCTTCAGTCCCTTCTCTCTGTACTTATGAGCCACCCGCTGGCTGCACTTGTGAGTTAACTGCACTTCCCACTTCCCCTGCCCCGTGGCATTTCTCCCCTCCCCTCTTCCCCACACTTGCGCGACCTGAATGACACAAAGCCTAGTAAGATCGTTATTTTGTCCTCCCTTGTTTCCCCCTCCTTATCTTGTCGCGCCTTGAAACACTTGTGTCCAGGCGCGTTATAAATGCCACATCATATCATATCATATTGTGTCAGGACCCTATTTCAAACTCAACGCTGGCATTCCACTCCACCTCACTTCTGGGGCCCTTCTCATATTTTGCTTCCTTGCCCAGGAAGTCAAAGACAGTCCTCCCCCTACGCAGTGCACTTCTCTTTAATTTTAAGTCAGCACCCAAATATTTTAGGTAGACAGATACACTTGGCTCTGGTGCCAGGTGCTAATACCCTTATTGCTTCTGAGATGCACAGCAATACAGGAAATTGTGTCCATTTAGCCCTACTTATGCACCTTTTCTGCGCTCTGGCCAATTAAAATGTGTCCCGGGCTCATAATATCCCATATTGCTCGCAGATCTTGGCAATATTACTTAATTAGGACCCCTTAGTCCCTTTCTTGCACCCTCGCTGCACACAGACCCATAAATCAGGCTTCTGGGTTCATAACAAAGTATCTGGTATTGCCTGCAGTTCTAGGCAATAATGCTTTATTTTCTGCCTATTCACAACTTTATAGGTTATATTGATAGAAGCAGTAAAATTAAAGGGGAGGCTCTGCATTGCAGGAGCAAGCCAACATGGCATTTTAGTGCAGGATGAAATCCTAGCAAGAGCTCCAATAGACATATCAGGAGGGTGTCAAATAGATGAATGTTTTTAAATGGAGTTACACTTTTCTTCTGTTCGAGATTTCAGAGGTACCAATTTCACCATGCAAATTGGGGCACAGCATTGCCCACACTAAATAAAGAATCAACTACAATGCTACACAACGCCACCAAGCTGTGTATACGTACATTGGGAGTTTCTCAGTTTACACCCGCTAATTTAATCCTATTACAGCTGCATTAGTCCAACAGGTTCGATTATGAATGAATTCTAACTTTCTAGACAACAATTTGGTTCAATTATAACACAAGAATGACTCAGGAGATTCTCATTGATGGCCATCATTGTCCCTTAGATTCTGGTACTTTCACTGTTTTAGCCATAGCCATCATGGTCCCTTAGATCATGGTACTGTGATGAATCTGTTGATGTCATCACTCCTTTCCCAGAGGTGGCCCCTCCTCATGTGACCAGGGAATGGCAGCTGCTTCCTGATCCTCACCCTGACCCTGGGGGCAGCTATTTGAGGGAGGATCACATGGGGGGAGGTAATCCTCAGGGGTGGGAGTGGGGCATTATCGAGTGAAACATGGTATCCCCCTTTCCCTTTTAGGGATATCTCCACCATTCCACATGCTTTTCATGGCATACTGTAATCCCCCCTCAGCAACCCACAAAGCATCTTAACAATATCCTTAAACAATATTCTGAAACCAACCTACTGACAAACAATGACACGAGGAAGAGGGCAACCAGAATGAAGATTGCTCAACTGATGCAGAACAAGGAGTCTAGTGGTTGGTGAAATCTGAGCATCTCCCTTTCTCAGCACGGGAGTTCAAAGATAGAACATCTGAACAACACACAGAGATCTGACTGGCTAGCCTACACCAGGGTAAACCAAGCTGCCGGGAGGACGGACAAGCACGGAGGCACGAGAGAAGGAAGCAAGCAAAGCTGAAGAGCATAGCAGAGAGTAGGCAAGGCAGCATCAGTGTTGGCAGCACACTCCCACAAGCACCGGAGAGGCCGACGAGGGAAACAAAGCAGCAAAGAAGATTTGTGCCAGCAAGGGAAGCCAGGGCAACATGATGAGCCCCATACGCCGCAGAGCTGAGCCGTCTGAACTGAAGAGAGATAGCAAACGTGAATCAGGACCCGGACGGGGGTCGGAGAAGCTGCAGAAGCCATTCAAGCACCAGTGAGCCCATAGTAAAAGGCTGCAGTACTGGGAGGGAGCGGGAGAAGGCACAACTAAGTACAAGTGGGAGGCAAATCCCTACGGCTTGCTATGCAACTCATTTTCATAGTCCTAGTACTTGGGGAAGAAGGAAAATATAGGTAACCCAAATAGAAAGAGCAACTTGGAGAATCATAATAACCCCTTGGTCCCGAAGCTGTTGGCTGTTGTGTTGAAAGTCCTAGCAAAAGAGTACAATGGGCAAACAGCAAGTTTGGGGCTCACACCCATAAAATTGAAATTGAAAGTCCTGGCAGGAGAGTATACCAGGCAAGCTAGACAATTAAAGCAAAACAGAAAGGAAGAGCAATAACCCTTCTTGAAAAGCACAGTTTCTGCTTTTTTCATAAAAGAATGGGTCGGAAATCAGGCAGGCAGCAAGATCTTTGAGGGTGTTACGCTCTGTTTGCTGCATCTGTTGTCACACGCTGATATTGGAAGGCAAGTGGTTTGTGATGAGTGAAATTCTGATTTGACTAACGCTTGCAGTTGGATGCCAAGATAGTCACATTTATTTGGAGGCCGTCATTGATACGTAGTACTGGGCCAAGCTGCCCGAGAGAAGAAGACGAATGCCGTAGAGTGGGGAAGGGAACAGGTAAGGTGGGAGAAAAACGCAAACGGAAGGATCAGCAAAACACGGGAGGATGGAACACACCCCTTCCCTGAGGTTTCCCTGCATCTCCAGTCAAAATGATAAGTCTATCGTATAAGGACTCGCTGTACCCCGAGCGAGAGAAAAGCACCCTTTTCTACAAGGGAGAGTTCCTAACAAATGACCATGTGCTTGAGGAGTTGAAGCAGTGCAGCTTTGGAGACGGGCTGGAGATTCTCAAGCCCACGCATAGCTCCCTGCAGCACTCGCTTGCCATGCTGGAGACCTACCTGTAGATGGATCTTGGGCACTTGCCGGTACTGAAACTCAAGCATGTCACCATCACTGAGTGCTTTCACACCATCGCAGAGGAACCCGGCTCCCGTGGCACCTCCAGGAAGTTCGTGCTGAATGGGAAGCCTTTTGATATGCCCGTTTCCTGCTGGGGGTGGCCATCCCACTGGAGAACCTGGAGAACACGCGCCTGAAGCGCTTCAAGGACTTCATGGCACTCTCTGTGGCTGACAGAGCAGACTACCAGCAGCTGCCCAAGCGGCTCAAGAAGAGGATGGGGAGGGACCTCCAGGCCATGCTGACCAACTCCTCTGCGTAAAGCCCGGACTCCCTCTACGGCAACTTCCAATTCTCTTTCCACGTGAGCGAGCTGCTGAGTGAGTACCGCAAGCGGCACTCCCGCAGCATCAAGCCTGAGATGAAGGTGCAAGGCACCGAGGCCTACAAGCTTGAGATTGTGCACTGGATCCTCATCTGGAAACCGAGCTACAACAAGGCCTTCGGCCACCTGCCCGCGCTAGACCTCCAGGGGCCCTTCTCCCAGGACAGCAACCTCATGTAGGTGCCTAACTCTCTCACTAACCACTACACCTGGTGGTTCCACCCTCCGGCGCCTTGGTGCGGAAGCCATTGACACAGAGAGAGCGTCAGACCTCTGACCCCTGGGTCTGGTACAATGTGATGTTCGCCTTCCAACTGCTGGGGGACTCTCTGCTGAGCATGTGCCATGGCCGGCTACTTGTTAACGTGAAGGCCTGCAAGGCCATCCGTGGTCTAGATGGGGCCATCAGCCGCATTGTAAGGCCCGGGAAGAGCAGGTACGTATCCAGAGAGGTAATCGAAAATGAAAAAGAGGTGTTACAGCGTTTATGTCCATTAATCCGCTCCCACCCGTGACTAACCAGAACGATGATATTCTGGCGTGACATTGCATCATTATGGTTCTTCTGCAGCTACACACCCCTCCCCCTCTTCCCATCGTGCATCAGGGAGGCAGTCCCTCACCCAGCCTGAGAAGCAGGAGAAAGGACTCCAGCCAAACTCACCCTGCCACTTCACATTCAGTATTTTTAAAGTCTTTGCATTCTAAGAGTAAAGCGGCTTTTTTTTTTAACAGACCACCTGTGCCTCAGAAATGTCCCCACACTTGCACCGAACCTTTGGGCACATTGTATATCCATAATTATACATAGAAAACAAGGAATACTAGGTGTGTACGTAGTTAGAGTTTATGGTGAAAAGTGCTAATGATTTCAAGGCCTATCTCTCAATGTCTGTCGCTATTAATTCTACTTGTCCCATACATTTTTCATTTTTTGGTTTAATGTTTTATTTTGCCTAAAGGTTTTGTATTTTTATAAAGTCCCCTTTCACTTTGGAAGTGCCTGTTGCATTAAACTGTCATCAGTGTTCTCCGCCCCCCAAAAAAGGACTGTACAACAGACCTGGCAGGAGAGAATACAAGGTGTTGAGTGAGTCTGGAACCCACACCGAAGTTGTTGCATTCTAAAGAGGGAATCCAAAGATTGATTCATACCCTTAGGATTTTGAACTGCATTCCATGAGGAGAAAACCTGGGGAAGGGAGTAATTTCCCTGGGAGTGAATAACAACACCAAGAGGTGGGAGATATCTTCTGGGGTTACAGGAACTTTCTTATTCTTTTTCAGTGTTTTACTTTGGTGAAGAGAAACCTGGGAAAGGGAGCCATCCCCTGGAACTGTGAACACTATCCACTGTTGAATTCTGTTGAATATTCATCTTTTGTTGAACTTGAACATGTGTGCATCCTTTCAAACTAAAGACATTATCCTTAGTACCTTATAGTTATTTTTAGTGTGAGAGGGCGGGGATAGGATTTCGGACACAGGACATTTTTGCTTTGGACATCTGGACAACGGACAGACCCTGCATTTTTGGTTGATGTTTGTTAAGGTAAGAACTTCTTCAGGCAGCTTAGGTAAGGCAGTACTCAATACTTTATTTAGTTACATCAGTTAGGCGCATACAATGATAGGACAAGACAGGAGCAGGGAGGAAGCCCACTTGCTCCCACCACCCAGGCTACATCGTTTCCAACTGCCTAAGGTGGAACACTAACACCAGACAACATTCCACACATCTTCCATTCCACACATGACATCACTTAGCCACTGACATCAATCAAGCTCTGCATACACTCAGGTCCAGTCAACATAGTCAAGCCCAGTCATAGCACTTCCTTCCCTTCACAACCAAAACACAACAACATAAGTCACCACCTCTCCAATCAAACACGAAAACCTGACCTACACACCTCCAGAAGCACATTAACTATACCACACATTCTCCAACTAAACCAAGCTCACACATGGTCAAAACAAAGAGCAGACACCGAATAACAGGGCATAACTAACCAACCGGTGTCTCACATGGGACAACCAAAACCACATCCACCAACCACCAGAAACAAATACCAATCACCTTCCATTCATGGCTGCCACCCATATATCTTGAGGCTGCCACCCTAAGCACAAACTTACCCACTGGGAGCAGCCCAACCAACCACACCGTGCCTTCTAAATGGATGAGGGACTGCGGATGCTCTTTTCCTGAACGTCATCGCGTGCGCACCACATCTGACGCCTCTTTCCTCAAACAGGTTCTTTCCTCAAGCCTCTCGCTGCTTATGGTTTGAAATCTGGAGCACCTCAACAGAAGCTTCCTCGGGCATTCTACTCATTCCCCAACTCCCACACGCACCAGCATGATGTAATCAGAAGTGTTCTTGAGAGGAGAGCAGCGGAGCTCCGGCCACATGGTTCCCAGCTGAGCTCTGGTTATACAACCACAGTGAGACACACCTACGCCACTTGACAAAACTCATTGGAGCTACGACCAGAAACAGCAGGGATGCTCTCCTTTTCCCTTGCACGCGCGCATGCCACTAACCCTCCTTCTGGGCACAAAAAACGGGACTATCTTTATGTGGCGGGGGCAGGTCACAGTTCAGCCTCCCAGTGCTCTCTCAGCTCTCAGTTTGAGTCCTGAATGCTATGGACCAACCCTAGCTGAGGAGAACATCTCTCCACATGGGAATCAAGAATGTGGGAATCAACAACTGACACTCATCCCTACTGCTTTCCTGAGGTTATGGGACAGTCTTTATAGCCTTACTTGCCATGGGTGGTGGGACAGCCCACTGGGGGGGGGGGGCAGCCGCGGACCTCTTCTTCTTTCCTCACCTTTTTTCCATAATTCATGCTCCTACTGCGTGCATCCCCTGTAACACCTTACTTGTCTTTTCTTTTCCTTTGTCCACCTCTTGAGTTGTTCTTTCATCTCCATGAACTCCACTGCAACAGCTTCCTTCACTTCTGGGGCCCGGATCAAGACCAGCTCGTCGCCAGTGTGTTAAGGTAAGAGCTTCTTCAGGCAGCTTAGGTAAGGCAGCACTTAAATACTTTATTTAGTTACATCAGTTAGGCTCATACGATGACAGGACAAGGACTCCTGACTCCCCGTCCTTGTCCTCTTTTGTGTGCGCTCTGAGGCCGATGGGCGTGAGGCGCTTTATAAAAATTAAAATAAATAAATGCATAATAAATAATACAGGAGCAGGGAGGAAGCCCACTGGCTCCCACCACCCAGGCTACATCGCTTCCAACTGCCTAGGTTGGAACACTCACACCAGACAACATTACCCTCATCAAACATTCCACACATGACATCACTCAGCCACTGACATCAATCAAGCTCTGCATACACTCAGGTCCAGTCAACATACCCAAGTCCAGTCATAACACGTTGGGAAATACCTCCTAGATTAGGGGCCGTGAGTTCTTTCCCAAACCCCATTATTTTTTCAATAAACATTTGTAGCCACAAACATGAGTCCCCTGTGTCCGCGTCTCATTCATGGTTTATCACAAACATTCACTGTCTTAGCCATGTCCATCATCACCCCGTAGATCATGGCACTTTCACTGTCTTAGCCATGTCCATCATTGCCCCGTAGATCATGGCACTTTCACTGTTTTAGCTGTATCCATCATCTTCTCGTAGATCATGGCACTTTCATTGTCTTAGCCATGTCCATCATCGCCCCGTAGATCATGGCACTTTCACTGTCTTAGCCATGTCCATCATCGCCCCGTAGATCATGGCACTTTCACTGTCTTAGCTGTATCCATCATCTTCTCGTAGATCATGGCACTTTCACTGTCTTAGCCATGTCCATCATCGCCCAGTAGATCATGGCACTTTCACTGTCTTAGCCATGTCCATCATCACCCCGTAGATCATGGCACTTTCACTGTCTTAGCTGTATCCATCATCTTCTCGTAGATCATGGCACTTTCACTGTCTTAGCCATGTCCATCATCGCTCCGTAGATCATGGCACTTTCACTGTCTTAGCTGTATCCATCATCTTCTCGTAGATCATGGCACTTTCACTGTCTTAGCCATGTCCATCATCGCCCCGTAGATCATGGCACTTTCACTGTCTTAGCTGTATCCATCATCTTCCCGTAGATCATGGCACTTTCACTGTCTTAGCCATGCCCATCATCGCCCCGTAGATCATGGCACTTTCACTGTCTTAGCCATGTCCATCATCGCCCCGTAGATCATGGCACTTTCACTGTCTTAGCCATGCCCATCATCTTCCCGTAGATCATGGCACTTTCACTGTCTTAGCCATGTCCATCATCGCCCCGTAGATCATGGCACTTTCACTGTCTTAGCCATGTCCATCATCACCCCGTAGATCATGGCACTTTCACTGTCTTAGCTGTATCCATCATCTTTCCGTAGATCATGGCACTTTCACTGTCTTAGCCATGTCCATCATCGCCCCGTAGATCATGGCACTTTCACTGTCTTAGCCATGTCCATCATCGCCCCGTAGATCATGGCACTTTCACTGTCTTAGCCATGTCCATCATCGCCCCGTAGATCATGGCACTTTCACTGTCTTAGCCATGCCCATCATCGCCCCGTAGATCATGGCACTTTCACTGTCTTAGCCATGTCCATCATCGCCCCGTAGATCATGGCACTTTCACTGTCTTAGCTGTATCCATCATCTTCCCGTAGATCATGGCACTTTCACTGTCTTAGCCATGTCCATCATCGCCCCGTAGATCATGGCACTTTCACTGTCTTAGCCATGTCCATTATCGCCCCGTAGATCATGGCACTTTCACTGTCTTAGCTGTATCCATCATCTTCCCGTAGATCATGGCACTTTCACTGTCTTAGCCATGCCCATCATCGCCCCGTAGATCATGGCACTTTCACTGTCTTAGCCATGTCCATCATCGCCCCGTAGATCATGGCACTTTCACTGTCTTAGCGTTATCCATCATCTTCCCGTAGATCATGGCACTTTCACTGTCTTAGCCATGTCCATCATCGCCCCGTAGATCATGGCACTTTCACTGTCTTAGCCATGTCCATCATCGCCCCGTAGATCATGGCACTTTCACTGTTTTAGCTGTATCCATCATCTTCTCGTAGATCATGGCACTTTCACTGTCTTAGCCATGTCCATCATCGCCCCGTAGATCATGGCACTTTCACTGTCTTAGCCATGTCCATCATCGCCCCGTAGATCATGGCACTTTCACTGTCTTAGCTGTATCCATCATCTTCTCGTTGATCATGGCACTTTCACTGTCTTAGCCATGTCCATCATCGCCCCGTAGATCATGGCACTTTCACTGTCTTAGCCATGTCCATCATCGCCCCGTAGATCATGGCACTTTCACTGTCTTAGCTGTATCCATCATCTTCCCGTAGATCATGGCACTTTCACTGTTTTAGCCATGCCCATCATCGCCCCGTAGATCATGGCACTTTCACTGTCTTAGCCATGTCCATCATCGCCCCGTAGATCATGGCACTTTCACTGTCTTAGCTGTATCCATCATCTTCCAGTAGATCATGGCACTTTCACTGTCTTAGCCATGTCCATCATCGCCCCGTAGATCATGGCACTTTCACTGTCTTAGCCATGTCCATTATCGCCCCGTAGATCATGGCTCATTCACTGTCTTAGCTGTATCCATCATCTTCCCGTAGATCATGGCACTTTCACTGTCTTAGCCATGCCCATCATCGCCCCGTAGATCATGGCACTTTCACTGTCTTAGCCATGTCCATCATCGCCCTGTAGATCATGGCACTTTCACTGTCTTAGCTGTATCCATCATCTTCCCGTAGATCATGGCACTTTCACTGTCTTAGCCATGTCCATCATCGCCCCGTAGATCATGGCACTTTCACTGTCTTAGCCATGTCCATCATCGCCCCGTAGATCATGGCACTTTCACTGTCTTAGCTGTATCCATCATCTTCCCGTAGATCATGGCACTTTCACTGTCTTAGCCATGTCCATCATCGCCCCGTAGATCATGGCACTTTCACTGTCTTAGCCATGTCCATCATCGCCCCGTAGATCATGGCACTTTCACTGTCTTAGCTGTATCCATCATCTTCCCGTAGATCATGGCACTTTCACTGTCTTAGCCATGTCCATCATCTTCCCGTAGATCATGGCACTTTCACTGTCTTAGCCATGTCCATCATCGCCCCGTAGATCATGGCACTTTCACTGTCTTAGCTGTATCCATCATCTTCTCGTAGATCATGGCACTTTCACTGTCTTAGCTGTATCCATCATCTTCTCGTAGATCATGGCACTTTCACTGTTTTAGCCATGTCCATCATCGCCCCGTAGATCATGGCACTTTCACTGTTTTAGCCATGTCCATCATCGCCCCGTAGATCATGGCACTTTCACTGTCTTAGCCATGTCCATCATCGCCCCATAGTTCATGGCACTTTCACTGTCTTAGCCATGTCCATCATCGCCCCGTAGATCATGGCACTTTCACTGTCTTAGCTGTATCCATCATCTTCCCGTAGATCATGGCACTTTCACTGTCTTAGCCATGTCCATCATCTTCCCGTAGATCATGGCACTTTCACTGTCTTAGCCATGTCCATCATCGCCCCGTAGATCATGGCACTTTCACTGTCTTAGCTGTATCCATCATCTTCTCGTAGATCATGGCACTTTCACTGTCTTAGCTGTATCCATCATCTTCTCGTAGATCATGGCACTTTCACTGTTTTAGCCATGTCCATCATCGCCCCGTAGATCATGGCACTTTCACTGTCTTAGCCATGTCCATCATCGCCCCATAGTTCATGGCACTTTCAATGTCCCAAGTGAAAGAAAAGAATGATGTTCCTTACAGGAGGAAAGTCAAAGCAGAGATGAGGTTATTAATGCGCATGTCCTTCAAGACACTCTTAGTTCAAACTCACTTTCTATCTAAAGACTCACAAAATGCTGCAGATCGTTTCTATCAGTAAGATTCCGAAGGAAATTATCGGAAGAAGGTCCCTGTTTATTTTTTAATTTGTTCGTGTTTACTAAAGCATACAATTCCAATACGTCTATTCGCAGCACATGCTTATACAATCACCACCATTATAAGAAGGCAGCAGTCTGTGGAGCGCACGCAAATGTGGTAATTGTCCTATAGGTACTTTCCAAGTGTAACATATGCCGCAAGGGTTGTTCTTTATTGCTAGAAATCCTGAAGAGCAATAGCCAGAGGCGTTGCTAAGGGGGGGGGGGCTAAGTGGGCTATAGCCCCTGATCTTTTGGTTGGAGGCCCGGATAGAATCTCAGGAGCTACAACCAAAAGGCTAGATAGCCCCCAGTCCCGACAGTTCCGACATCAGCTTAGCCCCGGGTCTTTTCCAGACCTTGCAACACCCCTGGCAATAGCCTCAGCAGAAGCCATTCAGCTGATGGCATTTTTTGGAAAGGCGCCGTGTTTTTGGGAATCTGTGGTATTACAAATGATCGTCTGTCCCTCTCATGACAGGTGAGGCAAAATGTCAATATTGTGCAACTTCCACAGCAAATGCACTGCCTCCTCTTTCAACATGCAAGACTGATAACCTAATCAATGAGGTTGACACACGATTGCAAAATGGTCATTTGACATACAATTTTGGACTTCCAGTAAGGTAGTTAGTTATAGTAAGATGGAAGCACACTCGACTTCTTTTAACAGCTCTCCCGGTGCACTTACATGGCTTATTATGGATGTATTACTTCTATCAGCGTCCTTATCGGAAATGCATTTGTGTAAGCCCCTTTTTGTCTTTGCCTGAGCTCAGGGATGTGTTGCTATGGTGAATAGACCTGAAGACAAAGGAGTATGTTTGAGTGATTTGCATTTCCAGTTGGGCTTATGTCTGTAGGAATGCCTTCCTCTCCACATGAAAGTATCACTGTATGCAGAAGCTTGCATGGGAGTTTTAGCTTTCACGTTACACAGCACATGTTATGATATGATATGGCAATCATAACGTTTCCTCTTTTTGTTGGAACGTCCTAGTTTCCTTTGTCTGGGTCAGAATGGGAAGTTTGAGTTGGGAGAATCGATTAATTTTGGTGATGAGGCCCACGCAGTATAACTTGTCCCAAGCTCCATGGGGTGAGTTAAAACCAACAGACCCTTTAAAGGCTTATCGATTGTACCCTGTGCTGTGAGTGGGCTAGTGTTCAGATGGGGCTCTGCAAGGACTCCCTAATGTTCCACCACTATGGCACAGTACCGTTATGCAGCAGAGTTGTGCGCGGGAGACTAGCTGCTCTCGTATGATCCCTCCATGCAGCAGGAGTGGTGCGTGCGAGTGGAGCTGATCTCGCGTGGCTTGCGAGGCTTGCTGCCCCACACGCATTCTCTGATAAAAAGGGTGTGTGGTGCAGCGTCATGTTGTGCACCATTTTTGAGCCGGCCCTTGAGTCACACCTTCGCATCGATGCCACCACCCACAACAGTGGACGTGGCAGAGGTAAGTCATTATCCTCAGAGGTGCTGGCTGGGAAAGGACAAAGCCGTGGTAGAGGAGGGGAAAGGAGTAGAGGGGAATTACTTTGGAAACAACAAAGCTGCCTGAGGAGTGGGTGCCTACACACTGAGTGGGGTGGTGAAGCCAACTTTGCCTCTTTCTCTCTCCACCCCTCCCCACGTTTGCAGAAGAATGAAAACCAGTAAGTTGGGAGTGAAATAGGGGACTGGCTGATTGACCTTAAAGCATCCATACCATACAACGGTTACTTGCAGGTCAGATCAGCTAGTCCACTATTTCACAGTGTTATTATTCTTTTTTGGATGAAGGTGGGGGGCCCATGGTTGCCTGATGCAAAGAGTCTTTATCTATTTTCAGACCAGTCGAAAGGGACTGCATAAAGTACCTGGGGGCGCAAATACCGTGGAGAATGCAACTTCCCCCCGCTTTTGCACAGACTAACAGGCGAGATGGAGAAATGGGCGAAATTGACAATCTCTTGGTTAGGTCGGCTAAATGCACTCAAGATGGTGCTTCTCCCTAGAATATTATATTTATATCAGGCACTCCCGATAGAAATACTGGAGCTACATTTTGGGGAATTGAAGAAGAAAATACTCAGATTCTTGTGGCAACGGGGCAAGCCGAGGGTGGCCTATAAACTATTGATCCAGCCAATTGGAAAAGGGAGGGGTGGGACTTCCTGAGATGAGAACGTACTACAGAGTAGCCCAATTGAGGGCCCTGATCCCCCACCTGCGTATGGACAAAGATAAACAATGGGTGGGGATAGAAAATTATCGCTTTTGCCCAGTCACCGTGGGGGAATGGCTGTGGGCACCGGTAAGATCAATGCTGAGAAAAATCCACTCGCACAGAATTCTTGGCCTGTTATTGAGGTTGTAGAGAGTCAGAAAAGAGATGCAAGGAGTTACTACATGGCCCTCCCACTGAGTCATATATGGGCACCCCCCATGGCAGTGGGATCTGGCGAGACTAGAGAAAATGTACCCCAGGGCAGACCCCCACTGCTGGAGGAAGTGTGGCCTGGTAGCAGACTACTGGCACATTTGGTGGAGTTCTGGAAAAAGTGCTGGTATGGATTAGGGGCCTGGATGGAGTAGAAAGGGGGGTGGACCCACTGATGGTGTTATTTGTAATTGAAACGACGGCAGAGAGCTGGGCGAAACTACCACATATGCCACACTATCTCCTGCTGGCAGCTAGGGCAAGCCTAGCAAGCGGCTGGAAAAGGGAGAGCCTCCCGAGTGAAAAGGAATGGGGACGGCCAAGGCACTAGACTTATATAGAATGGAGGAACTAACCAGACTGATACACAATCGAACTCAGACGAAAGCTTTGGAATGGGCACCCTTTCTGGCGAAATGCAACCCAGAACATTTAAGAAAAGACGAGGAGGGTAATGTAAACGATGAAGGGTAGTGCAGAAAGGAGTTAGGAACAGAAGACATGCCTTATCAGCAGCAAGCAAGCACAGGACCATGTTGAAAGAGAGACCATTTTCAAAAAATATCAGCATGTGCTAAATGAAGCTATACAAGCTTTTAATGCCGCACTTGAAGACACTTAATGCTGCGAGAAAGTCTATCTGCAGTGCACAGACTGTGGGGAATTATATAGTACATGCATTTCAAATTCAAAATGAAGGTGTCGCAGCTCATCGAAGCCACAGCAACAGTAGCACTGTGTAGGGACGGCCATGACAGCTTATGTGCCTGAATTAACGCTGCGTGGAACCGAACGAAAATGCAAGTAATTTGCATGCATGCCACTTAACGTGGAAATCAAAGTCAAACCCTCATGCAGAGTTGATTTTAAACACCATTTGTACATAAAACATCATCGATGTGTTTCATAATTGGAAGTAATTAACGTATGCGTAAAGTGATCATTCCTTCCATTCGCACATGCTAAGGGTACAGGGTGAAACCGTACATGCCAACATTCTGTAACATTTGACCCAATGAAATGACAAGACAGCACATCACAGGCTGCAAAGCGCACATTTAAAGCCCCAGAACGTAAATAATATAGAGAGAAATATATTGCTGTGTTACTAAGACTGCTGACTGGCAACATGGGGCAGTTGCTGAGGGGGCCTACTGAGGCTCATGGCCTCTTTCAATTGAATGGGTGGAAAGGCCCTGATGCGGTCCCTGCCCTTGACACATCAATTGTCATTAAACATAGTAACTAATTTACCATACCTGCCTCAGAGAATGGCGACGTTTGCAGCTAACAGATTTATATACAGCATAGTGACAGTGTATTTACAGCACAGTGACAGGCTTAGAAGTTCAGAAGAATTTCTGCAGTGAGACAGAGCACTGGCTTGGAGCTCTGAACGAACAGCAGAATGATCTCAGGTCAGGCAAGCAGCTCTGAGAGACACGGGATGTATGTGGCATCATGCTGATGCTCTGAAGCTTGCCTGGACCTCACGGTGTCCAGGACAGAGTGTGGTCTGTTTCACGGTACTAGGCATGGCCATCCAGCATGTCACCAATCAAATTAATGGGCCATTTAACATGCCCACTGTGCACTGGACCTCAGACTGGACCTCTGGCAGCCAGGTCTGGAGCCATTAATTGGTAGGTTTTTGTCATTGTCAGATCCTCCTGGGGGCTATAGAAGTGGTGGAAACACTGCCTGTGTAAGAAGTTGATTCCCAGCCTGAGGGACGACCCATTACTCTGTCGCGCTACGCTGAGCCATACAAATAGACAGAGCCGCCGTGCTCTTAACAACGTCTTTATTCAAACACCTTCTCAAACTTACTACCTTCCCCCACCCCGCACCCTGTCATGTGCCTCCCTGCCTCCAACCCCTCCCTGTGCCCTGGAACCTGAATGTCAACGTGACCCCCCCCCCCCCCTGAATTAAACAGGTGCCCCTTAGGGCTTTAACATGAATTGGAATGGGGACTGATCAACCCATTTCTTCAATGAGTCGACAAGGTATATTCCTCGCTCTCTGAAGTCTGGAGTCTAGGTCGCTGGGGAACCCCTTTCCTCTGTTTGTCCTCCATCTTCGGCACTCGATGAAGCAGAATCCTCCAGATCTCCATGATTGGATTCATCTGACAGATACTCATCCATCCGCTCCTCTCGTCGACTCGTTCTTCGAGGGTTGGTTAATGGAAGTCTTTTAAAGTGTGAAGAGTTTCGAGTGGTGTGTCCATGGTCTCCTTGAGCCGTGATCATCTAGCCTTTCCTGTCTGTGATAATAGGGGCTCAAAGGCCGCGGTGCTCCTGTGCGTCTGAGGCTGTTTGACAGTCACCACTTCCCCTACCTCCAGCATGGACTCTTTGGCTCTCTGTCGCATGTCAGCATATTCCTTCATTCGTTGTTTGGCCGATCTGTGTCGTGTTCTCAGCTTGGCATCAGCAGGATGATACCTTTCTTGGGGTCCCATTTATGGTAGTCGTGTATGCACATTCTGTCCAAACATTACCTTGGCCGGACTCTTCCCGGTGGAGCTGTCTGGAGTGCTCCTGTAATCTCTTAGCAATTGATGTAAAATGTGCTCATATGGTTGACTGGTGAGCCGGGCCACTTGTAGTGCCTGTTTTAGGTTGGCCATGAATCGCTCGATCATGTCATTGGCCTGCGCCCACAGTAGCATGATCTTTTGGTGATGGAAGACCATGCACTCGCTAAAGCGAGCAATGTCCTGGCCAGTGAGTGGAGGACCGTTGTTTGTCTTTAGCTTTCGGGGAATGCCGTATGCATGAAAATGTGGTCCATTACGGGTATGACATGATGCGCCACTGTTGAGGACACCAGCTGGGCTTCCGGGTATTGGGAGTATTCATCCATGATGGCTAAGACATACTTCACCCCCCTCGATAGGCCCAAAGAAGTCGGCAGCTACTGCTTCCCATACCCCTTCCGGGAGTTTGGACATGCGTAATGGCTCAGGATGCCGATTGGGCGTGGTGAGGCAGCATGTCGGACACTCCCAGAATTTCCTCCATGAGGTAATCCAGGAGTGGGAACCACACTTAATAATGCTACTTCCTCCTTTACTTGTAACAGTCTGTACACCTCCTTCCTAATGTCCTCCGGCTCGAGGCTACCCCTCTCTTTAGCTCTTCTCCACTGTCCAGATCGGAGTACCCTCACGCACTATCTGGCACGCAATGTTTGCCTCGACCTCCTGCGCCAGGTGAACAGGGTTTATGCCTTATGGGATCGCTTGCTGGATGAGATAGCGAAGGTAGTGATCCGCCAACAGGGCCATCACGAGGGTTGTGCAGGGGGGGCAAACTGCCCCGGGCCTCGCACTTGCGGGGGGCCTCGCGGCCCCCTCTCCTAAGTGGAAGGCAGCACAGTCTCCTGTGTCCTTTTTTCACACGGGAGACTGTGCTGTCTCCTCTCTGCCCCTGCAATGATTTTGCTGTTTGTTGCGAAGCCGTTTGGCTCTGCAACAAACAGCCAAATAATGGGAGACAGCCGAGCTCAGAAGTGAGCTCTGCTGCCTCCCTCATTCAGCTGACAACGTGGACATGCTGAATGACAAGAGAGGACTCCTCTCCTGTCAGTCAGTGTGTTCAAGTTGCTCAGCGTGACCACGCTGAATGATGGGAGAGGAGTTCTCTCTTGTCAGTCAGTGTGTTCACGTTGCTCAGTGTGACCACGCTGACTGATGGGAGAGGAGTTCTCTCTTGTCAGTCAGTGTGTTCATGTTGTCAGCATGATCACGCTGACTGATGGGAGAGGAGTTCTCTCTTGTCAGTCAGTGTGTTCACGTTGCTCAGCATGACCACGCTGACTGACAGGAGAGGAGTTCTCTCTTGTCAGTCAGTGTGTTCAAGTTGCTCAGCGTGATCACGCTGACTGATGGGAGTGGAGTTCTCTCTTGTCAGTCAGTGTGTTCAAGTTGCTCAGCATGACCACATTGACTGACAGGAGAGGACTCCTCTCCTGTCAGTCAGTGTGTTCATGTTGTCAGTGTGATCAAGCTAACAGATGGGAGAGGAGTTCTCTCTTGTCAGTCAGTGTGTTCACGTTGCTCAGCGTGACCACACTGACTGATGGGAGAGGAGTTCTCTCTTGTCAGTCAGTGTGTTCACGTTGCTCAGCGTGACCACGCTGACTGATGGGAGAGGAGTTCTCTCTTGTCAGTCAGTGTGTTCACGTTGCTCAGCATGACCATGCTGACTGACAGGAGAGGAGTTTTCTCTTGTCAGTCAGTGTGTTCATGTTGTCAGCGTGATTTACGCTGACTGATGGGAGAGGAGTACTCTCTTGTCAGTCAGTGTGTTGACGTTGCTCAGCATGACCATGCTGACTGACAGGAGAGTACTCCTCCCCTGTCAGTCAGTGTGTTCATGTTGTCAGCGTGATCACGCTGACTGATTGGAGAGGAGTTTGTTCTTGTCAGTCAGTGTGTTCACGTTGCTCAGCGTGACCACGCTGACTGATGGGAGAGGAGTTCTCTCTTGTCAGTCAGTGTGTTCACGTTGCTCAGCGTGACCACGCTGACTGATGGGAGAGGAGTTCTCTCTTGTCAGTCAGTGTGTTCACGTTGCTCAGCATGACCACGCTGACTGACAGGAGAGGACTCCTCTCCTGTCAGTCAGTGTGTTCATGTTGTCAGCGTGATCACACTGACTGATTGGAGAGGAGTTGTCTCTTGTCAGTCAGTGTGTTCACGTTGCTCAGCGTGACCACGCTGACTGATGGCAGAGGAGTTCTCTCTTGTCAGTCAGTGTGTTCACGTTGCTCAGCATGACCATGCTGACTGATAGGAGAGGACTCCTCTCTTGTCAGTCAGTGTGTTGAAGTTGCTCAGTGTGATCACGCTGACTGATGGGAGAGGAGTTCTCTCTTGTCAGTCAGTGTGTTCACGTTGCTCAGCGTGACCCCGCTGACTGATGAGGAGTTCTCTCTTGTCAGGCAGCATGTCTACGTGTCGGCTGAGTGGATGCTTTTTTAGGGTGCATGGAGGTAAGTTGTTTTTTATTTTAAATTAAAAGTGTATGTGTATTTAAATTAAATTAGTATGTATATGTGTATGTATGAATGCATGCGTGCATGTTGATGTTTGTGTCAATGCTGTGTTTGGTTTTATGTATACATGCATGTATGGAGTTGTGTAACTGGTGGATGAATGTATGGGTGAAAATGTTTTTTGTGAGTGTGTGTTCAGCACCACCCCTAAATGTAGCCTCCCTCGGGGCCACTTCATTAAGGGGTGGGTTCATGGCATCAGAGGTGCACCTAGGCTAAAATGTCAGGGGGGACAGGGGACTAACACTTCAAATGTTGGGAGAGGCGCTAACGTCAGAGGCTGTGAGGAAGGGGCAAACTTCCTTGTGTGGGGGCACCTAACATCTTTCCACATTTCTAATGAGTCTAATTGTTACGCTCACCTGACTCCCACGGAGGCGCTGGCCTGGTTCGCGCTGCTGTGACCTCTTCTAAGGTGATGCGCATGGTTCGGAAGACGGACTGGACCGGGCCCCCAAATCTGGCTTGTCTGGCTCGCAGAAGTATCCTTCTGTAGGCGAAAATAGGGGATTAACTGTCTGCAGGGTAATGCAATCGGCCTCCCACTTTCCCCTCTCACCCTCCTTGAAACCCTTCTGTGATTTCTCGTAGCGTCTCACCTTAGGGTCTGGAAGGGCGAGCTCTCCATCCTGCTTCTGATGCAGGGGCGCGTTGGTATCCAGTTACTTCACTGGATTTTCGGATTGGTGAGAACCAAACTTGCTTGGCTTCCAGGTAAGTTTTTTGATTAGAGGTTCCCCTTGTGTCCATGCATTAATGTACTAATGCTAGTGTCTTTTTCCCCATAGGGGCCGGGTACGGAATGCCGGGGAACAGGCACCGACCCGAGATGAGAGGTGAAATCCTTGTAGAAATCAGGTAAGTCTTTAATGAGCGTTTTTTGGTAATGTCTTTTCATTCGCTCATTAACGCTGATGTCTCTTTTTCCCCTTAGGGGCCGGGGTCCGGAAATGCCAGGATGCGGCGCGGACCCGAAATGAAGAGGGAATGAATCAACAGGTAAGTCTTAACATGGAGATTTAGCTTTCCTTATTCCCTTCTCTCTCTCACCTTTTGTTCTGGTGTTTTTCTCCCTAGGCGCTGGGGCGTGACTGCGAATCCGGATGATCGCTGCTGAACATGGAGGCGCCCTGTAAAGGTGAGTGGAATGCGGCGCTGCAGCGATCGACGCGATGAGCTTTTAAATTAAAGTCTTCCTTTTCATGATTGTCGGCGAGATGTCTCCGGGATGCAGTTTTAGCAGGCAAGGACTTTTCCTTCTTCTGTTCTCTTCTTCTCTTCCTTTGCAGGTGATCCAGGATGCTGGCAGGCGTGGCAGAAGTCAGGATGCAGGAGCAGACACGGTGAGCGTCCAGCTGCTAGATGCAGAACAACGCGAAGCACGTGTGGCTGTTCGGGTGGGGTTTAAATAGCCTTGGAAGAAGTTCCAGGTGTGTATCCTTCCTCCAATCAGGTATGTATCCTTCCCCGACCACGCCCGGATGGTAAATTAGTCCCACAGGTAAGGTAGTTCCTTTCAGGCCTCAAGGAGGCCGGGATCCTGCAGCATGGTCTGCATCAGGTAAGTGCACCCAAGCATTCCCATAATGAGCCTGGCGCCTATGGCGCCAGGACTGATGTCTTTTATGAGCCTGGCGCCATAGGCGCCAGGACACTGTCCAAAGGGCCCCTATATGGGGTTGCTGGGTCCTTCCTTGGGGACTGGATGTCCGCTTTCGGGCTTGAACTGGCTCCCCGGGAGCGGGCATCATGACACTAATCTGGTGAAGCTTCAACGTTACAAGCAGCTATCGCTTGCCTTAATTTCTGAAACGTCACACTTAAGGACTGCTGTGAGAATGAGATGTCTCATGTCACCCCTTCCCTTCTAATTACTCCCCTAGCATTCAAGTTCTAACCCCACATCAGGATTTCAATTACCTAAAAACGTATGGATATGAATGCAGGTGCTAACAGTGAAATTACTTCTCATGGTCATGCGAATCCCCATGGCAATTCTCACCCAGTTCCTGCCCTCCCCACCCAAAACACCTCCTCACTGGAACTCTTTGAGCTAGCTTTAAACATGCCTTGCCATCAAACTTTGCCCTAAATGTGCCAGCAAGTGTTTCCTCAAAGGAGTCTTCTGAGAGTTCATGACTCCATTGGAGTTGTAAACAGGGAACTGGTGTAATAAAAATGTCTTAATCAGGTCTGCCTTTAGCCACTCAATTTAAAAACACCCTGCATGTCTTTCGCTGAAGTTCTTTTAAAAATAAGCACTGGCGAAGCCAACAGTTTTGGCTTGTGTATAAGTATTAGGCATTTACCAGGCACTGCTATTAGCTGCTCAGGTACTCAAACCATTTTGCACTGACACTATCAATGGCCAGCTAATACCAATACAGAAGTGCCTTTCCCATGCCTACACGAATGCCCAAACTGTTAGCATTGCCAGTGCTCTTTTTGCTTTATCCTTGATGCACAGGACTGTGCATCAAGGTTAAAGCAAACATACTATTTGGCTAAATTGTCCCACATTGAATGTAGGCCAATCTAGCCAGTAATAACACTTATGGTACACAGTCAGCCTGGATATACTTTCTGTGGCATGGCATTTTTACTAGCTCGGAGTCCGTACATGGTAATAATGGCATATATTGATGCAGCCTGCATCGACATAATTAGAACAACCAGCATGAATATATATTTATACTAGCATATTGTGATTTGCAACTATTGGGAATTTCCATGTGCTTCCATACAAAACCAATTGTAAACTGTATGGATTTCTACCCAATTTTGCAAAAAAAGTGCTGTAAAATGTATACTTTTAACCCAATGTTTCAAACATTTTCTTGGGAGTGAGAACCCACCTCAAGCAACCCTTGTTTGGTTTGGGCTCCCTCACTGTGCTCTGTTGATCCTGCCTAATTGGCACAAACATTTAAGCCTCTTAAGTTTAGAAATGTACCAGCCTCCACTGTACATCATTTGTCACTGTGTATGATGTGTTTTTTAATGCGCACACAGGGGCAGGGTGCTCCTTAATGATATGATATGGCATTTATAACGTGCCTGTACACAAGTGTTTCTAGGCACGACAAGGCAAGAAGGGAGAAACAAAAGAGTAGGACAAAACACAGATCTTACTAGGCCTTTTGTCATTCAGATCGCCCAAGAGCACGGAAGGGGCAAGGGGAGAAGTGCCAAAGGTGGGGTAGGATGCAGAAGTGCAGAAACAAAGGAGAAACAAGAGTGCAGCCAACAGGTGGAAAGTGTGGGTACTCATAAGTGCAGCCAACGGGTGGAGAATAAGAGCAAGAGCAGGGACTGTAGGGTTACAAATATAGACCACAAGTGCAGGGGAGCCAAGAGGCAGTGCGGGATTGCAACAGAACAGGCAGGAACCTGGGCCCGAATTCAGAGCTTGACCAGGTGACCAGTGCATGTATCAGGAAGGTGATCAGCAGGGGAGAGGAAGAGAGAAGGCAGAAGCAAAGAGACAGGTCTCTAGTTGCTCCCAGAACCAGTGATGGTTCTGCTCAAGTTTCAGAGAGGAAGGGAGGCTGTTTTCAGAGGGAGGCCCCAGCCGAAGAAAGCGATCTGCCCTCAACTCTTTGCTTGGAAAAGTGACTGACCCTCAGAGAGTTGGAGGTGGCGCAGTGGAGAGCTCATGCCATCCTATATATATTTTTGCATATGATACAAAAGTTAGTCTGGCATAAACCTTTCTTCAGTAGAGAAATCTAACTTTGCCGTAGTTGATTTGGAGTTGTAGTAATAAACCATATTTGGGATACTGCACACAACAAACTCAAGGGGAGATTTTTCAAGTCTCCTGTTTGCGGAGGTGCCGCCGCTGGCCGAGTGCAAAAAATTGTAAGGGGCCTCACTAAATGTTTTGCCCCAGGCCTCACCACATCTTCTGACAGCCCTGTCCGCCAAAGAGGGTTCTGGGGTGCTCCCACTTCTTGGATGACAGGACAAGAAGTCAGCCGGGTTTTCCTCTTTGCCCGGTCGGTGCACGATTTCGAACGAATAGTCCTGCAACCTGAGACCCCACCTGGGAATTCCTGGCGGCACTTTGGCTTGGGGATTTCCGAATAGGAACAATAAGGCCTGATGGTGTGTTACCACTTTGAAGGGCTTGCCATAGAGAAAAAGATGAAAGTGTTTATACACCCACTCAACCGCTAAACTTTCCTCCTCCACTTGAGAATATGCATATACTGTGGTTGAGAGGCTCTGACTGGTGTAGGCAAAGATGTGGGTGCGACTGGGATCCTCTGGGTCTATTTGGGCTAGAATTACCCCCAGCTCGACAGGGCTTGTTCTGATTTGCAGTTGGCATCAAAATATGACATGTTCTCTGAGCAAGCCACTCCGTCGTGTATTACAGTGAAAGCACGTTGACAATCTTCAGACAAGTTAAATACAACATTCTGTTTGGTCAGGGCTCTCAGGGGTTCACTGACCATGGCAAGGACCTTGATGTACTGCACACAATAACTGGAAAGGCCTAGAAATGACCGTAGCTCATAGATGTTTGTCGGTGGCGGCGTCTCATTTAGCGCTGTGACCTTCTCTGGGTCTGGTTTCATGTCCTTCTCCAAAAAGATGTGCCAGAAGAACTTCAACATACCTTTCCGAAATTTACATTTTTCGGGGTCGAGTTTGAGATTGGCTGCCTCCAAGGGATGCACACTCTGGACAGAGTCTCGTCATGTTTATTTACATCGGTCCTGAACACCAAAATGTCATCACTGTAGTTTATAGAGTTAAGTATGTGCTTGATTACATTATGAATCTCCACCTGAAAGATTTCAGCATCGGAGGATACACCGAAACTTAGTCTTTTATACCTATACAGATCCAGGTGGGTGAGAAACGTTGTGATGTTCCGGCTCTCTGGGCTTCGTACTAACTGGTGATAGCCCTTTTGCAAGTCCAGCTTTGAAAATACCTTTGCACCGTTGAGCAGGTGTATCATATCGGTGATACGCGGGACATGTGTCTCTCCCTCCTGATGGCTTGGTTGGGCCTTTGTTTGTTTGTTTTATTTATGTGTATGGCGCTCCGGACCCATGGGTAGAAGGGCGCTTAAGAAAGTGGTTACAGGCATGAGATATACATTTACATATTACAAAAATTTACATAAGTTACATGGTACAACAATTTACATATAGAATTGGCAGTGGTCGCGGTCTTAGGGAGTGAACAGTGCAGATGAGTGCTATTCTTTGGTCAGTAACCAGCTGATAACATGTTTCCTAAAGATCAAAAAGGACTCAATAGTTTTAATTTTAATTGGTAGTGTGTTCCAAAGTTGGGCGGCAAGCACGGTGAAGCTGGTGCCTCCTGCTCTTTTTAGGGCAAATCTAGGCACTACCAGGCATAGAGAGATGGATGATCTGGTGGTTCTGGTGGCGGATTTTACAGTAAATGTATTAGTAAGATATGGTGGGGCTAGATGATTTAGGGACTTATAGGTGAGGCAGATAGTTTTGAGGTCAATTTTTTGCTGTATGGAAAGCCATTTACACGCTTTCCTGGTTGTGGAGATGTCTCACGCCTTGGGATGTTGAGTGCTGCGCGTAAGGCATTATTTTGGAGAACCTGGAGTTTGTTTATTATGGATTGGTTAGCTCGTAGGTACAGGCTATTGCAGTAGTCCAGTTTGGACTGGATGAGGGCTCTGGCAAGAGTAAGGCAGCTATTGGAAGATAGGAAGGGTCTACTAGCCCTAATTAGCTTGCCCTTATAGGCAGTAGCTGAGGAGGTTGAGTTTATATGTTTGGTGAACTTGGTGTTGGCATCAAAGTGGAAGCCTAGGGTTTTCACACTTTTGACAATAGGGATGGTATTGCCATCTATGATAATGTTATTGCAGCAAGAACTGAGTTTTGCCAGGTTATTGGGAGAGCCGACCAGAAGAAGCTCCGTCTTCTCATCATTCATGCAGAGGCCGTGGGTGGCCATCCATGCCTGAATAATGGAGAAGATTTCGTTAATCCGGGTGACGTCCGCATTGTAGTTGCCTGAGATGGTGAGGAGGATCTGGGTGTCATCTGCGTAGTTAGTGTAGGTGACACCCAGACGGTCCAACTCATCGAATAGTGGTTTTGTAAATATATTATACAAAGTGGGGGAGACACAGGAGCCTTTTGGGACTCTGCATGCGATGGGGATAGGGTCCGCTGCTGCTGTTGTGGAGAAAACTTGCATAGTTCTATTTGCCAGGAAGGATTGTATCCATGCGGAAGCAGAGGGAGAGAAGTGGGCTGCGATGGATAGGTGGCTACAGAGGATTTCGTGATCGAGTAAATCGAATGCTGCAGAGAGGTCTAAGAGAAGTAGGATTGCAGCGTTGCCTTGGTCTTTGATTTCATCAATCTGGCTTTTGAGGTCAACCAGAGCGGTTTCTGTTCCGTGTTGAGGTCTAAAGCCAGATTGACGTATACCTAGCAGATGGTTGGATTCTAGGTACTCCTGAATCTGGATGTAGGCGACTCTGTCCAGGATTTTAACAGGAAGGGGGCAGTGGTGATGGGTCTATAATTGGTTGGTATGGCTGGGTCTAGTGATTGTTTTTTTAGGAGAGGGAGAACCCAGGATTGTTTTAAGTTGCTGAGGACAGAGTTGTTAGCAAATGACAGGTTGATTAGCTTAGTGATAAAAGGGGAGAGGTCCCTGGCTGCATCTTTGATTATCTGTGCAGGGCAGCTGTCCCCTTTGCAATTAGATGGTTTTAAGGAGGTGATCATTTTTTGGACTTCTAGGATAGTTACTTTCTTAAAGGTGAAAGCTGTATTAGCTTTGATAGGTGTTGGAGAGCTAAGGATTGGGATTGTGGTCAAGTTGCTGAAGAGTTGTCGACGTTTGTCCTCAATTTTAGTTTGGAGTCCTGTGATTTTGTTGTTAAGTGCGTTCTGGATGCTGGTGCACCAAGGTTTATCTTTTGAGCAAGTGTCTGGAGGTGGATTGGGGTTTTCTAGCTCCTTTAGTATTTTGAATAGTTCTTTAGTGGAGGAGCCTGCCTGATCTATCCTAACGTTGTAGGCCTCTTTTTTGGTGCAAATTATCTCGCTTTTGTATAGCGCTGAGATGTTCTTAAGAGTGGATTTGTTTTCAGATGATGGTTACATTTCCATAAGAATTCAGCTTTGGCCTTCTTTTTCCTAAGTAGTTTAAGTTCGGGGGTGTACCACGAATTCAAGTGGCTTGTTGGCTTGCTTTTACGTAGTTTCAGAGGGGCAATGGTGTCAATGGCAGTGGCCATGGAATTGTTGAAGGTGTCAACAAGTAGGTTAAGGTCAGCATTGTCCGGTAGAGCGTTAAGGGTAGGTAGGACCAAGGGTAATAAGGCTTCGGCTGTGATGTTGCGCTTGTTTCTGGTTGGGCAGGCTGGTGCCATGGTGCACTTTTTAGGAACTGTATGGTTGATGTGAATTTCGAGAGGGATAAGATAATGATCTGTCTATGTGAGAGGTTGGGGGTCCCTACAGGTGATGTTGCAGTTAAGAGTTGCTACCCAGTCGATAATTCTACCTTTCTGGTGAGTCGGTGAGGTACTGAGTTGAGTGAATCCATGTTCCGTTAGGGCGTTAGCTAGCGATGTGGCTGGGGCGTCCTTGGGGTCGTTGAAGCCAAGATTGAAGTCACCGAGAATAATAGTTTGTGCTAGTGGTCTGGAGTTTTCAGTGATGAGCGCAGTGATATCTTCTTCGAAGACTCCAGCAGGGCCTGGGGGTCTATATATAAGGTGAAGAGTGATCGTGCTTGTGGGAGAGGTTTGAATCTTGACTGTGTGAAGCTCGCAGGAGTTAAGTGTTAGGGTGGAGACTATTCTACAGCCTAGTAGTGATTTGGAGATAATTGCTACGCCTCCTCCTTTACCATTGGGTCTGTCGGCTCTGAGGATGGAATAGTTGATAGGAATAGCTAGCGATAGGTGTGGTCCAGATGCCTCATGTAGCCATGTTTCCGTTAGAGCAAGGAAGTTGAGATTGTAGTTTAGAATGGTGTCGGCAATTTCTGTGGGGTGTGCGGCCAGGGATCTGACATTGAGTAAGGCCCCTTTTAGGGAGAGTGGTTCAGGCTTGTTGGGTGTCTTTAAATTCTTCTTAGTTTTGGTGTTGGTGTTCTTTCTCTTGGTCTGTGCTGCGATGGGGGTGTCGCTAGCGATGTCTGTGAGGCTGTGGGTAGAGGTCTTGGCCTGTACCGAGTCATGGTATCTCTTCCTCTGTCTCGCCTCTTCTCTTTGGCCAGGTGACACACCGCCTTGAAGTGTCCTTCCTTGCCGCAAGCAGAGCACCTCTGTCCTATGGCTGGACATGTTCCATCGTGTGGATACTCGTACCCATACCTATGACAAAAGGGTTCGTCCTGTCTCCTGTCGTGCTGCGGCCAATTAATGGCCTCTGCCTGTGCGCTTGTGTTGAAACTTTCTACTTGCCTATCCACTGCCAATTCAGCCCTGGTTAGCGTTAAGATTTCATAAAGAGTCTCGGCTTTTTGGAGTAGTTTTCATCTGAAAGTTTGTTTGAGACTAGCAACCTGCTATGATTTGAGAGCACAGGACCTCTGTGTTTGAATAGTTGGTGAAGTCACAGTGCTTCATTTTGATGCACAGATGCATGACGTATGCATCCATGGTTTCACCTGTGGCTTGCTTCGTGCTATGAAAGAGATGGCGTTCATAGTCTACGTTGGTATTCAGGGTGACGTGCGCTGACAATGCGCCTTTCAGATCCTCAATAGAGTCTATGAAAGTTGCCGGCATTTCATCTATGATGTCGCTTGTCGCAGGCCCCTACGCTAGCTTCAGTAAGCACTTTTGTCATTCTTCATTCACTGGTCCCGTGGCCCCCATGTATAGATCAAAGTCCCTGATCCATTTGGCCCATCTTGGGCCCATATTGCTTGTGTCAGACATATCGAAAGCGCCTGACAGCTGTACTGCCAAAGAATCAGGAAGCCTGTAGGGGGCAGCAGCCTGTTGGGGGTTCTGACCTTGCCCCTGTATGTCCCGGTTGACCGCCTTGGGGCCTTCATGATCAGACATGTTTCCTTTCTGTGATGTCTCTGTCCGGAGCCTTTAAGCTGATTATTGTTTGCCCAGTCCAACGCACGACCGCCTACTGAGGCACGGGCACCGTGGAAAATCTCCTTATCATGTCTGAGGGCTGCCCAGGAAAGCTGTTGTGGAGGGAAGGCTGCCTTGAGGCACGAGCACCTTCCCCTCCACCTCCTTGTCACTCCCCCACTCACCGCCTCTTATTAATGTGTCACCGCCACAGCCCGGTCCTTTTTCCCAACTTTTTCTGTCTCTGATGCGAGGGCGGGGCTCCACTTTGACCACTGCAACACGGGTGGCTTCACTACCATCGGTCCTGCACACCCCGCTGGGCTTTGTTGATGTCTGGATTCCTCTGCGCCTCAGCCCTCCTCGTCGCCACTGTAAAGAAGTTGATTCCGAGCCTGAGGAACAAACTATTACTTGGTCGCGCTACACTGCGCCATACAAATAAAGACGGAGCCGCAGTGCTCTTAAGAACGTCTTTATTCAAAAACCTTCTCGAACTTACTGCCTTCCCCACCCCGCACCCCATCACTGCCCTCACAGCCTACCATCCTGCCCGGAACATGAATGTCAACGTTTCATTCCTTCTCACGCCACACAAGAGCAATCAAAAGCTAAAAAAACAGCACACTAAGTCAGTCCTCATGGCAGTTCCTTACAATGTATAATACATTTTAAGGAGGCATTACAGGAAGGCTCATGTGCACCAGCCCAGCTACAGCTACAATGTGTTGTAAGTTTAACACAGAGGGCAAAGAACATAAAGGATAAAGGAAAGTTGTATGCAGTACTGGTGTACATAAATTCCCTTCAAGCAACTGTGTACCCTAAGGAGCCTGTGGTGCATTAATCTAAACAGGGGCGAGCGCACCAAAGCAGCCAAATTCTAAAGTGTGAACATTTAATGAAAGGTAGGGGTTTGTGAAATTGATACATTTCGTTCAGCAGGAAAATTGTCATTTTACAGGTAATAAATTGCCCAATTCGCAAATTTCATCTGCAAAGCGGAATTGGTTGTTTGTGGCCTATTCACGCCCAAAATTTTGTTTTTCCCAAATTTCTTTTAGAAAAAAAGGTGTTTTGAATTTTGGATCCTCTCAAAAAAGAAATTTCATGGAAAACTGAAATTTCCACAAACAAAAACATTAAATTGGCAAAACGTGATGGAAAAGGTAGGACGCCACCCAGCCAGTGGAATGGAATTGCTGATGAGTTTCGCCAATTCTGTTTCGCTGGCGGTAATTGCACCCACCCCGCCTAACAGGCTAATCGGTTACCAGGAGCCTACAGTGCAAAAAACAGCCTCTACAACCAGCTGCAGCAGGAGGACCACCACCCTTTATTCAATTGCGCTTACACACGCACACATTTAATGTGATGAAGGCTGTCTATAAATGAGTGCTCCACAAACCACACACATGGATCAGCACTTATAAACTCACCTTCTCCCCATAATATTTCTCTAGGACTGTCTGTGACTAGGGTGATCACTTTCAAAGTTTAATGGACTAGGAAAATTACAGACCCTCCCAAACAGGCCTTCAGAGGGTCATCACAGACCTAAACTGCATTCTATCACTACAAACAACACCAGGGATGAAGAATATTTGACTATCACCCTCTATGCAGAGATGCACACTGATTTTAGTCTCTGGGAAAATTAGTGACCACAATCTATAAACAACACCATTCCTGATCTAGCAATGTACACAAGGAGCCTCTAGGATCCCCAGTATAATTTAAATTCTTCATCTGCTTAGACACTAATTCAAACTTCAACACCACGAAGGCATTCAAACCGTGAACTATGAGGTTTTCTAAAACCACCATTTGAGCAATAGGAAATGCACTTCTACCTCATTCCTAAAGTACTTGACCAGTCATTTTCTGTTAGAACACTACTGTCTGTCAACTCACTGACTATCAGTGTCCAAAGCTTGCCAGGGCCCTGCTGTCCATGATGCAGGGGCACTCCAACTCTTGGGGGCCATTTCGGATGCATGTGTGAGCCATACACATACAGCATATTAGTGGCATCCATTTTATGGTGAGGGTTCCACCTCATATCTAAAGGGAGGGGAACCTCTGGAGTTTACTAATAAACCCCCTGGTCCAGGGACATAGTCATGGGATCTTTTTACCAGAGCACCTTCTACCTCAGATTTCTCCTCGTGTCTCTCCCCAAAAAGAAAAATCCTGGCAGAGAAGACTGTCACATGATTACCCTTTGTTAGGTCATAGCACCCGTCAGCCACCCTGAACCTTCCCAGAATACATAATGACATCAGGTGAAACTGTGCCTGCTACAGAGAATAATGCCACCTAGCTGTTACCTTAACTACGCAATGTGACTGGCCAGTGGTAGTGATGTCACTGTACTATGCAAGAAAGGGAAAGATTAACCTTTACATGGGAGGGGGAAGCACGTGAAAGAGTAACAAACAGAAATGGTTCCCCTGTCTCCAATCTAGATAAGGGACTGCAAAAAGTTAGCAAAAGGAAGGACTGAGTAAATAGGCAAAGCATGCAAAAATAACCAGAGTTACAAATGGGTACAGGAGAGAAAAATAAGGTTATAGAGACAATCGACGTGAACAATTGACAGAAACAGGTCAGGTGGCTGAAAGAGCTAACTGTGTGCTGCTGACATTTGTCTGGGAACTCCAGGCTGGTCACTTACTTTAAACCTGGCAGATCTGATTCAGCACTTCTTTCTTCATAGGGTGATTAATCAAGTACCCTTATATTGGAACAACGTAATATTCTTATTTCCATCTATGAAAATGCCACAACTGTGACAGAAAATACTGCTTAACAAAATGAATATTGCTAAATAGGGAGGGCACGTTACCAGACTGGACCCGAGCTATATCACTGTATGTTCCAGACCTGGAACAGTCACGTTCACCCTCTGGCCTGCTTTCGCTAGAGAACAAAATAAGCACTCACTATAGCTAGGCACTCTCCAGAACAGCAACTTGCCCCATTCTTAGGATACAATTGCCCCAGTTTGTTCCCTCAGACAGCAGCTTTGCCCTTCTCTTTCTGACACTGAGGACCCTCATAAGTACAGTCTTCACTAAGGAAGACTTCTGAAGCTCCAAGAGGCGTATTGCTGGCATATACCCGGCAGCAGTGTGACCTTTCTGCAGTTCGTGGGGCATCATGGATAGGGTAGGTGGAAAGTCCTTACCCCTGGAGATCGACAGAGCAGAGAGCGGTCATGCACTGGGAAGACCTGGGGAACTGTCTTGGGGCAGCAACTTTGTGAGCTCTCAATTCCCGTTGCTAGGATACAACCCCACAGCAATGCTCACCATTTTCCCCAGGAACGATAGAGCACAGGCCGGAGGCACACATGCAGTTAAAGTAGTGCAGAACACAGGGCAAGAAGAAAATGTTGAGTTTGAATGTGGATGTGGTGCCTCGAGAGCACTCAGCCAATCCAACACTGAAACCAGCACAGCTTTACCCCAGATTACTGAGGGATTGCACAGCAGCCTGTTTATGTAGTCCAGCACTGTAGACTGGGGGCCTCATTACAGGTTGGGCCGATTTCTTGGTTGGAACATCACCAGTGGCAATGTCCCAAGTTGGATAGGCCACTCTGCATAGTTGTTACCAGGAACTTGCCTGGATTGACATTCATCCAGCTATACTGTTCTTTCATGAGGTGTTAATCTATAAACATAGCAGAACAATACACAGGAACCAACCAGGTTGATGCCAGGAAAAGAACAGTTAGTTCTCCAGCATGGGGTTTGGCATGGATTCACATGCTCATAAAAATTCCCTGTTGTCAGGCTGTGAATCCTCAGTAAAAGAAAAAAGTTTCACTTTCACTTCAAAACTGTATTTCTCCTCTAAACCAATCACCGTCCCCTGAGTCATACTGCTCCCATCCAATGACAGTCCTCTCCCTAAGCTCCAACCCTGATGGCCATCTTGAGATGTTTACCACACGCTTCAGTGTTGAGAGTCCTCAAGTTGCTCTCCAAGCTAATTTTGTGTTTTTTTGAATTTTTTCCAAAATAGTTAAACTTTTTTGACCTATTTATGCTTGATCGTCTTTGACGAATGACAGAGGCCGGCAGTGGGAATCCGCTACCGGCGCAGATCTTCACACCGTCAGATCGTCATCGAAGTTTTGAAAAGGATTCCCGCCTGCTTGCGCCTTTCAACCATGACTGAACAGAAGGAGAGTCAAACCTTTTCAAACTCTGCACAAAGTGTGGATTAAGAAATGTCTTTGTGGAAGATCGCCATTATAAATGCTTATATTGCCTGCATCCGGAACACAATAAGGAGGGATGCGAGGTGTGCTGTGGTTTCTCAGAGAAAACCAAAAAAGACTGCTGCAGCTGACTGTCAGCGTGGCTCAAGTCGAGCAAGGCCACTGACTCGGGCTCAGGGCAGGGTCAAGCCTCATCCAGTTCAAGGCTCTGCCTTTCTGCCTTTCTGCCTGAAATTGGCCTTAGGGTTTTTATGAAGTGCCTGGCATCGGTGGTGGCACATTTTTGTCTACAAGACGCCCACGTATACCTTTACCTGGACGGCTGGTTGGTGCGTTCCCGCTCATACTGTCTGGCAAGCGAGCACACATCGAAGACCGTAAGTCTGCAGAAGGAGCTCAGGTTCTCCATAAACTATCCAAAGTCTTGCTTGATGCCATCTCAGGACGGTGCTGTTCCTAGGTGCTTGACTCAACACAGTGATGTGTTTGACATCACCCTCGGAGGAGGGTGAGAGCCATACAAGGCAACGTTCAGTGTTTGTCACAGGCTAAAACAGCAACGGTTCAGTCCATCAAGTCGCTGCTGGTGATGATGTGCTCGTTCACCTCTGCAGACTTCACATGAGACCTCTCCAGGAGTTCCTGGATGCGAGATGGATGCAAGTGTTAGGGAACTTTGCGACAAGATGTCCCTTAATAAGGAGTTCTGTTGGGCAATACAGTGGCGGGGTGTACAGCTGCATCTCGTCCTGGGAACTCCATTTCAGGTTCTTCCTTACCAGGAGACAGTCACCATGGATGCCTCTCTAGAGGGGTGGGAAGCCTACACTGGACAATTGCATGCCAGAGGCCTCTGGCAACCGGAAGAAGAAGATCTCCACATCAACGTGCTGGAACTTCTGGCCCTATTCTGGGCCCTCAAGTCTTTTCTGCCATTGTTGAAGGGCAAGGTGGTGAGGATCTTCACAGACAACACCACCACCATGTTCTACATCCGGGAACAAGGGGGGACCTGCTCACTGGCACTCTCCAAAGAGGCCCGTGACTTGTGTTGCTAGGCCATTTGTCAAGGGATGTTCTTCGTCCCGTTTCACCTAGTGGTGGTCAAGAACACCATTGCGGACTCGCACAGCAGGAAACTGCATTCTTGCCACGAGTGGGAACTTCGCCAGGACCAGGTGGATCTTCTGTTCAGCAAGAAGTGGCAGCCCAAGATCGATCTTTTCGCAATGGGGGTGAACGCCAAGTGCCAGAGGTTCACCAGCAGGTTCTCTCTATCGAGGACCATGGGGGACACATTCTCGTTCCTGTGGGAGGGATGGTTCCTGTATGCTTTTCCTCCATTTCTGCTCCTCTTATGTGTGATCAAAACACTCAAAACGTGCCACTGCAGGATGATATACGTCGCCCCAGCGTGGCCAAGACAATTCTGGTATCTGGAGGTGCTGCGTCTGTCAGTGGTCCCGTTCATCAAGCTGCCACTGTCCCCGGACCTTCTCACCAGAGATGGAGTGGGAGGCAATTCTGCATCACAACCTGCAGTCTCTGAACATGAGGGCATGGCTCATACAGCCCAGAGTTTAGGGGTTATACTCTACCTGCAGAACGTAAGGACATCCTGGACAAGGCCAGGGCCTCATCAACTTTGAAGTGCTATAGGCATAAATGGAAATGCTTGTCTGTGTGGTGCAGGACTCAGAATATTACATGTCACAGCCCCACAACTTCTACCATGCTTACTTTCCTTGCCCAAAGCGGGACTGGCTCATACCTCTATCAAGGTGCAACTCTCCACCATATCCACGTACACCAGGTCTCCGGGCAGACCTTTGATGGTCTCACAGACTCATCAAGGAGTTCCTCAAGGGACTCTTCAGGACATTCCCGCTGTTGGATGCTCCTTCACTGGCAGCATTTTTTAACTCCAGCTCTGGTTTGCAGGTGGAACTTTTTAAAGTAACCTTTGATCTACCCAGTTTTTCATTGACATTGAGGGCTCCTGCTGAGTTGATTCAGAAGTGTTGAGACTTCAACACATCGTTATGAGCAACCATGTCAATAAATTGGGCGTGGAAAGGCAATTACTGAGCTGGTTCATAGTGGTTTCCACTTGACCCACTTTACCTCTCAGCCCATCCATTTCTCAATTTCTCCCTTTATCTAAAAGTTGGAAGGTGATTGTTTTTCAGCGTGTCCCTACTGGGCGCCACTGTAGGAATGAGACCACTTACTCCCTACCCTCTTGCCTGTTTTCATTGTCCTGTTTGGGGCCAGAAGTACTAGTTGGAATAGTCCATAGCCCTTTGTCTGGCTTCCTCGTTACAGTCCTTACTTCATTGAGGAGTCAGCTCTCCTGACAGACCTTCCAAACCACCCTTTCCCACATCAATGTGAAGGATCCTAAGGACTGCTATAATACTTCCTCAATGTTTATTTATGTCTGGTACTTTCCTTTAATCCTCCTACATGGTCCATCCCATCTCTACCACTGAACTGGTTTTTTGTCTATCTCTGTGAAAGTCTGAGTTCTACCCTTTCCCTTTGACAGATACGAGATAAGTATATTTCTGATAGTTTCAATGTTGCTTTATTGTATGTGCACCTTATGTATTTTATTTTCCTCTGCAGTTATTGCTGGGCTCCCCACTTTAGGACCACAGAAGTCCATGGCTCAATGGAGCTCCTGCATATGGGTGGTACCCTGGTGGACGGGACCCTCGCTCCGGGCCCTGGGTGTGCTGATCTGAGCTTGGTCATGTCCGGGTGGCACCATTAAGAGCCGGGTCTCCCGCGTGTGGGGATAGCAACCACACTGTGGGGTCTACGCTCAGAAGATTGTGAGTGCCATGTGAATTCCATGGGGACACCTGGGCCACTATTTTGGTCACTGCAGAGCAGGAAAAGTATACACATTGCAGATCCACCCTGGTAGGGCGCCGGGCCCCGCGTTGGGAATGCACATAAGATCACTGCGAGGCAAGATTGAGTGCAGCATTGCGTATTCACTCAGAGGGTGACACAAGTAGGCGCCGGCAGCACACAAAGCCAGAGTACGGGCATGGTTGATGACCAACTGTAGTAAATTCCTAACAAAATGGTGGCAGTGACCGGCACAGAGCAATACATTGTAGATGTTACACTCACCTGGTCTCTGCGGAGGCATTGGGGCATGGTTGCAGCCCTCCCTGGAGTTAGATCACCCCCTTCTGGTTTTGTCCCCTGCAGATCAGCTATGGGCAGCGACAATCGGTGGCACTGCTCCTGGTAAGTGTGAATGATGAGCTCTCCATCCTGCTACTTCTGGCAGGGGTACTTGTTGATGGAATCGAGTTCCTTCACTGATTCCTGAGTAATAGTCTAGTCCAGCTGTGACTAAGTTCCTCTTTCTGCTTTCTCTCAATGTCTTTTGTCTTTTCCCCTCTTTCTGCTTTCTCTCAATGTCTGTCTTTTCTTGATGTTATTGGTCTCAATGTAGTTGTTTTTCACTGAATAATGTTCCTCTCTGTTTTCTCCAAAATAGGTGGAAATGCGGCCTAACAACGGCTGTGGGGGTGCGGAACGCGACTGGGTGGAAGATGGATACGACTGCGATGTCCAGCAGTAGGTGAGTGATGGCTTTAGGGAAGGCGCAAAGTTTTAAAGGCGGCACGCCCTTAACGTAATGTCTGTTAAGTGTCTAACCTTGTCTTTGTCTTTCTTTTGCAGGTGTTGTGAGTTCGGATGGAGTGCGTCGTGCTGCGGTGCCTAGACAATGCTGTCTGTATTCCGAGATGTTTGCCGGTGAGTCGCGTTGCCAGGAAGAAGATGTCTGCGCTCCGAGATGTTTGCAGGTGAGCCGCGGTGCCAGGAAGTTGTTTGCGCTCCGAGATGTTTGCAGGTGAGCCACGGTGCCAGGAAGAAGATGTCTGCGCTCCGAGATGTTTGCAGGTGAGCCGTGGTGTCAGGAAGAAGCGTTCAGGTGAGAGCAGGATCCTCCAGATGGTAAGTACGGATGAAGATGGCAGGATCTCTCCAGGTAAGATGAATGCCAGCCGATGGTGAGCGTTACGCTGCACGGAGGTGCAGAATAACGCAAATCATGTGCCTTGGGGTTGGGCTGGCTTTTATAGCTGAGCTCTTAAGGCCACGCCCCTAGCACAGTCCTGCATGCCACACCCTGCCACTCCTAGAAGTTGCACGTGCAGATGCAGATGGAGACCACACCCAAACTAGTTACACACAAATGAGAGTTCTTGAGAGTATTTCTGCCCATAATAAAATAGTTCCTGTTCCATTCCAAGCACTTCTGCCCATAATGAAAATGTCTTGTTTAAGTTCTACAATGAGCCTGGCATGAAAGGCGCCAGGACTGTGTCCAAGTTAGGCCCCTCATATATAAACATCTCAAAGGGACGTGTGTGAACCATGATGCCCCCTGCTCCCTCCACTTGATGGTGCCGCTCCTGTGATCCTGGGCAAGTGGCCATGACAGTAGTGGAGCCTTGCAAGTGCATGGAAAAGAGGAGGCATGTGGACCCCCTGCTCCAGCCTCCACCTGCCCCCCTCCTCCTGCTGCCCCTGTGCCTCCTCCCCTCCAGTAATTACGATGGGGGTAGGTTTGATCACAGTAACTGCCTTCATGGAGCAAGAGCTGGAAACTCCTGTTCCAGAAGAACCTTGTTACGTGAGCAAGATATCTTCAAGGAGATGATCTGGTGGCAGCCATCCAGCACATTAGGGAGGCTTTCCATTTTCCAGAGCTCGTGGGCGCCGATTCTGAGAAAGATGACGTCTTTGGCGAATATGTTGTGCCTAATTCAGAGGGAATTCCAGTATGTAAGGTTATTAGCACAATGCTAGTCAAAGAGTGGAAGTACAAAGATCGCCCTGTCTTGCATTGCTTCATGTGAGGCGTTATCCCGTAAGTGGAATCCTTGGTCTGTAACCTTCCTGCTCAGACATTGATTCCATCAAAGGAAGCGACCCCCAGGGATGACACATACAAAAGAATTGAGGTGACGCTCAAGTGTTCCTTCTCAACCTCTAATTTTGTGGTCCGAGCAGGCACGTATGATGCATACATTGCACAGACCATTTGCAAAATGATTATTTGAAGGTTTACAGCAACAGGAAGATGTCTCCCTTTTACTGAGTGAGATGGATTTGTTGTCAGATGTGACATTTGATGACCTTTGTGCAGTGGCAGCAGTCTCAGGGGTCACACTGGCAGGCTATCGCCAAGTGTGGATGTGCTCATGGAAATTGGATGCTAACCAGAACTGGGCAATTGGTTGTTTGGACCTCAAATAGAGGAATTGATGAAGAAGTCGGTGGAGGATCGAAATAGTATTGTCCCCATAAGACCGTCCCGTTACACGGTTTTTCCTTAAAATAGGCCCTGAGGGGAGCGTTGGACCCTCAGTCTAGACGTTCCTATCGAGGCTGGAGCTGCGGATGGGCAGCCATTCTGGATGACAAGTCCTGACCATCCATGTCAATAAAAACAAATTCTGTATTTTTGACATGGCGCCTTTATTTAACATTTACATTATCTTGTTCGTTGCAATGTTTATCTTGCAATGATTTTGTCCGATGGTAACTAGTTCCTCATACTTCTTATTTAGGTTCCTCAACACGTGTTTCCCCGTCTATGTGTCTGACGGTTCTTCAGGAGGTTCCCTTTTTACCTTGAGTTCTGTTTAATAGTCACATAAATCTGATTTTTCCATTGGGGATTTTTTGTTTAGGTTTTCCTTAGTTGGATTTTGTTATTAGTCACAGTTCCACTTAAAGAATTCTTGTTTACTTCCTGGATTCTGTTAATGGTCACAGTTCCACTTTGAGAGTTCGGATTATTATTTATTGAGTTTGATTTAGAAGTCTCAAAAAGTTCCTTTTTCAATTTAATCCTGTTAGTAGT
This sequence comes from Ambystoma mexicanum, assembly GCF_040938575.1. Lineage (NCBI taxonomy): Eukaryota > Metazoa > Chordata > Amphibia > Caudata > Ambystomatidae > Ambystoma > Ambystoma mexicanum. The sequence continues at coordinate 670,431,446 of NC_090935.1, read as the reverse complement.
CACAGATGTTTGAGTTTTCCTTAGTTAGGTTCTGTTATTAGTCACAGTTCCACTTTAAGAATTCTTATTTACATCCTGGATTCTGTTAATGGCCACAGTTCCAGTTTGGGAGTTCGTATTTGAGTTTGATTTAGAAGTTACAAAAAATTCCTTTTTCTATTTTATTCTATTAATGGTCACAAAATTGTTTGAATGGTTTGGTTTCTTCTGGGAAAGAAACCCACATTATGGTGTGTTGCAGATGTTATTCACAAACAATGCTCACACGTTTTTAGCTAGTAGCATGTTGATTTTTTTTAAAATAGGAAATAAAATATCTCAAATATAACTGGCTGAGCATTTCTTTTAGCAAAATGGAAGGCAGGAAAAAAACTCTGCACTGTTTAACACAAAAAAAGTGTGATAGTACAACACAAATGCTTGTTTAGCTTTGAAACGTTATTGTAGCAATGATTTTTAAATTGCGTTGTAGTTGAAAGGTACCTTATTTCTCTTTTTATTCGCAACAGGAAATGTTTATTCAGCTCATTCGTAAGCGCATTGCTTTAAGCACGAATCTTGTCTCAGTTACCTACGTACAAGAAACGTGTGGTATTGAGTTAATGCCTTCGGTTTTGACCGTATTCTTTTAAGCATAAAGTCTGGGTTACCTCGTGGGGTTTAATTTGAAAAAACCTAATTAGTGCAAGCAAACATTGTTTTTACGTTTTGAGTTCCTTTTTCTGAGTCCACTGTTGCTTGCGACGTTCGCCGATCCGTATAGATGTTCCTTGTTGTAGTTTAGAGCTCCGGTCACATGATTATGTATCTATACGTCAGATGGCGTTCTTTCACGCTACGTTAGGATACTATCCGCCATTTTAGTTTGGGGACGTATTTGTTTGTAAATCTGCCGTGGATTTGTGCATTTTGTGTTTTCACATCCTGCTTGGTGTTGATGAAAATATCTTCAAGGGTCTTTTATTTTCTAAATAGTTGCATTAATATACATTTTTTGATGTACTTATGCTAATCTTTTTAAAAAAATATTTTGGTAGAATGAAAAAAGAGGGGGTTTAAATAATGTTCAGGTTGGTTGTTAGATCTGTTTGTATTTTGGTTTTCTTTTCCAAACTAAGGTTGCTTTCTTGTTTATACCCCTTTCTGATGCCAGACCATTGTATTTTAAGGTAATCTGTGATTTTTTATATACTTGTCCTAGTGGTAGGCATGGCCAATGTTGTTATTCCTGGAGTTTCCTTTTTATAGGAAATGGTGCATCTCCTGATCTTTGTTCAGTCCGGTGTGGCAGGTGTCCAAATAGCAAATCCGAAAAGCTTCACTTTTTCTCAGAATTTTCTCTAGATTGCCTCCTCTTGGTGGTGGTGTTATTTTTTCAATTCCAAAGAATCTTAGTTTTCCAATGTCATTTTGTGGGTGATTGCTTTGGTAATGATGGGCCAACGGTGTTTGTGGTGTTTGAAATAGATCTTATATGTTCTCCAATTCTAGTTTTCAAAGTGTGTATGGTGCTCCCAATATATAGTTTTGCGCAGATGTATTGCATTGCATAAATTACATGTTTACTATTGCAGTTTATAAACTGTTGAATTTTCTTTGTTTGTCCATTGGGCAATTTAATTGTACCTTAATTCTCTTTGTATTCGCAACAGGAAATGTTTACTCAGCTCATTCGTTAACAGAATCCAGGAAGTAAACAAGTATTCTTTAAGTGGAACTGTGACTAATAACAAAATCCAACTAAGGAAAACCTAAACAAAAAATCCCCAATGGAAAAATCATATTTCTGTGACTATTAAACAGAACTCAAGGTAAAAAGGGAACCTCCTGAAGAACCGTCAGACACATAGATGGGGAAACACGTGTTGAGGAACCTAATTAAGAAGTATGAGGAACTAGTTACCATCGGACAAAATCATTGCAAGATAAACATTGCAACGAACAAGATAATGTAAATGTTAAATAAAGGCGCCATGTCAAAAATACAGAATTTGTTTTTATTTTCTAACTTTCGCACCCTGGTCAGCCTGAGGGTATCTGTATTTAGAATTAGAGCTGCCATTTCTACAGACTATCATCTCCAATACCACTGGGCGCCAGTAGCCGCTAAAAGGTTGACAAATAGTTTTTCTGACTATCCATGTCAGCAGCAGCAGGTGCCCCCCATTCTGTTTATTGTAACCTGTTGAGTTGGTCTCCGTGCTTAGGTGGTATGAAAGTGGATAGGCAGCTCCCTTAAGGTGCACTGAGGTATGGTATAACAGGCAGAGCAATAACCCAAATGTTTTCAAGGATGGTAGATGAATGTAGTCCTGCCAGCCTGTGACCAGAAACCTTGTTGGAGAATGGGTAGTGAATTAGTCACTGGGTGTCCTGTGATTACACCTAACTAACTGCTACAGAGCTTGAGGAGAGGTCAGGGGTGTTAAGCTCTGGGCATTGTTCAATAGAGTGGCAGAAGTATTTTTGAAGGAACCATTTATTTTAATTGGCCTCACACCATGTGTTTCACCAGCAACCAGTGCTGCAATTTTAAAGACCAAAGCAAATTGCATTCTTGGATTTGTGGCATTGCCCCCCCCCCTTTATTAGAGCAGCTGCAATGATACAGCTTAGGGCGAAGTGGCTCGCCCTCTTCTGCTCACCCATCTTTGCAATAGGGCCTGATTTGCTACGTGTAGGGGTAAGCTATCACCCACTGAATCATGCCCCAGTGTTAGTGGTGCATTAGCAGCCAACTAGTGCCACTCCTCTATAACTGGCCCAGCCCGCTGTGGGTGTAAACCGCTTCAGGTTTCTAAACTTAATGTCTAAAATGTCAGCACTAATTAGAGATGTTGCTCATTACATGGAGAAATTAATAACTCAAACGATTACTGTGTGTAATCTGCCTGTCACACAATCTGGTGGCTGCTGGTCAATGCAGCCGCCTTTCCTGTTCGCTTAATGTGAAGAGCAGACATTGCTTGCAAATTCCGACTGTTTTCCATTATTTTTTGAGTATTTTTATATTGCGCTGTTACCAACTAGCGTGTCATAATCAAAGGGTGAGACCCACTTGGAAGGATACTGTGAACATATCTAAACTCAGAGAAATTGTGAAATGTGTATCAGAGCCAACAATAACTGGTATGCCAACGTATTGCCCACAAAGTTACATCAATGAAAGCCCTGCACAAAGCTGCAAACCAATAGTGTTCCTCCACCCTGTGTAGGATGTCAATCTCTATAATAATTCCTTTAACAATAATTGTTTGATGTAGATTGAATACATGCTCATTTGTTTCAAGTGATGTGTTTTAATACAAAAGGGGGAATAATGCCACAATTGTACACTTTTCCCTAACATAATTCTATAAGGATTTCTATATTTGAATGGCACTATGATGTGTGTACTTTTAAAGTTATCTTTATAAAGCAGAGTATTGTTGAAAGCCAGACATTGGGGCGAGGAGGGGAAATACTGAGAGGGCAAGTAAGTCATGAGTATTTGGCCACACTGTGGTGTAAGTGATTTCAATCCAGCACTCCAACTAAGTCAATGCCTAGTATGGGATGCCTAATGGAAACACGTATTTATATATTTTATGCCAAAGTTCGTTTAATTCTGGATGATGTACCCTTATATAACGCCCCTCTCTTTGAATTCCCCCAGTCTCACTGAACCAAGAAATAGGTTTGTTTTGCAAATTAAAAAGATTCATTTGAAGAATTGAACAATATATATCACACTTTTATTAATATGAATAATATCTGAATATCACACTTATGAATATGAACAATGATCAGCAATGGGTAATGTGACAATATCAACAATCTCTTTAATCAATTAGGAGTAGGAATAGGAAGATTAAAGTAGCAGAGAATACTTTGTATGGTTCAAGAACTTGCAGTGATATGAAAGAATGCAACACAGAAATGAACTTGATATGAATTTAACCAAAGACAATGTAATCACTCCCCCCAACATGCACTATGGAGATATGGAATGAGGGCACACAGGTATCAGGAATAACAATCCACAATGCAGTTCAATCCCAATTCCCCCAGCAAGCTTAGAGAGAACAGGTATGATTTTAAACAAGTCAATTGCTTTTAAATATGATTTAGTAATGTATGGAAAAATGCTAAAAATGATTTTACTTTGCTAAATGGATTCAGAACTAGTGAGAGTTGCTTTGGATTGGTTCAGGTCAACACCAGCAATGATTATAGAATGATTATCAGATTGAAAACAAAATTCAGAAGTTGAAAGCTGTTTTACATGGGGTGAAATTGAGCCAAATGCAAAATCGCGGCAACTTTTCCATGTGCGGGAAACGCGATTGCGGAAAAACTATAAGGAATATTATTGGAATGTCATTTTGGAAACGTTGGAAAGCTGAGGATGTTAGCTTCAAAATTACATTTAAATTTCAAAAGTTTCAGAGGTTTTTGTGAAGGTAGATTTGACAGAAACAGAGTCAGGATTCAAAATGAAAGATGCGCTTTAAAGATTAGGAATCAAGATGGACTTATAGTAAGGAGCTATGAAAGTGCAAGATACCCAACGGGACAACCACCAGAACCGGGTGCCTTGCACTCTGATTGTTGTGCGCCAGGACACTTGACTTTCTTCAGAAAATATCAGCGTACAGATGATTATCGCTACAATTATCACAGACTATATAATGAGAAGAATTCAGGATGGACTCAAGATTCTATAATGCAGTTCTGGACAGGTTGAAATGGATTGAATAGGATTACTTTAAACTAAGAGATGACTATGTACAGTTCTAGACTAAATACTCACTCCTATGGCTTTGGAATGGAATGGGCCCATCAAAAAACTGGTCAAGGGTTTGGCTGGGATCCTCTCACCAAAAGACAGGTCTCAGGCACTGGGTTCTGCTCTCAGCAAGGCCCTCTGGTCTGTGCAGCCTCTTGGACTGGATCTGACAGGTTGGTTTTGCGTTACAGCTCGGCTCTGCGGGTCTGGATCTTGGTTCTAGCATGGGGTTCTTAGCTAGAATAGCAAAACAGCTCAGCCAAGCTGTTGGATGTTGTGGTGCCCCTTGGAAGTTTAGGGGTTAAAATCAGGTTGCTTAAGGTTCTGAAGGCCAGCTGAGAAGAGTTCAGCTTTTGGCTTGGGCCTTTCTACTTCAAAGTTCTAGATCTGGATTCTGGATCTATGTCTAGAGCCTTGATCTTCCTGCAGGGTGTTTCGCCAAGGAATCAGTTGATGAGTGGAAAGTGTGTGTGTTTTGTCTGTCCTCAGCGGTCCCTATTTATCCATTTCCAAAGTGGGTGGGGAGGCTGATTGTCTATGCCCAACCCTCTAAGGATCTGATAGGTCAGAGTATTTCCCCTCTCCTGATTTGAGACAGGAGCAGTGTGTCAAATGTGTCAGAGTGACACTTGGTTTATGGTCCAAAGGAAATCCCTCCCCTTTGCTTTTACTTAGGAAATCTATTTTCCCCAAAAAACATATTTCCAAGATGCACAACTTGTTAATAATACACAATTACATGACAGATTGCTTAAGGTACATTGCTGTCCAACTCTCATCTTCCTGCGAGCCTTAGTTCATAAATGACAACTTTTTCACACTTTTGGTGGGTTTCTCAATGTTAGTTCTGCACCAATTTTTATACATGCATACACATCCCATCTGGGCATATTCCTGTAATTTTTCATGTTCCTAAAAACACAATGGCTACAATATGAATCATTTCCGGGGTTCAGTCTCAGAACATTGCACAGATTCCAAATTAGTTTTAAACTGTGAGCTAATTTTTCATTTTAACAACTTATAAGTTTCATACTCTTGTCAGTTCATTACAATTTGCTATAAGCATTTTTCTAAAACATACATTTACTTCCACTTCAATCCACATTTTCAGTCTGGCCCGCCTCCAAAGTTGGGCTGAGTCAAAGGGTCACATGGCTTGTCTTCCTGCCAGAGCAGTTGTTGTCAGTCACACCCAAATTAGCATGTTCTATTCAGTTCAAGGAACCCATTGTTTCTTGCTCAGGGCAGCAGAGGAAATCTCCTCCCCTTCTTATTAACATGCCAATGCGAAATCCTCTCCCTTTGGGTGGAATGAACAAGGTGGGAGGTTCTCAGGGAAAGAAAGCCTTTTGGAAGTTTTAGCTAAATCAGGTTACCTTATGGTCAATTGTAACATAGTTCCTTGTAAAAACATTACATTTATAAATTTGAAATAACCAAACATATCTTTAATTCCAGTCTTTTTCAACATGAAAATCAAATGTGTGGCACTCTATGTGGCATTTGATGAAATCCCTTCTTTGACACATTTAACTTTGAAAACACAAGTTTCTCCTGTCAGATTTAGGGATCGCCAGAGTCTGTCGGAGGCGAGTAACGGTACGGCACCCATTTTGACAGATTTCTTTCCATCAAGTATCTTTAAAAGTGGATTTTGTTCTGATAACATATGATTCTTGCTGACATTGTAATTGTATGGGTTCTTGAAGTATCATGATGTGGAACACCCAACAAGGAGGTTGGATCTTTTGGGTGTTTTGTGAGCCATGATTTTTGTAAATTTGACAACCAAGAAAACGGATTTCCAAACAGCTCTGTGTTTCTTTTGGCAATCAGCATTGCTTTTTCAAGTGGTTTCAGGCTACTTGTGGGTAGCCCAATAGTGGGTTTTGGCAGGGGTCTCCTGTGTTCACTGAGATAGGCAAAAGTGGATGGCGGCCTATTTTTCAGATTTTTACTGTGCAATTTTGGTGATTTTTAGCGAGCAGCATGTTTTCCAGTGGCCATTTCTGATGCTTCTGCTGCCAGCAATGCACAGTAATGTTGCAGGGCCTGGACCAGTGGGTTGAAACATCCCACAAGCCCCCCTCTTGCGATTAGCGTTGATCGTACATCAATGGAAACTCGCAAGACTGGGATGTCAGCCTCATTTCTTCTGATTCCATCAATGACAAAGTTCAGCATCTTTTCCTCTATCAGGGGTGGATCGATCGGATCTCCTCGCCAGTTCTGATGGGAGTATTGAGCGATTCTCCGGGCCCCTCAGATCTTTCCTCCCGGTCCCTGGGTAGTCCTCCTTGGTCTCTGTCTCCATGGTTTATCTCTCTCTCTCTCCTAGGATCACAAAGCAAAAACTTATTTGTAGACATTTCCCCACCACTATTAATGTAGTGGGGCGGACATATACATTTTATAAATCAGGAGACATTTTTATTATTGTATTTTATAGGCTATATGTGGAATATTTTAGAGTTGGAATTTTATGGATCTGGAGTGGCCCCCTCTGGGGTTCCAGAAGACTCCTCCAGTTGCTGAAGAGTGTGCCTAGGATGGTAACACTTTAGTTGATTAATGTGGACCCACTTATCTTACCCTTTTGCCAAACTGCCTTTGGGGATGCAGATCTTGTTGGCGACTGCTGAGATTTTGTCTACAATTTCAAAAGTTCCCCTCCAGGTAGGCAGAAATGTGCGTTGTTTGGCCTGGTTCCTTTGGAAATTGTATAGGTAGACCCGGTCTCCTACATTGGATTCTTTTCTGGTAGTCTTTAAGTCATAGTGGGTCTTCATGCTGTCAGCTGATCTTTCTAGATTTCGCTGAGCATAGGCAAAAGCATGTTGAAGGTGTTTTCTTAGATTTTCAACATACTCATGAGTTGTGGAGGCATTGATCAATGTCTGGTCTTGAGTTCTATAGAGCAGATGCTGGGGAAGCACCATCCTGCGTCCAGATATTTTAGTTGCAGATGAAGGGGTAGATCTGATGGCCATTAGGACAAGAGGTAATCGAATATCTCAACTTGGCCCAGAATCTGCCACAAACTTTTTTAATATGCTCACAATTGTTCGATTATATCTCTCTACTGAACCACTAGAGGCTAGCCGGTAAGCAATATGTAGCTTCCTTTTAACCCCTCGTATCTCCCACATCTTGGTCATTACTTCGCTGGTGAAATGGCTACCTCTGTCTGACTCGATCCTTTGGGGTAGACCAAAATGCGAAAAGATGTGGTTGATCATCAGGGCAGCTGCTGTTTCCGCCTTGCAGTTTGGGGCCGGGAGACATTTCACCCATTTAGTAAACACGCATATCACGGTCAACATGTACTTGTTCCCCCTAGAGGAGCGAATCACGGGCCCGATAAAGTCGACTTGCAAATCTGAATCTGACCATGGCAGTGTCATCCCCCTCTTTTGAAGAGGCGCACGGTGCGTGAGGGATGTTGGCTGAAATTGTACACACACAAGACACCCCTTCAAGTATTGGTCGAGGTCCTGCCCCATGTGTGGCCAGTATGCAACCTCTCTTAAGATTTCAAGTGTTGTATGAAACCCCATATGACCGGCTGTGGCCGCATCATGGGCGTGACTTAACATCAGGCTTCGCAATGAGGTAGGAACCACCCACTGATCATGGCCAGCTAGGGATTTGCTTACCAACAAACAGTCTTGGATTCGGAACATTTTTGGACATTTCATCAACACTCTGAGGTCCTCTTTCCCTATGTAATCGGTATCCATCAGGGGAAAGTTCTCAGAGTCCTCCATGTGTTGACAAAACTTACCAATTATTGGATCCCCTTTTTGAGCCTTAATCAAATCAGAATCTGGGGACTCCTTACTGCTTTGTGCAGTTGAGAGATCATTGTGAGCATTTGTCTGAGACCGAGTAATAGCAGTGACCTGGATTTCCCCCAACAGGGACTCAATCTCTATTAGATCCCCTTGGATGGCCCTGATTTTGGCCAGCTGATCAGCTAAGTCATTTCCAGTTTTGTCTGGTCCCTCTACTTTGGAATGACCCTTGATCTTTTTCTAGTAGATGGTCATCCCATTCGAGGTGACCAGATCATCAATATTTTGGATTAAGTTCCCATGTTTCAAGGGTTTGTTATCAGGTTTTCCAATTAACCAGGTGCTGCACAAACCCGTTCCGTACATAATCCGAATCTGTGATTATGACCAGTTCATGGAGTTGATGTTGGACAGCAGTGAGGATGGCTTGATGCACAGCCATCAACTCTGCCACTTGACTACTTCGGGGACCAATCTTGTACCCAGCGGAGGGTTCTGGGATCTCATTCACCCATGCATTCCCTACGCTGGCCACAAGTTACTTTTCCCCCGTTGTTGTCAACATGGTAAGAGCATCCATCCACATAGACAGTGGGCATTCCCTCACACTTGTCTTCTTCAAAGACTTTGTGTGGGGAATTGAGGTATGCCTCCATGTTGTCCTTGATTTTTAGACTTTCGTCCTCGAGACAGTTTTCTCTGGCACAATCATGCAAGTCAGCCAGACCCTGCGCGAGGGGACTCTTCTTGTTTTGGCCATATCTGACCTTCACAGGAAAGCCTTGCATTGACAGAATCCAGGAAGTAATTCGAGAATTGCTCACATTTCCAGCCCGGATTCTGTCACTTTGGAGATATTGCAGAGGCTGGTGTGGAGTCTCCACTATGATGTGTTCCCCCTGGATAAACGGGCGGTAATTCTATAATGCCCACACCGTTGCCAGGAGGGCCTTCTCACAGTCGTTGAATTTTTCCTCCACAAAGGATAAAGTTTTACTCGCATAGGAGATTACTTTATTGACCTTGTCATGCTTTTGGTATAATCCTGCAGACAAACATGTATTAGAGAACCCTGTCTCCAAGAAGAACTCCTTTTCCTTCTGACAGGATAAGCTAGGCAAGGCGCTTGTGAGAGGCTTCTTTTGAGTTGTATTACTGCCTCGGCTTGTTCTGGACCCCATTCCCACTTGACACCCCCTTCAAAAGATGAATCAGGGGTCTGGTGATCTCTGCATATCCCTCAATGAACTTTCTTCTGTAATTAGTCAGTCCAAGGAGGCTCCTGAGTTCCCGCAGAGTTGTGGGGTCTTTCAATTTCTGGAGGGCTTCCACTTTCTTTTCCTAGAGACAGAGACCCTGAGGAGTAATCTCATGCCCCAAGAAATTTACACGGGTTCTACACCACTGTGCCTTTTGAAAGGAAAGTTTTTCTCCGGCTGCCCTCAACTGTGTCAGAACATAACGGATCTCCGCTATGTACTCCTCCACAGTTGAGCTTTTGATGAGAACATCATCTACATAGGCCAGGTTACCTCTCTCACCCAGGTCGGGCATGTCCTTATGTAGAAAAATGTTGAACTCATTGCCGGAGTTGATGTACCCGAAGGGAGTCTGGGTCCATGTGTACTGCTGCCCCCCAAAGGTAAAAGCCAGCTTTTATTGGTCCTCCCTACTGACAGGTGCAGTTCAGTACCCATTGGTCAGGTCTATTGCAGTGAATACATGTGACCCCTGGATCTGGGCCAGCCCTTGGTCAATGTAGGGAAGAGGCCATCGGGAAGTATGGACCCGTTTGTTGAGCTCCCTAAGGTTGGCGCAGAGTCTCCACTGGCCGTTTGGCTTCAATATCCCCAGCACCGGATTAATGAAGGTGCTGTGGACTAGACGGATTATCCCACGGGACTCAAGGTTCTTAATTATTTCAGTAAGGGACTCCATTGATGCGAGAGGCAAGCGATATTGCTTCACACACACTGGAGTCATGCCAGGGTCCGTGGGAATTGTTGTTGTGTGGATGTCGGTGCAACCACAGTCATAGGAGTCCACCGCAAAGAGATCTTGAAAATCCAAGAAAACTTGTTTCAACTTTTGCTTCTGCTCCAGAGTCTCACAGGCATCAGCTGGGTTGACTCTCTCTTCAACCATCTGCCTGAAGCCTGGAAAGATTTCTGGTTTGCTATTTCAGCGGCCTCCTGCAGCTGAGTGGAGAAGTCCCTGGTCAAAGTGCTGATTTGGACTGGTGGCTTCAGGTGGGTAAGGCAGCCCTCATGGACCTGGAAAATCACCTCATCCCTCCTGAAGTCACAAGTCACATCTTCCTTACCATAAGGGCAGGAAGTGTACACCAGAAAGTTCCCCCCATGCCGGGTAAAGATCCTGTCTGGTGTTGTGTTGTCATTGTCATCACTGTCACTGTCAAAACAGTCCTTGGGGATTGGTCCTAACAGTTCATTGCCTAAATCAATGGAAAAATGTCAATCATCAACCGCTATTCCAATAATGGTGCCTGCGGCTAGAGTGATACTCTTTAAGTCGGTGTTATCCACCTCTATTGGAATGGTGTCACGTTCTATATTGACTAGTGGTGTAGGGTTTACCCCCAACCCTTGCTGTTGGAGAGATGCATTTAGATGAATATAAGCATCAGGGTTTTTCAATTTCTGTTCTCTTTTAACTTTCACTTCCAGGGAGAATTGTCGGGTCATTGCTGGGATGGTGACTTCCTCTCCAATCTGAATTTCAACTGCTTAAGGCAGCAGTGGAGCTGACCTAAATGCTTTCTCAGGGTCATCAAAGCCCATCGGATTATCCGCTAATCGGGACCAAGCTTTGAAGTTTATTAGGTCCAAACTAAAGGCAAAGCGATTGAGAATATCACTGCATAAGTAAAAGGCGGCAGTGACGTCCCACACGCCCCAACAATTATGAACTATGCTCTTGTTGCCTATGGAGATTTTGAGCATACACCCACTTGGCAGGAGATGTTTGGAATTGGGTGTTTCCAGATCCATTTCCCATTTGTCTATCAGTCTAAACGTGGGAATGGCTGGATCTATTGGGAGTTGGCGGAACATGGCTTCGCTGATTAAGCTCTTACCGTTGTTCACACACACTCGGGCGAGAACAGAGTCCTTCCTTTCATTTAACTGAACAGGGATGAACAACTGCTCTCCAATTTGCTGATTATCAGCCTGGCTCTGAGCTGATTTCTCATCTTTCTGGACTATAGGAATGGGAATGTCTGATTGTGGATTGGTAAAGAATTTCAGAGTGTTTCCTTCCAGTGTGGAATACCACCTTAAACTGGAAGGAAGGTTGATTTTCAGAAATAGAGAGGACCCCCCATCACCAGTCTGTTGCCCTACTGCTATTACTGTCACGTCTGGAATTTGGTTGCTCTGGAAGTGAAATTCTACTTGGTCAGATTTTTGTTCAACCATGTGGCATGTGCCGTTTAAACTGACATGGTTGACGCTGTTTCAATTTTATTGGTCGGCTAGTCTGGGTCCAGAGGATCTTGTTTACACAGTCTATTAGGGGTGACAAACTTCTCAAGAGGTCATTCCCTAGTAAACAAGGGGTGCCCTCTGGAGTCACAACTATGACCGGGTGCTTCACATTGTGTCGCCCAATTTTAATGTCCAAATCCGCAGTCCCCTCAACGGGAATTTCCTTACCGTCAAAGTTCTGAAGTTGTCCAGGAAGAGAGGTGAGAGGAATTTGGTAATTCTCCCCCCTTCCTGAATTAAGGTCATCAAAGGCCTTTTTGGACAGAAGGGTAGCTTGGGATCCAGGGTCCACCAGTGCCAAAATTGTACCCTGCTCCTGTACTTGAACCGGGGCATAGTATCTTCCCACCTTCTCCGCAAGGGGGCACAGATAATGCACATTTTTGGACAACTGGTGGGCTAATTCTTTAGTTTTGGACATTGAGAGAGAAGAGATTTGGGGAGAATCTGTGTAGAGTCTTGGGAATCTGAAAATAAAAGTTGGCAACTGGAGATGGGAGAAGTTTTGAGGTAACCTGGTTCCAGTTGTGGGCCGCCCCCCCCTTTTTGGAGGCAGTCACCAGGATGGGTTTGAACCAGGGGATTTTGATGTTGTTGGTTCTGAGATTGGATGTTGGGCGCCGCTAGCTCAGTCCCCACATCTACCAAGACTGGATTTGAATCCTTTGGGACCCATTTCTCTTTGGGACGGGTTCTCCATCTCTGAAGGAGAAGATCCTTTTCCCAGAATCCTCTGAGGACCCCTCTCATTCAAATTGGAAGATCTGTACCTCCTCCACAAAATGGGTCTGTTTGGATCCTTTGTTTCTCCTACCCCCCTCTGCTCCTTGGGTGGCAGGCTTTCAGGGGCAGGAGATTTTGTTTCCGGTTCCTGGGTTTCCAGGGGCTTTCTACAAGTGGGAAAGAAGCTTCCTCCAAGGCTTGACAACCCCCTTCCCCTTGTGCCTCCTCCCTGGGAACCGGTGGATTGTCGGGGTGCTGACCCCATCATTGTTCTGGAGCACCAGGCCCAGAGTTGGAGGTATTCTGTGCCGGCATGCTCATCTGAGGGTTCTGTTGAGCCCTCAGCATGCGACCCAGATCCTGTACCATATTTTGGACCTGGCGCGCTAGCCTTGAAACCCGCTAAGGCTGATACTGGGTTCTGTTTTCTCCCCTGGGCTGATCCCGGGAAGGGTAGCTATCCCTTCTGTGGTAATACCGCGGGTTGGGAATATTTGGGTACCCCTCCACCCTTGGCCTCCCCTCTCCCGGATTAGGTTGTCTGGGCTCAGGAAAGTGGGGAAAGAAGGATGGATTATTCTGGGGTTGAAAGTTTTGTGGATACATGGGGAAGAAGTTCTGTCCAGGATTTGTGGAGTTTCTGCCCTTCTGGGGGAAGTTAGGAGGGAAGTTCCCTGGATTAGGTACTTGGTTGGATTCCCCCCCCTTGGGCTGGAGTAGTCCACACATAACCCAGGATGGGTCTGTTCCCCTTGTAGCGGGGACTTACATAGTCAGGGGAGTGAGGGATCCCATTTGTGGGACTAACTCCTTGTCTCCCTGTCTGTGACTGGCCCGAGGGCCTTCTGGCCTTGGGATTATTCTGTTGTGCAGGCAGGTTTTTAGGCCCCCCATCTCCCAATCTAAAATGGGGGCAACCTTTAGCTTTGCCACCTTAGCAGCAGCAGGGGGGTTGGTTGTTTTGGGGCTTTTTTGAGTATTCTTCTTGTCTATGGGCTTTTGCACCTCATAGATCCGGATGGCCTGTTCAATGACCCAGTCTAGCAACCTTTTCTCATGAAGATCTCTCACTAGCAGGGTCATGATGTACTTTGGTAGAGCGTGGAAAAAAGTATTAACAAATTCTCTGCTGTCTGTGCGCTCCCTTCTGGTAGTCTGCACAAAGGCACGCTTTAGTTCCTGCACAAATTCTTGTGGGGCCTGATCCTCCCTACATTGCAAGTCGTAGGCTGCCTTGCGAGCCTCTTGGGGATTTCTGTGTACAGAAAAATGCTTCAAGATGGCCACCCTATATGTGGACCATCTTGAATGATTGTGGTCCTCCAGCCCCGCAAAGAAACTGGAGTATTCTGGTGAAAAGGTCCATTTCACATACTGAATGCAGCTACTGCTGTCTTTCAGATGGAAAGATTCCATCATCTGCTCAAAGATCTCTAAGTGCTCCCGAACAGAATACTTAGCGTTCTTATGATAAGGCGTGATGATGCTCCTTATTGCCTTGATTTGTTTTAAGGGGTCCTTAAGCAAAGCCCTTTTTGCCTTATTGGCCTTCTTGGTTCCGGTAACCCTGGTCCATTCATCCTCTGACTCAGAGGCACTGCTCCCAGACGTGCCTGTCTGATCTTCTAGGTTCTCCCGGATTCTGTGAGCCTGGGAATGGCTGGCAGAATGTAGGGACCTAGTCACCTGTGTCCTGGGGTGCTCAGAGGAGTCTTCTGATTCCTCCTTGCTCCAAGGAATTGATGGGTACACCACCCCCACTGTCCTAGCTGGGCAGAGGTTTTTAGGATGCCCTTAGTGGGCCTACCCTCCTGGAGTTCCCCACTAAACTTCACAGTGCTTGGGTACCCATACCCAGGTGCCCGCCCCTCCATTCCTGGGAGGTACTGGCCTATGAGCCCCATACTTCTGACTGGATAGTAATCTGCCATCCCCGTGGCCCTGGGCTCATGTGTGCCAGTGCACATGGGGGTGGCAGAGTCCAGGGACTGGGAGAGATGAAGGCCTCTGGTACTAGGGTTCCTGAGGTTATGCTCAGGTGTTTCCCTTTCCCAGCAAACCTCATCTCTATCAGCCCCTGCTCCTTGTTGCCATGCAAGAACCTGAGCTTTCTGTTCCTCAATCAAGGCCTTACTAGTCTCTATCAGTCTCTCTTGCATGGCTACCTGCCTGTGGAGCTTGTCATTATTCTCACAGAGAGCCCCATTTTCTCTCTGTGCTTCCTGGGTTGCTTTTGAGTATTGGGCCAGTCTTTGCTGCAGGAGGGTTACCTCCTGAGTCCTGTCCATACAGGCATGTTCCTTCCTTGCCAGAGCATCTTCCACCCTCCTGGTGTGCTCTAACAATCTATCATGCTCTTTTTGGAGGTCACCCAGACCCTGGAGGGCCAGGTGATTTTCTTCCAGTTTCCCCTTTAAGTGACAG
This sequence comes from Ambystoma mexicanum, assembly GCF_040938575.1. NCBI lineage: Eukaryota > Metazoa > Chordata > Amphibia > Caudata > Ambystomatidae > Ambystoma > Ambystoma mexicanum. The sequence continues at coordinate 670,416,225 of NC_090935.1, read as the reverse complement.
ACTTCCTGGCCTAAGGTGTCCCATTCCTGAGCAAGAGCCTGCCACTGTGCCGCCAGGTCGTCCCTCTGTCTTTGAAGGGGGCCAGCTTTCTGGCGCTCTTAGTCAAACTCTGACTGGGTGTCCAGGTCTTTCAGAATTAATTTGTTGCTCTCTGCCTTCTCTCTATCTAGGTGGCTTTGCACGGTGACTACCTGCTCTGTCCATACCCTGTTGAAGTCCAGTTGTTTCTCCAGCTTTTTCTGGCTCTGCAGTAGAGTCCACACTTTCTTGGTACTGCCTTTTCGTGTTGCAGGATACCCATATCCTCTTTTATTTTAACTATATACTGCCTGCTTTCATTTTCTGACTCCTGGCTCCTCTGCAGCCTCTGCTCAGAAGAGTCCAGATCAGATTGGGCCTTTTCTAATGGCATCAGTTGCCTACTTGCCTGATCTTGGCCTTCCGCATATTTGTCCTGTATGGCTCCCATAGATAAATATAAATATGTCGCTATGTTACAGAGGTTTTTGTGAAGGTAGATTTTTCAGAAACAGAGTCAAGATTCAAAATGAAAGATGCGCTTTAAAGATTAGGAATCAAGATGGACTTATACTAAGGAGCTATGAAAGTGCAAGATACCCAACGGGACAACCACCAGAACAGGGTGCCTTCCACTCTGATTGTTGTGCGCCAGGACACTTGACTTTCTTCAGAAAATATCAGCGTACAGATGATTATCGCTACAATTACCACAGACTATATAATGAGAAGAATTCAGGATGGACACAAGATTCTATAATGCAGTTCTGGACAGGTTGAAATGGATTGAATAGGATTACTTTAAACTAAGAGATGACTATGGACAGTTCTAGACTAAATACTCACTCATATGGCTTTGGAATGGAATGGGCCCGTCAAAGATCTGGTCAAGGATTTGGCTGGGATTCTCTTGGCACCGGACAGGTCTCAGGCACTGGGTTCTGCTCTCAGCAAGGCCCTCTGGTCTGCGCGGCCTCTTGGACTGGATCTGATGGGTTGGTTCTGGGTTACAGCTCTGCTCTGCGGGTCTGGATCTTGGTTCTAGCACGGGGTTCTTAGCTAGAATAGCAAAACAGCTCAGCCAGGCTGTTGGATTTTGTGGTGCCCCTTGGATTTTAGGGGTTAAAATCAGGTTGTTTAAGGTACTGAAGGCCGGCTGAGAAGAGTTCAGCTTTTGGGTTGGGCCTTTCTGCTTCAGAGTTCTCGAGTCTGGATTCAGGATCCATGTCTGGAGCCTGGATCTTCCTGCAGGGTGCTTCGCCAAGGAATCAGTTGATGAGTGGAAAGTGTGTGTGTTTTGTCTGTCCTCAGCAGTCCCTATTTATCCATTTGCAAAGTGGGTGGGGAGGCTGATTGTCTATGCCCAACCCTCTAAGGATCTGATAGGTCAGAGAATTTCCCCTCTCCTGATTTCAGACAGGAACAGTGTGTCATATGTGTCAGAGTGACACTGGTTTATGGTCCAAAGGAAATCCCTCCCCTTTGCTTTTACTTAGGAAATTGTTTTTCCCCAAAAAACATATTTCAAGATGCACAACTTGTTAATAATACATAATTACATGACAGATTGCTTAAGGTACATTGCTGTCCAACTCTCATCTTCCTGCGAGCTTTAGTTCATAAATGACAACTTTTTCGCACTTTTGGTGGGTTTCTCAATGTTAGTCCTGCACCAATTTTTATACATGCATACACATCCCATCTGGGCATATTCCTGTAATTTTTCATGTTCCTGTTCATTTTAACAACCTATAAGTTTCATATTTTTGTCAGTTCATTACAATTTGCTATAAGCATTTTTCTAAAACATACATTTACTTCCACTTCAATCCACATTTTCAGTCTGACCCGCCTCCAAAGCTGGGCTGAGTCAGAGGGTCACATGGCTTGCCTTCCTGCCAGAGCAGTTGTTGTCAGTCACACCAGAATTAGCATTTTCTATTCAGTACAAGGAACCCATTGTTTCTTGCTCAGGGAAGCAGAGGAAATCTCCTCCCCTTCTGATTAACATGCCAATGCGAAACCTTCTCCTTTTGGTGGGAATGAACAAGGTGGGAGGTTCTCACGGAAAGAACGCCTTTTGGAAGTTTTAGCTAAATCAGGTTACCTTATTGTCAATTGTTACATAGTTCCTTGTGAAAACATTGCATTTATAAATTTAAAATAAGCAAACATTTATTTAATTCCAGTCTTTTTCAACATGAAAATCAAATGTGTGGCACTCTATATGGCATTTGATGAAATCCCTTGTTTGACACATTTAACTTTAAAAACACAAGTTTCTCCTGTCAGATTTAGGGATCGCCAGCGTCTGTCGGAGGCGAGTAACGGTACTGCACCCATTTTGACAGATTTCTTTCCATCAAGTATCTTTAAAAGTGGATTTCGGTTCTGATAACATATGATTCTTGCTGACATTGTAATTGTATGGGTTCTTGAAGTAGCATGATGTGGAACACCCAACAAGGAGGTTGGATCTTTTGGGTGGTTTGTGAGCCATGATTTTTGTAAATTTGACAACCAAGAAAACGAATTTCCAAACAGCTCTGTGTTTCTTTTGGCAATCAGCATTGCTTTTTCAAGTGGTTTCAGGCTACTTGTGGGTAGCCCAATAGTGGGTTTTGGCAGTGGTCTCCTGTGGTCACTGAGATAGGCAAAAGTGGATGGCGGCCTATTTTTCAGATTTTTACTGCGCAATTTTGGGGGATTTTTAGCGAGCAGCATGCTTTCCAGTGGCCATTTCTGATGCTTCTGCTGCCAGCAATGCACAGTAATGTTGCAGGGCTTGGACCAGTGGGTTGAAACATCCCACAATGACAAGAGTGTTTGCGATCCTGGACACAGATGCAGTTATTTTCCCATGATTGTGGCTGCTTTTCAGGGCACAAGTAAAGTATACAAGTGGGTGGACTACGTAGCATTTTCAGAGGGCAGACACAATGCCTTGTTTTTCTTTTGAGGTTAGCAATCTTGCCCAAGTTTTTGGCTACCAGAATTTTACTCAGGTTGTCATTTTCCCAGTGCAGACGCTTACCCACAAGACCCCAAGCACTTGTTTCGCATTGAGATTTGTTTTTTCTGGGGAATATTTCACTATAGTTTGCTGGGTTTAAACGGTAAGTATCTTTTATACTTTGCCAGCATATTTATTAGAACATCTTCTCCCTCATGTTATAATTCTGGTGTTCATTACTTTTTTAAAAAAGTTCTATTAAACTACATTTGTATATTTCACTTTAAGATATATGTTCAGGTACTGTGCATATATTCATGGGCGTCAGCTATGATTTTCAGTATGGGGGCAAAAGTATCTGGGCATATTTTTATTCTTGCAGCCGGACATTTTTTTCCCTTTTCTGTGCTACTTAAATACGGTTCGTTGGTGTAATGCGATGTATCACAACCGTCACCAGGAAACCGGCCATAAAACAAGGGACTGGTAGCAAACTGCTTAACCAAAATGTGAGATCATTGGCAGAAAATGTAATCCCACTATGTTTGCCTAACATAATGGTGATTTCTCAAAGCCTTCCATCTTTTATACATAACATTACCACTGTCAAAACAGGTTAAAATTAGTCTGTGATTGAAAAACCTCTTTGAGTGATGGGTTGCAAGTGTTTTAAAATATAGAGTGGCTAGTGTTCCGGTGGGATTTTAAAATGAGCAATGGGCACAGCCAAAGGCCATGACTAGTGGTCTGGTAGTGTTTTAAAATCAGCCGTGACCACTTGCCATGGCCAAATGCCATGGCTAGTGGTCTGGCAGTGTTCTAAAATATACAGTGGGCATGGCCGAAGGCCAAGGCCATGGGCAGTGGTGCGGAAAACATCTATGGAATACAAAAACTCTTAAAATTCAAGGAAAAAACTTTAGTTGTGAGCCTGTGTACCCAACACTAGGCCCTTTAAGACGGGGTAGCAATACTTTGAGATGGATTGGGGTGCAGAATATACTCCAACATCAATAATCAGACTGACTCAGTGAAGATGGCAAAGTACGTCCGTTTTATTTTCAATGATCTAAAACAGGGAGTATAACGAACATCAACGAACATCCGCTCGATCTTCTCACTCAGCGAGTTTCATAAAAAAAACAGTTTATATAGCAAAACCATGTCATCATTGACGTCAATCTACGTGGCAAACTACAAAAACCTAATTGGGAAAGTGACAGGCTTAAAGGGAACATCTAGGTATATGTTCCATACTTGTCAGGGAAAGGGATTGGGTCTCTAACATCAGGTGGGTCAACTAAGCCCTCCTCTAGTGCAAGTCATTATGAACGGCATCAAATACACGATGTCCTATTGGTTACATAAACTATAGGGCTCTCTATTACGTGGCCCTCTATAATTGGTTGGCACCCTTGTACCCCTCTGTAATATTCCACACACGCTAGCAGCACGCAGGCTGCCACCCAGGTGCTGGTGGGCTAGTCATGACCATAGCTTCCCACCTAATTAGCCTGTCATCTATCATCACTCTTGCCGTCTGCCAGTCAATTAACCTTTGAACATTGGCCTTGGAAATTTTCTCTGTGCATGAAGAAAAAAGGAGTATAGGCATACTTTGTCTCTTGGTTTTGATACAGCTCAACTCAGTATCTATTTTCATCCGACTATGTGACTGGAGACCATGTTTCAGAGCTTTTCTGTATTTTAAATACTATTAAATGATGAAACTCTGACGTCTTCAATGTCTTGCTCCTCAGACAGGAATTTGTTCTTTTCACACGTTCTGTAACTACTGCATGAACATCCAAGCGCACGATGGCCTTGACTTCCTGGTGCTGGGCCAGCCAAGCCTTTCTTGAATTCACCTCCATCATTAAGATGTTTTCCAACTGCGCCACTCTGAAAAAAGCCTTTCTGTTCACAGTGTCCAGACTCTGCTAAAGTACATTGTGGATCATGCATAGTCTATATATTCCTATGCATATATGTTGGTGCATCGCCGCAATCTATTCACTACATAGCGGGCCTTAATAATACTTTTCCCTACTTGCGTTTACTGCATCTTTACAATTGTAAAATGACTTTGCATTTTGTTCATCGTTTCTGTTGCATGAACATCTTCATCTCGAGCCCGATATTTTGCTCATCTTTATCACTTCGTCTTCAGATCTCATAGAATGTTTACATTCTTCAGCCTCTTGTCTCTGTTCTGGATGCGTCAGTTCTATTTTTCATGACGTCATCAGTCTTCTTTCTCGCTTATTTTCACACTTCCTCCAGGATTTCATTCAAATGGCCATCATATTGTCACATGTTGCACACTCTGGCTCCCAGCATACAGGCAGCATGGGGGCAGAGCTTTGAATGGGGGTACTTGGCTCCACATCTACAGCTGTATGGAAGTTAAGGTGAGAACTTAACACACCAAAACCCCTGAAATTCAGCTAAAACCACCTTAACCTTAACTTCGCGCCCCTGTTGTGCAGCCTATGACCACAATGATGACATCACTTATGGCATCACTGGTGGCATCACTAATTACATCATCTATTACATCAGTAATGACATCACTGGTGAAATCACTGGCAACATCACTGTTTACATGATATATAACACCACTCATTACATTGGACATAATATCATTTATGATTTAGCTAATAACAGCTTTGATTAACTAAATAACTATTTAGGCTGTGACTTTTGTCATGGCCAAGGCTGTGGATACAGTGCATGGCCAAAGGCCATGGCTAGTGGCTGGTTAGTGTTGTACAATATATAGTGGGCATAGCCAAAGGCCGAAGCTACTGACCATGGTTGAAGGCCATAGATAGTGGCCCCTTAATGTGTTACAATATACGGTGGGCACAGCCGAAGGCTGGGACCACTGCCTAAGGCCAAAGGCCATTGCTAGCGGCCGATGGGTGTTGTATAATATACAGTGGGCACATCCAAGGGCTGTGGCGGCTGGCCTTGGCCAAAGGCCATGTCTAGGAGTCTGTTAGTGTTGGAAAATATACAGCAAGCAAGGCTGAAGGCCATGGACACTAGCCATGGCTACTACCCCTTATTGTATTAAAATATATAGGGGGGATAGCCGAATGGCATGGCCACTGGCCATGGATGAAGGCCCCATAATGTGGTAAAATATACAGTGGTCATGGCCGAAAGCCATGGCTAGCTGGTTACTGTTGTAAAATATACAGTAGGCACGGCCATGGATAGTGGCTCTGTAATTATTCAAACTATACAGTGGGCATAGCCAAAGGCCATGGGCACTGGCCATAGCCGGTTAGTGTTGCTATCTATTCAGAGATTACATCAGTGATGTCATAAATGATGTAATTGGTGATGGCACCAGTGATCTTAAAGTGGTATTAGATGAACTTCAAGGGTTTTGTTGCATTAAGTTCTAACCTTAACGTCCCTGCAAATACAGTTTTTTCCTTCAATTAGTGGGTTGCTTTGATGAATTAACTTCTGGGGTAACAGTGGTCCAGGAGTGAATATTGGTTTCTAAACCATCAATAAGCCCACAACGCTAATACACCAGAAGGAATCTGAAAACATTGGAATAACAAGCAAATTATAAACCTCATTCTCCAATTTTGGTAACGTGGACGGAACAGCAGGCTTATCTCCGAAAGGTTGTGGATCGTTGGTTAGTTGCATCACTGTGAAAACAGCATTATTACCCAATGATAAAAGGGACTGTCCAGTCGAGGTTCTATCAAACATATCTACTTTATTCATTTCACATCAGACAGTTCTAGCAACACTGCGAAATACAACCCACCCTTCAGGGTACACACAGTTTCAGAGAAGGAAAAGGGATGCACCATGGATACTGACAGGGGAGTTGTCAGTATGGTTAACAACCACAAGAGTTGTTAAGGTTACTTGGCTTTAGCACCAAGTGAGGAATGGGTCTTAAAATGTCTCTATGGGCTTTCTTTGAAGGACTAGGGTGACAGAACCACAATGTACCATGTGCTGTAGGTGGTATAGATGCTCGACTGATTCAAGTCGGCTTCAGTGCTCTTTGCAGGCTTCTGCAACAGGAGTCAGCTGCGGGTATCAGGCGGCAAAACAGTTCGGCAAGGCAGGTCAGGGTCAGGAATCTTAGTCTCAGTGCTGATTGATGGTTCTGAAGCACCGGTCGAGACATCTCGGATGTCTATAAGTGACTGAGGCTTGACAACGGCCAGCGTTACAGTCGGTTGCAACTCGAGGAACACAACTGGCTTGAAAATGTCTTTTAAGCCGGATAGCTGTAGGTGCTTTTTGGGGCACTTCTCCCAGCTTCTTCAGTTGGCTCTTGTCATCTTTTAAGGTGGACGGCCCACAGCTGTGGGGTGTGTTGCAGGCAACTGCCTTGTCCTTGGTTGTAGGTTCAGATACCTTCTGGCACTTCCTATCCAGGAAGCTTGCTGCAGAAGCTAGGAGGGCACACTGTGTGCTGGCTGGGTACTGGTTCTGGAGCAGCTAGAGAGTCCTCTGGGTTATTTATCTCCCTCTGTTCCCTCAGAGATGTTTTATTCAGGGGTCTAGCTTCCCTCTTTGGAAATCCCAGCCTCTCTTCACTGGTGGAAGATGTAAGGCAGACTGTACCTCCAGCCAGGGTCGATGGTTGAGTTCTTCTTTGTTACTTCAAGTGAATTCTTCAGATGATCTGCCAAAACAGGGGCTTAGTCCTCTTTTAAAGCCAAGTGGGCCACATTGATTGGTGTAGGCTTAACCTACATTAGTGAACCAATCCTGGGGTCCCTACCAACAATCTTCTGTTTGCATGAGGTCATAACCAGAGTGCTTTGCAACAGAAAAGGTGTAAAGGGTGAACACTTGTGATACTATCCAACTTCCTGTCTGTTGTTGAGACTCTCTGGTTAATGGATTTCTCTGTGGTTCCTGATTAAAGCAGCAGGTCTCCCTTGAAGCTGCAGCAAGACCAGACTCACTGGCTCCTGCAAATCACATTCTCGTACCTTATGAATGGTGTCCCCCTACCATGGTGGCCCACTGTAAACACGCAGTCCCAGACATGACAGCTCACGTCATTGCTACTGAGGGCGGGAGCTGGCTTCAGGATGACACAGTTACATATGAAAGGTTGTTGGGGTTTCCTGTCTCCTTTGTTAACCTCTGCACCCAGACCCCATGTGGGCCTGTTTGAAGTACCCACTAATCAATATGTTAATCGCTGCCACCAGCTGCACGGCCCAACAAAAGAGCAGGGTGGATCCATAGAGCGTTTGTTAGTTAATCAAGCTGGCCATGTCACGGGAAAGGTTGGTCCTCCCCCTTCCTGTAGAGGACATAGTGTACTCCTGGCTGTCACATTCCAACTAAATATGACAGTGCGGCCTGTGCCTGTAGCCTGTGTCCACCGAGAGTACATGGGTCTATGCGTTTGCCGTGGTGTGAGCATAGGGGAATGTGTGTGGATTAGCCTCACACATTTTCCTGAGGTTAGTCTACCATCATTCCATTTAATTAAAAAGAAATGTAAAGGCCCAGGCCAGCGCACACCCATTTTGCGGATGGTCGAATTCCTCACAGTAGCAGTAACCGGCCTATATTTAAGGTGAATCAGACTCCCATAGGATATTGGGATTTTGTTTTCCGGGGAATACTTCACGACAGATTGCTGAATTTAAAAGGTGTACTTGTTATACTTTTCCAGCATATTTATTGGAAGATTTCCTCTCTCAGGTTATTTTTTTGGTGTTCATTACTTTTTTTAAAGTCCAATGCTATTTTACATTTTTATATTTGTACTGTGCAGCCAATGTCCTGGAGGCATATGGATACTTTAAGATGTTAAGTGAGCAGACTAACAGACAATTAAGAAAAGGAAGTTAAACAGTGAATTGCGCCAAGTTACAAAGATTACACCAAAGTGATTTGGTATGATATTTTGAGATTTAATACAGGACAGCCTGACACGTGTTTCGTGCAAAAGATCTTCCTCTGAGGCCAGAGATCCTTGTCCAATTAGGATGAGCAATTCCTTGAAATAAGGACGATTCTAATTACAATCCCGATTTCTGATAGCCAAATGCAATTGCAACTGCAAATTTGAGTAACAGCCTTCCGGCAGACGAATGTTATTCGTCTGCCAGAAGGCTGTTACTCAATTACTTTCCTAATTGTTTCTGTGGGTAACCAGGTCAAGGTACCCGCAACTTTACAGTTGAACGCTGCCTGTGTTACAACCTTGATACCTTTGGCATTAGCGCTGGGTCCTTTTGTGGCCTTTTTGACCATTTTCTTTGTAACAGACAATTAAGACACATTTCAAATTGGGGCCACTCTGAGCCACCCTTTTTGTCTTGTGCACTTTATTCTAAGGGGAAGGTCAATTGAACTACATTTCTATATTTCACTTTAAGATATATGTTCACTTAGTGTGCATATATTCATGGGTGCCAGCTTTTGATTTTCGCTATGGGGGCAAAAGTACCTGGGTATATGTTATTGATATGATATGATATGGCATTTATAATGCGCCTATATAGAAGTGTTTCTTGCAGCCAGTCATTTTTTTCCTGTTTCGTGCTGCTTAAATGTGGTTAGTTGGGGTCATGCTATGTATCACAACAGTCACCAAGAGACCAGCCATAAAACAAAGGGTGTGTAGTACGTTGCTTAACCAAAGTGTGTAATCATTGCCAGATAATGTATTCTCACTGCGCATTGCCTAAAAACAATATTTGTTCTTATAGCCTGCAATCTTTTATACATAATAATACCAATGTTAAAGCAGTTCAAAATCAGTTTGTGATTGATGAACATTTTTGAGCGATGGGTTGCAAGTGTTCTAAAATATAGAATGTACATGCCCACCGGCCGTGGCCTAAGCCCAGGGTTAGTGGTATGCTAGTGTTCTAAAATGGACAGTGGGCCCGGGCCATGGCTAGTGGTCTGGTAGTGTTCTGAAATATACAGCCGTGGCCAATAGCCATGTGCGGGAAAAATCTATGGAATAACAAAACCCTTGAAATTCAAGGAAAAATTGCATGGCCGTTAAGGTGAGATCTTAATGCAAGAAACTCCTGAAATTCAGCTGCAGCCACCTTAGCTTCACGCCCCCTGGTGTGCACCTTATGATTACAATGACAACCGCGATCATGCCTGTACCCTGTAACCAAGTTATTGCAAGTAACAGCACCTCAATGCCCCTGGGCTGCTTGCGCGCTAAATAAATAAATAAATAAATGATGAAATCAGCGATGACATCACTAATGGAATCATCTATGGCATACACAAAAGTCAATGAATAAAAAATTGGATACTATATAAAGATTACTTTTACTTTGTACGGTATGTGTTTTATTTCAATTTTAACATGTTAATCACTTAAAAAAGACACACAGAAAGAAATATACATCTAAGCACGTTTCCAAGCAAATGTTGAAATTTAAAACTTCATTTCTTTTATAATATATATATATATATATAAATTTAGAGTAATAATCACTTTTTCCAATACCCATTTATGGAAATCTTAAAAGATATCCTAATATAAAGTTGTTCCTTGGTTTGAAGCACTTCTCATGTCATTTAGAAAATGATACGTGTGCAAATTTTTCTTACAATAAAACGATTATTTACAAATGCTTATTTTAAAAAGTAGTAAATAATGATGGTCCAACATGTGTCTCCTATTTATTTCTACTCATTTATTTTGCAAATATATATACAGATTATATTATAGTGAACATGTCTTGGACATATTTGGCACGAACAGGAACATTCTAAGCAGTGTAGTCAGATATCTCTTACCAAAGTACTACAAAGGAAAGCTTCACAAGTAGTGATATGATGCATGTGTAGCTGTTCACTGTTTTAAACAATGGGCCTCATTATGAGTGTGGCGGAAAGGCAACAACGGTGCCGGTAGTGCTACCGGCGCCGTTGTTACCTCTCCACCACACTACGTGTTCTGCTCGCGGGTGCCGGACTGCACGCCTGGTCTGACCAGGCATGCCTACCGGCACCCGCGAGCAGGACTCATGATTGCACCGGCACCGTTATAAAAGGTGCTGGTGCAACCATGCTCCCGACCCCCATTCTGTCCTATGGGGCGGAATGGGGATCGGGAGGCCAGCCATACTGGCACCTGCGAATGGGCAATTACCGGGTCCGCCAAACTCGGCATGACCCGGTTACTGCCCATTCACGGGTGCTAGAAAAAAAAACAACTCCAGCGGCAAAGGGCACGGCTGCCGCCAGAGTTATAGTGAGGGCCAATGTATTTCATTGTTATGAACTATTCTAAAATGCTAATATCACATATGTAGAAACGTGAGGGTGGTCTAAACATGGGCAAATACCTAGAGGCATCTTCTGTCTGATGCCATTTATAAAATAATCATTGATGTTATTAGTGATGTCACCCCTAACGTCATAGATGATGGCATTAGTGATGTCTACGATGAGGTCCTTAGTGATGTCACCAGTGATTGATGTCCCGGGTGATGTCATCTGTGATGTCACCATTGTGGTAATAGGCTGCGCAACAAGGGACGCAAAGTTACGGTGGCTTTAGCTGAATTTCGGGGGTTTGCTGCGTTAAATTCTCACCTTAACGACCCTGCAACTTAAGTTTTTGCTTTGAAAATATATATATTTTATAGTACAGTGCGGGACAGGGGTGAGTGAGCACCACAATTTGTTTTGCCCCGGGCGCTGCCACAGCTAAGGCCAGCCCTGCCTCCTCCACTGATCTCACTTTGGTAAAGATCAACCTTTTTCAAGGAAAGGTTCCTGCAGGAACTCCTTTTCTATGTTCGTGGTGATGGTAACTGATAAAATGGTGCATATCTTCACGACGATCATCATTTAACAGAAAATATTAAACTCGTGCATTCCCTGTGCATGGTGTATGCCTGTAGATGACCTAATTACAAAACAAACACTGCATTGCTCGCCAACGTCAAAATAACCAGATTATTACGCATTCGCATATTAAACTAAAGATATCATTTACTGCACCCCCGCGCCTCTGAATGCATGGCAGCCTGCAAACACACACGCAGGTAACAAAGGCACCAGCGTGTCGTGGCGACAGCTCGGCCTCGTAGGGTCAAACCTGACGCCGTATCGTCTCCTCGATCTTTTCCTATCGCACGACATGTTATCGGCGCGTGGCAGCAATGGCAGACACCGGCTTTAATTAAGGACGGAGCAAATCAGCCGCTCTGTTCACCCCATGAAGCAAAGTAATTGCCTCGACTTCCAAATGTTATCCCCGACCACTGCTTCCGCCTTGACTTGTTATCTCAAACGTGCGTGACATTTTTACAAGGAGGCCCATTGTGCGACGCGCTCGTGTAGATAAGAAGTGGGCGTTTTCTGTGAAACGGGGTAAATTGCTGATGTTAAAAAGGACACAGATGTAGACAGCGCAATGGCAAGGCCCCGCTTAGGGCTGCGGTAATCGGGGTTGCTCCGTACGCTGCCGCCGCAACAGGACGATTCTCCCAATTCCCAACCAAGCCTGCGATTTTCTAATGAGATGTAGTGCTCCAATATTTTTTCTAGAGGTAATGGAGAGAAAAAAATCCACTTAATAATATTTGCTGTTAACGATGCCATGCTTACTGAGATGCAACGCCACGCTTCAGATCCAATCCTGAGAAGAAGAGAAGGCAGCAGTGACATAGATGCACAACCTATGGCATAACACCCCAACAAGGCCGCAGTAGACACTGCAACAGCACAATGCACCACTGCGTGCATTTTAACACCACATTAGGAGTGTGTGCATTGGAGTGTGTGCATTGGAGTGTGTGCATTGGAGGGTGTACATTGGAGTGTGTGCACTGGAGTGTGTGCACTGGTGTGTGCGCATTGGAGTGTGCGCATTGGAGTGTGCGCATTGGAGAGTGTACATTGGAGTGTGTGCATTGGAGTGTGTGTGCATTGGTGTGTGTGCATTGGAGTGTGTGCATTGGTGTGTGTGCATTGGAGTGTGCATTGGAGTGTGTGCATTGGAGTGTGTGCATTGGAGTGTGTGCGCATTGGTGTGTGTGCATTGGTGTGTGTGCATTGGAGTGTGCATTGGTGTGTGTGTGCATTGGTGTGTGTGTGCATTGGAGTGTGTGCATTGGAGTGTGTGCATTGGTGTGTGTGCATTGGAGTGTGTGCTGGCTGCAGGCTCTGCTTCGCTATATGTGGAGGCAGCAACGAGTGAAGCCCCTCTCATTCTGCCAGCACCACACTTAGAAGCTGGAGATTCTGCCTCCATTGTATGGCTCAGTCAGCCAGGAGGAGACACACTCTCATGGCCTTCATAGTGCCGTAATCACAAACCATTCATGTGTCCTACCAACCCGCATAGTCACTGGGACTCTCCCAGTTGCCCAGGTCGCCCCTTTTCTACCCTCTTGCCCTTTCTCCCACAGAAGAGTAGGGTGGTGCTGGAGCGTCCACCACTACCATGCGACCCATCCCCCCTGAATGCCAGTTTCCGAGCACTGCGTGCCCAAAGACCCGCGGCATCACCACAATTCACAGGATGCTGTGATACTGGGAGTGGCAACGTGGCCTTGCTCGTGTATGGTACCATGGTTCAGGCTCAGTTTGTGCCCTCGTGAAGGGCTGGCATGTTCGGGCAGGCCCATCAACCATGGGGGATTGTGGGCTACTTGCGTAGGCATATTCATTGATGAACTAATGCACTTGTGGGCACACACAGATCCCTGGCACTGCTGGGTGTCTTGCAGTAGCAGTTTTAGAGGCCTAAGTCCGCTCCTTGTGGCAAAGTATAAAATGCCTGAGCATCACTGTGGGGCCCAAGGCACATGTCTTAGTTTGATCAACGCCCTAGACTGTATTTTCAGACATTTTGCTTATTGCTATGCATTCCTCACACCTGGGAGTCTTTCTCTCTAGCAAGATGCAGGCATCGCAGGCCCATGACCAGATGGGTGAGGGCATGGGTGGGGATGACTCCTGGCCCACCTGAAACTGCAAACAAAACAAACCTGATACTGCCTTGCCTAATTAGATATTTTTATTCTTTTGTGTAATGTTCCTTGTTGGGTAAGCCTGGTGTGCCTTTTCTGGTTAAACCACAGTAATACCATATACCCTACCTCTATCCTTAGCCTGTGGCGCAATTGTCTACAAAGGGTATCTTTAGATTTCTTTTCCCCTGGGAAGAAACACTGTCCCTACAGCTTCTCAGGTCACCATCTTATTACTGCCGGATATAAGGCTTTTTGTTACTTTAACCTGCTACCATTTACCTTCATTTCTCTCTCATGTACAGCTTTGAGGAAAGACCCCCAGAATCCCAACCCAGGTGTCATTCATGCCCAGTAGAGCCCTCGCCTTTTGTGAACCACTGCTCTGGTTGTTCAACCCTCGGTGGGCCGGATCCTTGTGGGTTTGAGTGTACCTCTTGTGCTTCCAGATAATCGGTCAAGATCTTGAAACCAGGTACCTACTAAGCGTCTTCCATCACTTCTGCCCACAGGTGACTCCCTGCCCCAACACAGGTCTTCTGATAGGCCTACCTCTACCATTTCCCCCTACTCCTGCTGGCATGCTTTCCAGAGTGCTCATTTTTTTTAAGTTGAGGTTTGTCATTTCCCACCTTTAAAAACATTTTCACCATGGAGGAGGGAGAAGCGGACTACTTGCAATCTCTCCTAACACCCTCCATAGTGGCCCTTGCCCTGGGGCTGCCGGGCCCAGATCAAAGTTTTCCAGTCAGTGGGTGGCAAAGAGGCCACAGGTAAGTCGGGCCCAGATTCAGGTGGGGGAGGTGGGAATGGTGAGGGGTTGGCAGGAGGCACGGGCAGTGAGCGCTTACCTTCCCAAGCGTGAAGATGACAGCCTCCTGCTTCTGAGGAGGCTCGGAATGCGGGCAAAACCATGAGGCATAGCTCAGTTTCTGAGCTTCATGATTGGCTAGGAGGCCCCATGCACCCCTCCGACTCTCTGGTGTGCTAATTTGTGAAACATGTCAAACTGTTGTAAGGGAAGACAGAGGTACAGGTACTAGAGAGAGGGTTATTGTCTGGTGTATTTGAAATCCCAAAGCAAAAGCCCCAGGGCCGCTGCCAATCTCCGCTAGTTTGAAGCATTGATGAGAAGAGTGAGTGCAAAAAGGAGGAGAAATTTCTGGGGCCGTGATTCATGGAATCTTTTGCGAGTAAAACAGGGATTTGCGTGCCATTCTGCCTGCAAATCCCAAATCGTCAAACAGGGATTTGCACGCAGAATGGCACGCAACTCCATGTTTACACGCAAATTATTCCATGAATCAGGACCTGGGAGTAATTTGGAATGTTCCTCCATAGAAGGATTTGCTACTTGTCAGTGATGCCCTACTGTTTATTAGTCAGTCCAAAGGGTCATTCCCCAAAACATTTCAGATCATTTATGACTATTGCAAACTCTCTGGGTTTAGCAATGATTGGCAGTAATCTGAAATCCTGCCACTATCTCAAGGTCTCGAAGATGTGCCAGATGGAAGTGAACGAGTCTTCTTGTACTTGCGTATTTTCTTCCTACGGTACGGTGATAGGACATGCAAGATACATTTGTACCCAACAAGATCTTGATAGGAGGACCTTATTGAAAATATTTTTGTGTGGTAAGGAAAATGTCATTCCCGCAAAAAGCAAAAACAAAAAGAACAAGGCCGAAAATAACAAATGTATTCAATCGAATTTTTGCAGAATGTCTGTCTATTTTTCAAATAAATAGATGTGGTGTGGGTTAATGGTATATATTAAGACGGGGGATGTGAGGGGCTTGCAAATGGACCCCACACCCGACAATTGAAAATTGATAAACAGATTTTGAGAATTTGAGGGGAAAAAACAGTTCTTTTCAGCCTCGATATTTTATTTTCGGTATTTTAACGTGGAACCAAAAAAACAGCCTTAAAATGATTGTGAATCCAAGATTGTTATGCTTGATCAGAGGAATCTCATTGTCTTTCCCATAACTTCACTGGGCAAAACCTTAGCTGATAAACCTTTGTGGCGAGAAGGGAAGTGACCAATATTTGCAAAAATGGTGTTGAACAGAGCAGGGTTTATATGAAAGATGCCAGGTTGATGCTGAGCAGCTTTTCATTGTTAATAAAACTTTTTATTGTGTTTTGTTTAACAATGCATATAACCACAAACCAGGCATGGCATAGCATAGCAACAAAGGTGAGCACCACTACAGCAGATAAGCAGATAAGTAACAACATACTGTGTAAGGTCACAGGGGTGCCACACAGCAGAGCCACCCACGCCACTCAGGAACCCTCCGCCCATCGTCCCCATACTTTCACAAACTTCCCTGGACAACCCCTGGTATTATACACCCTCTTTTCCATTGCCATGCATCTGTCCATTTCTGCAAGCCATCGAGACATTGGAAGACGGGACGACACCCCCACAGCATTGCAATCATTTTCTTCACCTGCCCCATAGCGACCGAAAGAAACAACTTCTCAAATTTCGTGAAGCTCGACTCACCCCATATTCCCAGTAACGCACTTTTTGGATCAATGGGTCAGTGTGTATCATCGACCAACCTTTTATCAATACATTTCTTCCAAAAGATTAGTGCCTGTGGACAGGCCCACAAGTTATGGTAGAAGATACCCCCATCCCCTCTGCATCTTAAACATTTGTCACCTTCAAATGAGCAAAAGTATGTATGAGTGCTAGTTGAACAGTGTTAAAGCAATGGACGGTCCGGCCCAGGTGACACTATCCGGACGAACTATAAAATGAAGTCACTACTAGAAGTCAAGCTGGACTGCGCAAAAGGTAGGACGAACATTGGAGGTTGGACCTTGGATTTGGGAGACAAAACAGGATGATGATCTTAGGGTATCTACTGATGGGGGGAAACATGGTGTGAGATATAAGCCAATATCAAAGGCACGCATGTGAGATGGATGGAACAGCGAAGTATATTTAAGTTGTACTGGAGTACAAAGATGACTTTGTGGAAATGCATGCATGATTTCAGTCTGGTGAGCTAGTGCTTCAGGACTCCCCGCCATCTTCCCCGTGACATTTCTTGGACTTATTCCATAACACCCATTTATGGAACATCGCTATACTTGTCAGTAAGGCTAAGTCCTTTGGAGCGATGTACACCGAGAACTGGATAAGTGTTGGTTTGTTGGCATGTCAAGCAGGATTGTCATCCATTTATCGGGTACATGATGAGGAAGACTCGTGTTGTGCTGAGCCATATAATACCAATGTAAAACGTTAACACAAAAAGAAATCGGCTGTGCCAATGAAATATTTGAAGTTTGATAGAGATTAAAATATTCCAGTTAATGCCTTTGCCTTAATTTGAACAGCACATTTTTTACCCGAGTACTAAAATGTGAAATTTCAGTGGTGGCGACTCCAAGATGGAGAACCTGGACCCTGGGAAAGCTACCGGAAGCGGCAAAGGCAGCACATAAACCCCGAAGGCCATCTATACCAAACGCTGTATTTCAGCGACAAGCCTCTGCTGAGTTATAGAATAAGGAACACCTGATGGTAAATTGCTGGCATGCTAAGCGGCACTAAGCAACACCGAGTAGAAAATGCAAAGATACAAGTGGTACAGTAACCTGAAAAAATGTTAGGACACATGAGGTAGCAATTTTTCAGTTACCGCCCTTTTATGAGATGATATTTTATTTATATCGCGCCTATACACAAGTGTTTTATATAACCTACAGTGTATTTTTTGTTCTCAAACATCAATGTATTATAAACACAGGCTGCAATCTGGACACAAATGCCTCTATTCCCTCAACAGAAATGACATAGGAATAGACCCACACACATTAACCGGCTACTTACAGTAAACACACAACAGAAAAGCAATGTAGCAATCTCGCTCTCTTCCCAATAACTTAACCCCACCAAGAGCCTGGCGACTAGCAAAATGGCAGCTGTGCACGCTATAAATCCCAGAAACATAAAATAACATAACATAAATGGTGGAGTGCCCAGAGGCAACATAGAAGCCGCTTGCCTCGTAAAAATGATAATACACACATGGCATTTGATATAACCGACTGGTTTCAATGCATGGACTTATTTATTTATTTTTTATTTATTTGCATTTTTAAAGCGCAGCAGCTGCCCTCAGGCATCGTGGCGCTGTTACAAGAAAGTTTACTTGACATGTTGATTCGGTTACAGGAATGGCTGTGGTTCCAAGGTTACATGGGAACCGTGATCATGGTACAGTTGTAGCTTACAGACATTGTTGCATGCGATAGAATTAAAACATGGGATTCACTTAAATAGGGTGGTTTTCAGAGATTTTCTAAAAGTTGTGTGGGATGTTTCAGCTCTTAGTTTGGGTGGTAGGGAGTTCCAGGCTTTTGGTGCTAGGACTTCGAAACTCGAGCCGCTAGCTTTGGCTCTAGTGAAGTTAGGAATTGCAAGTTGGTTGGCATATAGGTCTCTTTTGGGTCTGAGTGATTGGACTGGTTGAATCCGTTCATTAAGGTAGCTAGGGGCAGTTTGGGATATGCATCTATGTGTAATTGTGAGAGTCTTGAACTGGATGCGCTCTTTAACTGGGAGGCAGTGGGCATTTTGTCTTGCTAGGGAGATGTGTTCTCTCTTTGGTATATTGAGGGCTGCTCTCAGAGCGTTGTTTTGTGCAATCTGGAGTCTATTAATGTTTTTGGCCGAGGTTCCTAGCATGAGGACATTGCAGTAGTCCAGTTTCGCGCCTATAGTGGCTCTGGCGATGATGAGGCGGTTTGTGGTGGACAGGTGAGGTTTTACTGCGTTGATTATCTTGGTTGTAAGAGCTGCTGAGGAGGAGATGTAACTGACATGCCTGTCCATGGACAGGGTAGAATCTAAGTATACCCCCAGTGTTTTTACAGCCGGGGAGACGGAGATTACTGAGTTCTCGATGAGGAAAGTACTGTATTTATTGTCTAGCTTGCTGAGAGTTTCTTTAGGGCCCACTAGTAGGATCTATGTCTTGTCTCCATTGAGACAGAGGCCATTGGCTGCCATCCATGCCTGGATGATGGCATAAGTGTTTTGTAGGGTTTTCAGGTCTTGCTCGTAGTCACCAGTTAGTGGGAGAATGATTTGAGTGTCGTCGGCATAGTTGGTGAATGTTATGCTGAATTCTTCTAAGTCGTTGAATAGTGGGAGTGTGAATAAGTTGTATAGAGTCGGGGAGGTGCAGGACCCTTGTGTTACTCCACAGTTGATAGGGGAGGGGGTGGCTGATGCTTGTTCTGAGTAGACCCTCATAGCTCTGCCTTCCAGGAAGGATGAGATCCAGGCTGTGGCTTTAGTCGAGCAATGGGCTGTGTTGGTGAGATGTATACTTAGTGTTTTGTGGTCGACTAAGTCGAACGCGGCCGACAGATCAAGGAGTAGGAGGATGGCGCTTTTGCCTTTATCCATGTTTTTTAGGAGTTGGTTCTTAAGGTCGAGTAGTGCTGACTCTGTGCCATGGCGTGGGCGGAAACCAGACTGTCTTCTTCCTAGGATGTTGTGAGATTCAAGGTAAGCTTGTATCTGTAGGTATGCGGCCTTGTCGAGGATTTTCAGCAGGAATGGCACTGTTGTAATGGGTCTGTAGTTGTTGGGTGAGTCTGGGTCTAGCGTAGGTTTTTTTAGTGGGCGAACGCAAGCTTCTTTGAGGGAAGAGGGTACTGTGCCGGTGGCGAATGAGGCATTAATGAAGGTAGCAATGAAGTGAGCTAGAGGTTCAGCGCAGTCTTTGATTATGTTTGCTGGACAGATGTCCCCCTTGCAGAGTGAGGGTTTGATTTGTTTCATGATGCGTAGGACCTCAGGGGCGGTTACCTCTCTAAAGGTGAAAGGCGGTGGAGGATTGTTGTTGTGTTTGTTTTGCGGGGGGTGCTTGGGGCTGGGGGCAGTCCGCGTTTTATGTGGAGACTTGGGTAGATTGTCAAGGTTGGCTTTGATTTTCTTTTGGAGTAAGTCAATTTTGTCGAGCATGGCCTTCTGGATGTCATTACACCAATTCACGTCTTTGACTGTTTGGTGTTTGGAGGTGGGCGGTATGACTAGTTCATTGAAAATCGAAAATAATTCTTTTGAGTGTGATTGGGCATTGTCGATTCTAGTGTTGCATGTGTCAGCTTTGGCTTTGGCTATGGAGTTTTTGTATTGCTTGGCAATGGTTAAGTAAGAATCGCGTAGAGGGGTGGAGGCACGTGATTGCCATTTATTGAGTGCTTGTCTTTTGAGTGTTTTTAGGTCACGTAGATCTTGGTTGAACCATGAGTTAGCGTGGAAGAGTTTTTTTAGCTTTTTTTGTTTCTAGTGGGGCAATAGTGTCAATGATCTCTTTAATAGTGGTGTCGTACAGTGCGACTAGTTCTTTGGGGTCGTTGGAGGTGGGTGATGCTAGTGCTGAGACTTCTAGGAGTGGGCACATCCTTTCTTTGGAGAGTAGCTTTTTAGATCAAGCTAGAGCAGCTGGCATAGGAGGGATTTGACTAATAGCTGTCTTTGTTGGGATGTAAAAATGGATAAGGTGGTGGTCGGTCCATGGTTGTGGTGTGTTTGAACTGATGTCTACCCTGCAGTTGTGGTCCACTAGCCAGTCTAGTATGTGGCCTTTGGTGTGAGTAGCAGAGTCAACTCTCTGGATGAATTGTAGGTCTAGAAGGGCTTTAGCAAGGGTTTTGCTGTGTTTGTCTCTTGTGTCATTGAAGCCGAGGTTCAGGTCTCCTAGGATTATGGCTTTAGTGTTGGGTTTGAGATTGTTCCCTAGTAGGTGTAGGATGTCGGCTTGGAAATTCAGGAGTGGGCCTGGTGGTCGGTAGATAAGGTGCATTGTCATGGTGTCATTAGGAGAGAGGGAGATTTTTTACTGATAGGGCATCGAAATTGTTCTCGGGTGAGGTAGGTTTGATTTGTCTAGCCTTCAGTGTTTCTTTGACTATTAGGGCCACGCCTCCGCCTTTGTGTTTTGGTCTATCTAGCCGGACGATGATGTATCCAGGGGGGAGGGCCTGGCATATGGCAGGACCAGAGGCTTCATGTAGCCAAGTTTCTGTAATGGCTAGGGCGTCTAGCTCGAGGTCAGAGATTAGGTCGTGTATTTCTGTGACGTGCGCTTGTAGGGATCTAGCATTGATGAGGGCTAGCTGGATTAGGGGGGGTTTGTCTGTGCTCGGCTTGGCAGGGTTGTGGTTGTGTTTGGTGATGTTGGTGTGGAGTTTGGTGGACGGGTGTTGGGGTGTGGTGGGATGGGGGATAGTAAAGAGTGTGGGGTGTGAATGCAGTGTGAGTTTGTGGTGGGTATTAGTGTGAGCTGTGGTGGTGCGGGCTCCTAGTCTGGCGTTTCTTATGTGCACTGGTAACGTGTGGGTTGTGCTTCTGGCTGTGGGTTTGGGGTTAGGGATAGTGTTAGTGGATGAGGACTGGTGGATGTGGCGCTCTTGTGTGCGTAGGGCAGGTAGGAATGTAGTAGGGCGGATGGAGTCAGAGCATGGGAGCTTAACGGGGTGGGCGGGGGCATGTTGAGTATAGTGGGTGTAGACTGGGTGTGGGTGTATACAAAGGTGGACAGAATCGACTTTGGGCTTAGAGCATAAAATAAGCAGATTTGACTTTGGGCTTAAACATAAAATAAGCAGATTTGGCTTTGGGCTGGAAACATAAAATATGCAGATTTGACTTAATGCTGCTCAGGAGCCCAGCTTCCAGATGAGCTGTAGCTTGTTTATCAGAAGCAGGGGATTCGAGGTATGGATGCAGTAATCAGCGGAAAATAGCCCCCAGAATTCTTACTATCCGCAGAACAGAGTTCTGGGATTCTACTATGTTTTTTGCAGATGCGGGCGAAAGGGTAACAGATTGGTTGGAATCAGGGTCGGACTGGTGAATACAATTGTCTCGGGCACCAATGACAAAGTGGCCCTACATTTGCAAATGGCAAGTCATTCCTTTTGTGACAGACTGAGTAGAACCCAAGGGAGAGGTTTTTGATAAAAATGCGATGCAAATTGTTCATTTTAAAGAACATGTATTCAGTAACACTGGTCAAAACTTCTAGCCACTGGTGTGTACCTAAATAAACACTGGCCCCTTACGGAAGACATGTGGAAAGGCAATGCACAAGGGAGGGGGGAGAAAGGGGAGGGGTTGGGCAAGGGAAGTTACAGTTTAATGTTGGAGGCGAATAAAGGTGGTTGAAGTAGCCCTTGGCTTGGTGTGATTACTTGGGGCCCGTATGAAAGGCCCAAAACAGCCACACGGTGAAGTAACTTATCAAACCGGTGCAAAAAAAAAAGTGGCCAACTTTGACCAACAACACTGGCCCACAATAGCATTTTGGATATTCTCAATCACTGGGCAAATGCCAATCATTTAACCCAATCAGAACGGCTCGGGATACTGCTGACCCGACTTCTGCACCTCAATTGGTGGTATTATTAGTGATTGTGATAATTGGTATCTTTATATATAAAGCTGAATGTATGTATGTGTGTGTGTGTATGTTTGTCCGGCTATACAAATCCACACTGTTGAACCCACTGCTACCAAATTTTGCATGGATTCCTCATTTGCCTGAGCCAAGATTGTAGCCTATGTTTGGATGCAAAAAATTCACTCCGTAAATACCCTCATTTACTGATGCTCACCCTGATTCTTTACAGTAGGTGTTAGAAGGAGGCAACATTTGGAAAAGTGTCTGAACCAAAATGTTCAATGTGTTCTCTATTCCTTTGAAATGTATTACTACTGTATACAGTTCGAAAGTGTTTATTAAAGCATTTTTAAAGGGAATTAAAAAAATTTTTTTATCACGCCACTCCAGATATGACAAATGGCAAGGTTACACTTTACTTAAGTTCATTCAAAAGAAGAGAGCACAATCAATCAATCTTTCTTGGAAATTTTCTCAAATGTGCTGAAGCCATTGAATGACTGAAACATGCCGCACTAAAAACTAATATCACTTGGAAAAGCTCCATCTGATGAAAAGCGAAAATCAATATCAAGAGCTTCTGGAACACAACAACAAACAGCAGCACGTCCTGCCAACCAGAGGACAAGAGCAACTTTCTACAGGGCAAATGAGATGCTAGAGCAAACAGAAGCAAGACTTGCTGACATGAGGTCAAGAGCAACATCCTCCAGGCCACACGAGACACCCGAGCAAACTGAAGAGAGACTTGCCAACAAGAGAAAAGAGCAACATCCTCCAGGGCACATGAGACACCCGAGCAAACTGAAGCAAGACTTGCCAACAAGAGGAAAGAGCAACATCCTCCAGGGCACATGAGACACCAGAGCAAACTGAAGCAAGACTTGCCAACAAGAGGAAAGAGCAACATCCTCCAGGGTACATGAGACACCACTCGATCAGGACACGGGCAAAGCCGGATACCCCAGCTAGTAAATAATAATTAAGTGTCAGGACAGTACACACTGGGCGGGTATCAATGCGAATAATTAACAAGTCTCACTATATGCAAAAGGCGTTGGCAGTGCTTGGGGGATTTCTCGTGAATCACCCTTCACTGGACATGAAAATCCCTGGTAGAGGTGATAGCAAGATACATTTATAGTGCAGGAAGTCTTAAAGGCTCAGTTACTGCTTATCAACCTCCACAGATTAAACTGCACTAGCAAAGTCATACATCATGTTTTCTAACTTCTGTCTACCCATATGTTTGGGACTACATAACACACAATTCAATGCACTATGTTCAAAAACAGCTAAACACATCATTTATGGGAATATTTTATTATACCAAGTTCTTGACAGTTAGATAGTTGAGAAAGTGGACATAATGAGAAGTTAATGAAAGGGATTACGGTCGAAGGGCAAAATTACCTGTTAACGAGACCCGTCTAAATTTTTCTTGCACTCGACTGCTCTCACCTGGGGGACTCCCATGTCCTGCTGCCGCCGTAGCGATGGCAAATGCGGAAGCAGGAGACACGGAGCAGCAGCGATTGTTGTCCGTCGCCTGTCCTGTAAGAAGGACATGAAAATCAGTTTAGAAATGACCATGGTGTTACATGTGAACAGAACTACCAGGCAGGTGTGCACATCAATAGATAGGACAGAATGGCTAAAGACAGGACTAGTCCAGCATAAGTCAATCTCAGGCTGCGACCTTACACGTCACCAGCAATGTGCGCCAGATTGGCAGAGCCAACGTGTCTTAAAACAACGTTCCCAGAGTACTCCATACAAAGAAACATATGCATCCTGTGGACCATAATGGGCCCTGCTAGGCAGGGCTACATACTTGTCCCCTAAGGGAAATATAGAAATAAAGACACAGACAACAGGATGGAAGAAATAGTATTTGTGTTTATTTGGGGAACCTACCTGGAGTGAACCATCCAGCCCACCAGGAGTGGGGATGGATGGAATGTTAAAAGAGGAAAACAAAAGTAAAAAAAAGACTGGAGCTCCCCTGCTGGTTAAGAGGCTTGGCAGGGGAGAAAGCATTAAAAAAAACTGTTAAGAAAGGAACAAATGTTCAAGAGGGGAAAGAAGAAGCAAGAAACACAGCTCTCTGACAAGTTGTGCCCTCGAGTAGCCCCCCGTCCCCCAGGGCTTAAAGACAAGATTCCACTGGGCTATGTGTGTGGGTATGGCTCAGCATGATTGGCATGGGTGCAGGCTGTATTCCCAGAGCAGCCTGGGCACCCACGGGGCTGTGAGTGATGTCAGCCCAACCATGGGCCACTGCAGATAGGCTCATCCTAAAAGGCCCTAGACCACATGCGCAGGGTGGTCCGTGGCAAAGGACAAGAGTAGCAGTGACAAGGGTGGCCCCCCCAGGTCATGGGGCCCGCAAAGAAGGTAGTCAATTCCATGGATGAGGATGTACCTTGTGCCACCCCTAGGGCATGGGGCCACCCAGAAAAGAACTGAAGCAGAGTGACTTTGGTACACCCAGAGGCTGCGCGGTGGCCGCTTGGAGGATACATAAGGCCACAGGCATGGTAGTGAGTGTGGCAGCCCCACACGGGCAATGGAGCTGCCTGAGAACATTATAGTTGCACGAGTCATGCGTGGTGAGATTAGGTGGCCCCATGTGGTGGATGGGGCCACCCCAGAAGGGCAGACTGAGGGGGGAATAGCCCATATTGTCATCAGGGGGCCGACCCCAAAAATCACCAAGGACAGCACCTAAGCAGAAGAAGTACTAAAAAGGGGTGGCTGACTGCTGCAGTCACCCCTATGTAGTATAATATGTTTTTATATGTTGTTTGTTGTGATGTAAATATTTATGTATATAGGCATACAAATGTGGGGAATTTACATATTGTTAAGTATAGTTTCACAGATGTGAAGGTGGAAAGAAGGGAGCTAGGAGCAGGAAAAATAGGGTACTGTTGATACCCTGGTGCGAGGTAGATAAGGGAAATGGTGGCCTGCCAGTGGATGCCTAGAGCGAGGGACCACACACATTGGGCCATCTACTGCCCCCCTCTACAGTGTGTGGTGCTAGATCTATGTCAGGGGACAGTTCGGTCAGGTCCACCCTATGTGTCCACCTTTAACCACGCTAAGGAATGGTGGGCTGACTGGGCAGATGAAAGAACTCGTACCTAGGGAACATAGAAAGGGATGAGTGTTAGAAGGGAAAGGATAGGAATGTTTAATAAGAAACTGAGTTTTATGTCTTTTTATAAAGAGAGTTCCCGTTGGGAGCCCTAAAAGACCCACTTTGGTGAACAAGAACAGCAGTGACAAGGGTGGGCAACCAGGGCATCGGGCCACCCAAGAAGGTGGAAGGTTCCACACGGTGCGTCTGTGCCGTATGCCACCCCCAGAGCATTGGGCCACTCCGAAAAGAACTGAAGGCAGTGACTGTGGTACCCCAAGAGGCCGCGCGGCTGGTGCTTGGAGGATACACAAGGCTACGGGGCACGGCAGTGAGTGTAGCGGCCCCATGCGGGCATGGGAGCTGGCTGAGAACATTACAGGTGCACACACCATGCGCTGTGAGGTCAGGTGGCCCCATGTGGTGGATGGGACCACCCCAGAAGGGCAGACTGAGGGGGGGAATAGCCCCTATTGTCATCAGGGAGCAGACCCCACCAAAGACAGCACCCAAGCACAAGAAGTACCAACAAGGGGTGGCCGACTGCTGCAGTCACCACTATATAGTATAATATGTATTTATATGTTATTTGTTGTGAATGCAAATGAGCATGTATATAGGCACGAACATGTATGGAATTTATATATTGTTAGGTATAATGTCACAGATGTGAAGGTGGAAAGAAGGGGTTTAGGAGTAGGAAAAATAGGGTACCGCTGACACCCTGGCGTGAGGTAGATAAGGGAAGTGGCGACCTGCCAGAGAACACCTAGAGCGAGGCACCACCCACTGGGGCAATCTACTGCCCCCTCTACAGTGTGTGGTGCTAGATATAGGTCAGGGGACTGTTCAGTCAGGTCAACCCTATGGGTCCACCTTTAACCCCGCTAAGGAATGGTGGCTGACGGGGCAGATGAAAGAACTCATACCCAGGGAACATAAAAAGGGATTAGTGTTAGGAGGGAAAGGTTAGGAATGTTTAATAACAAATTCAGTTTTAAGTGTTTTTTATAAATAAAGAGGGTTCCCGTTGGGAGCCCTTAAAACCCCACATTGGTGTCTGTGTCCCATTGGAGTAGAATAAGGCCAGGAATCAGGCCTTTGCTTATCCCCTGTTTGACAGCACTTTTATTTGTAGAAGATATTTTTGAGCATAAAGGACTAATGTGAACATATATGCTGCTGTTACTTCACATGCGCCTTTTCCACTTCCACCACTGGGTCAAAGCGAAAAGAAATAATCAGAGCACATCTATCAGATGCTGTGAAAAGCAGGAGGGGTCTGTAAAGACCCATGCCGGCATTACACTTTACCCTTCACATATCCTGCTGCACGGAAGACAAGATGCAGCAGAAACAGGGACTGCTGCCTCCCAGCACTTAATCCTTCATGAATCAGGGATTTGTTTTGAGAATTTACAGTCAGTCCTGCAGCAGGCCTTTTGCTACACCATATGTGGGTGGTGATAATCTATCAGTGTCTCCCTGGCTAGTCCCTGGGGATCGGTTATCCAAGTTGCCAGGACACGGCCATCGCAATTGGATCCAGTTCCTGGGGGTGGGCCAGTGAGGGAAGATCACCTGGATGGGAGGTCCTTGGGGAGTGGAAGTGGGACACCCACAGAGGAGACGTGGTATCCCCCTTCTTTCAACACCTTTTCCCCATCCTACCATGTAGAATATTCCAAAACACTCCCCCCCTTTTTCACAAAAACACTTTTGCACGACACGAAAGACAACGGACTAACACCAGAGCCGTTTACCTGACGTGTCCCCTTACCAGGGTCAGGGAAAGTCAGGCAATAGACCAGAATCACACACACACCTGACAGCCCTTTCTCTTCTTAACAGGGATAAAAGGTGGAGCACAAGAGAACAATATGAGCAAGGCAGACCACACAACGTAAGAGTTAACTTAGCATGGCAGTTCAAGAGGATGAGAAAGAGGGAGCAGACCGAGTGGGTGTCAAGGAGAAAGTCGACCTTGCCCTTTCCGACCAAGTCCTGTGGAACCTCCGCAGAGGGAATGATAAGTCTGCGTACAGTGGCCAATGTGTGTGGCAGCAGATGTGACCGGTACACGAGACCCTCCTCTGCTGATAACCAAGCTGGGGAGAGATGCTTGTCTCTGTGGTACCATCCTTGACTCCAAGGAGAAAGAAAGTCAAGGGGTTCATCACCGCCGGTGAGTCGAGGGGAGTGTCAATAAGAAGCCGAACTGTGTTGAACGAAAAGTAGCCAAGGGCTAAATTGAACTTTGAAAAGCAAGCAACACTAGTAACTAAGGAGGGGGAAAACCAGCGACAGAGGAGTCTGGCACCACGTGGGTGCTCACTCAGGAAACTCTGGGTGACTACCCCACGGTAAAGACTACCATAACCAGGAGGCCTTAGGAAGAGGTGAAGAAAGGTCAAAGTGGTCATACAGGGGTCTTGTAAAATTCTCTGTACCGTCGAAAATCGTTGACTGGCAGATGATTGTGAAAACGAAGGGAAGTGAATCCCGCATGGTGAAAAGTAGTACATGAACTGTATTTTGTAAAGATTAGCAAGAGTGAACCCAGCAAAGGGATGCTAATGAGAAGGAGCAAAGTCTAAAGTCCAGTGATTAATTTTCTGTAACAATCGGCAAGAGTTAACCCGGCAGAGAGAAGCCAACAACCAAAAGTTGGCGGGAATGAATCCGGCAGAGGGAAGCGACAACCAAAAGTCAGTGAGAGTGAATCCGGAGTGAAATGGCTGATCTTACTAATATCATCGCCCAATTGACAGCCCATCAGATACAAGACAAAAACTGACTCCAGGAGAATCTAACTAGACTAAATGAATTGCAAGCACAGCTATTACTACCATAAGGCGTACTTCAACCATATCTTGAAGGCAAGGATTTGGGAAACTTTTCCTAAACTTTAAATGCCTGGCCGAACAACTTGGGTGGGGAGAGAACCTTAAGAAATGTTATTTGGGACCCTTACTAAAAGGGGAACTCCAAACCTCTTATCAACGACTCAACCTTGCACAGGGAGCCTCCGTCCTATCCTTCAAGGGAGGCTTGCTGAAAAGAGTAGGGCAAACCTGCAATTTTTATCGGCAGAAATTACGTGCCATTAGGTTGAACCCGGGAGAACCTCCCTTAGAGATGGGTGAATGGATAAAATATATGGTAAACCTATGGACAAATAATAAAACTCTAGAAGAACTGACCGAGATGATTACCTTAGAACAATTTACAAATAACTTTTTTTCAAAAGTCCGTCCTTCAATTAAATCGACCTACCCTAGCCA
Source organism: Ambystoma mexicanum (assembly GCF_040938575.1). Classification (NCBI taxonomy): domain Eukaryota; kingdom Metazoa; phylum Chordata; class Amphibia; order Caudata; family Ambystomatidae; genus Ambystoma; species Ambystoma mexicanum. The sequence goes on along the minus strand of NC_090935.1, from coordinate 670,387,406 downwards.
TGGCCATTGAGACTGCGCAAAACCATGCGGATGCAGCTAAATACTTCCAGCAAGCCCATTGATGGGAAGATCGAAGAGATCATAAATCCATCCATCACCCCACATTCCAGGGAATAGATAAACAAGGGAGGCCATATAGAGTCAAGGAAGGGATGTCTTCAGAAAGTGTTGAGGCCAAAAAACCTGACCCAAGACCTAAAGATGAAAGCAGAAGGGAGGAAGCAAAAGGAAGCAAACCACCTACTCTGGTCTGTTTCTCCTGTAGAGAGATCAGACATCTAGCTATACAATGTCCAAAGAATATAAAAGACAAACCAATGGAAATAGGCTGCTTGAAGGGTGAAGAGTGGGAAGAAGCCGAGGAAGAGCTACAAACCTTTAGCATTTGCTTATGTCAAACCCCTACCGAGTTCACCTATGAAAAGGATTGGGTAAATGGGAAAGAGGTAAAAGCCTTAATCGATTCCAGTAGTAAATAGGCCACTATATGGGCCTATTTAGTTACACCACAAGACCTAAACAATGCAACCCTATTCTGAGTAACTTGTGTACATGGGGATAATGAAATGTACCTAAAATACAAGTTCACATAGAAATCCGGGACAGGACATATGAAATACCATCAGCCATAATTCCAGGGCTCTCTAAGGAAGTCATCCTGGGACGGGACTTCCCCATCTTCTCTACTCTCCTACAGGAATCTCCACCCCCCTGCAGAGATTTTCTGGCCCAGAGATCCTGGCAGGAAAATTATAACTCCAAAACTCTCCCGTATGGGATTGGAAAAACTCAGAACCCATGAAACTCAAGACAGCCTTTGCATCCCAATTCACAGGTTACTGTAGAGAGCCAGATAAGATCTCTTCACCTCTACCTATTAAAACTGATCAGTGGAATATGCGAGGGTGCCTGGGCATCTCTCACCCCTCTTCTTTGGCCAGACTTAATGACAGGAAATCTAACCAAAACACAGCTATATCCACATCACATAGGTGAAGGATATATGAGAAACCTGACGGTGTCTCCCTGGCTAGTCCCTGAGGATCTGTCATCCAGGTGGCCAGGACATGGCCATCACTATTGGATCCAGTTCCTGGGGGTGGACCAGTGAGGGAGGATCACCTGGATGGGACGTCCCTGGGGAGTGGAAGTAGGACAGCGACGGGTGAGACACGTATCCCCCTACTTTCAACATCTTTTACCCATCCTACCACGTAGGATATTCCAAAACACTGCCCGCCTTTTCCACACAAACACTTTCACACAATATGAAAGACAACAGACAAACACCAGAGCCTTTTACCTGACGTGTCCCCTTACCAGGGTCAGGCAAAGTCAGGCAATAGACTAGAATCATACACACCTGACGGCCCTTTCCCTTCCCCAGAGGGATAAAAGGTGGAGCACAAAAGCACAATACAAGCAAGGCAGACTGCAAGACGTAACAGCGAACTCAGCACGGCAGTTCAAGAGGAGGAGAAAGAGGGCGCAGACCGAGAGGGTGGCAAAGTGAGAGTCGACCTTGCCTTTTCCGACCAAGGCCCGTGGAACTTCCGCAGAGGGAATGATAAATCCGTGAACAGTGGCCAACGTGTGTTGGAGCAGATGTGAACGGTACACAGACCCTCCTCTGCTGATTACCAAGCCTGGGAGAGACGCTGTGGTTCCAACCTTGACTCCAAGGAGGAACAAAGCCAAGCAGTTCATCACAGCCGGTGAGAGAGGAGACTAGCACCACGTGGGTGCTCACTCGGGAAACTCTGGGCGATTACCCCATGGTAAAGACCACCGTAACCAGAAAGCCTTGGGAAGAGGTGAAGAAAGGTCAAAGTGGTCATACAGGGGTCTTGTAAAATCCTCTGTATCGTCGAAAGTCTTTGACCGACAGATGGTTGTGAAAACTAAGGGAAGTGAATCCCACATGGTGATAAGTAGTACATGAACTGTATTTCATAAAGATTATCAAGAGTGAACCCGGAAGAGGGATGCTAATAAGAAGGGGCACAATCTAAAGTCCTGTGATTAATTGTCTGCAACAATCGGTAGAGGGAAGCAGACAACCAAAAACCATTGAGAGTGCACCCGGCAGAAGGCAGCCAACAACCAAAAGATGGAGAGAGTGAACCCGGCGGAGGGAAACCGACAACGAGGGGCAAAGCCCAAAAACCTGTTTAAAAAGAGATTAAGATTTGTGAAAGCAAGAAGTATTGCAAGACAAGGGGAAGGGGAGTGTCCCCCTTATCATTTGGGATCCGAGCCCAGCCGAGGGAGATCCAGGGTTGGAAAGCTATCACCCAAAGTTCACTGAGAATGGAACTGTCTTATGAATTTGTTCAATACAATTTCTGAGGGGTCTGCGCCCAGAAGAGGGGGACCCAGAGATGAAGCAACCACTCAAAGTGTTCGTAGAACATAACTTTTGTGTTTGTTTGTTGTGAGCATCAGACCTCGAAGGCGCAAGACTTTTATTGAAAAAAGACTTAACCATCGAAGAACCTGATAGCTGATATGGAACTGTTAGCTTGTGCTGGGAAGGCTCGAGCGTGTTCTGTGCTCCAAAGTCTCACCTTGCCCCGTGCTAAAAACGTGGGGAAGGCAGACCTCAAGGCAATCACATCCTGATTTATTATTTGAACCCTGTTTCCTTTATTTGAATACCCTATCCCACACTCTTTCTGTAATTATTTGTAAGGAATTGGCAATAGTTATTTTTTAGTATAGGCTTTTTACTGTGACAAGATTCCACAAGGACTGTCTTATTTTTCATTTTATGGTTCACGCTTGCTCCCACTTTAGACTTAGGTTAAGACTAGGCATTTTTCCATCCTGCACTAGTTTAATAAACACCCTTGAACTGTGATCACGTGTGTCTGTCTTTACTGTTGTCACCATGAGTTCCTTACAGGAGACAGTTCCATAAATGACACCTCATGACCTTGGCAGGCAGAAGGGAGGAAGTCATACATTTCTTTTTTGTATTAAGTTGAGAGTAAGGTACAATAAAAATGGGATGGTGTACAAACTTGAATATTGAATATGTTAACATAGGATATGAAGTGACTGGCATGGTGTATAATAAGGTCACGAGACAATGCGCTCTGAAGCAACTCTCATTGCATATGGCATATTAAATAATGTCCACTTGGCTAGTTTGGAAAAGTAGTTCACACCAAAGTCCACAAAATGAAAATTAAAGGTGACAGAGGATGCTCATGAAGGCCATTAGACTTGTATTAGCTTGATATTAGAACAGCGGATCACCCCACATTGTATATACATGTTGAAACAACACTATAACAGTATGTGTAAGGAAAACAAATACAAGCAGAATTAAATATCTGCCCCTCTTCCAAATTATTCCTCTGTGATAGTTCTAGAATTTGCGCTTCTTTCGCATCATCAAGTTCTTACCTCCTGCTTGACGGTATCGCAGGTGCCGTGGTGTGGAGGGAGATCTACAGGGCGACATTTCCGATGTATCCATGGTTTGATTGTTTTCAGGGACTGTTCTGTCCAAGGATACAGATTCCAAAACTGCAGCTATAATGTAAATATGCAGAACATTAATGCACAGTGGGTTTGCTTTTTACAACAAACATCTAATATCAGCAATGGGCAGGTTGGTCTTTTTCAGGAACTGTTCAGTTGTTTTATTGAAAATCTGCACAGTCACAAAGCACTTTAAAAATATTTTATTGAGAAAAGTAGCCCCAAATGTACAATATCAAAATATTGCAAGTCGCAAAAGAGTTTCAAGACCATAAAGAGGTAAGTGGTTTATAGAGGCTGATTTAATGTATGAGTAAGCCAAACTCTGTGCATCGAGTTGATATTACTTCTGTCATTAAACATGGATGTCAAGTGTACCCTCTGTTCCTTGGCGCTACTTCCCAGTCATGTTGACATCCTTCCAATCCCATACCCTTAGGGCCATGTACAATTGCAATAACTGGCGTTATGATTATGATTATTCTTATACTCCATTCTCCCACCACCCCGTGCCAAAATCGCTGGTACTAGGAGACCCCACCCATCCATGGTGTAGATTCCCCCACATCTCTTCTGTACTCTCAATATCATGTGTTATCACACATTTCCAAAACATACTGTGACGAATCCAGAAAATGTGCCCCTTCTTCCCAAGGGGGAGCCAGCCAATTTTGGATTAGAGAGGTGAGCTCAATCTGCTTAACAGTCCCTAGGGTAGAGGGCAAGCAGGATCTCATGAGGGGTGAACCCCCCCACTCCTAGGGGACAAGGCGTCCCCAAGCAGATATTTTACCACACCTCCATTTACCTCAGAGTTCTGTATTTTGTGGATGTGAGCAGTACCATAATGTGTGGGCACTTTAAAGGTGACTGGCTTGGTTTCTGACACAGTTCCATTAACGTCCATCTATGAAGAACATTGCCAATGGTGTCTCCTGTCTTATTCCAGGAAGGAATTTAAAAGACCAGAGACCAATGTAGAAGTACAGAGAGCAAGCCTGAGGTTGAAACACAGAAGCCTGTGCTGGAGCAAAGTGGAGGGAAAGTCTCCCTTCCAGGAGGGGCCTGGAGTAAGGACCATTCCAATAAAATGGTGGGTGGAAACCCTGAGCCCATGGAATGCTGCTAAATCCAGGAAGGTAGGCAGAAAGCCTTATGAGCGCCAAGTGGCCAAACCAAGGGATAAGCGAGTCACCGCCTAATCGGCATACTGTGTCCAGCTGTCCCAATGCCAAATGTCTGGTCGGTCGCAGACAGGAGGAACAAGAAAAAGGAGACCCGACCGCAAAGATGTCGGAGTCGTGGTTCCACAACAAAGGGGGAAGCTGACTTCCCCGCCAAGCACCGCTGCCAGAAAACAGGCATGCCGCAGGTTGGAAAATGCAGGTGGTGGGCTGTGAGGCACCCAGGAAGCCCATGAATGCAACTAGAGAATCCGATGAGCTGAAGGGCCAGGCAGCTCATGAGGGGCTGAGCTTGAGAATACCCCATGAGGAGGCGAACGCAATCAGAGATGCTGACAGCCTGAGAGGCCAGACAGCTCACAAGGGGATGAGCCTGAGGATATCCCACAAGGGAATGAATGCAACCAGAGAATCTAACTGCCTGAGAGGCAAGACAGCCCACGAGGATATCCCAAGCTGGGTTAAAAGCCTTACCATAACTAGTCGACCTGATAAGTTGGATAGCACACAAGGGACTGTACCATAGACCACTTCACGAGGAGGTGAACATCATACCGTATCCAGATGACATGAAGGGTTGGAAAGTCCAAGCTGGGCTAAAGATGTGAAAAGTCAGAGGAGATTAAAAGACCCAGTAGGAGTGAACAAGAAACTGTATATATCAATATTGTATTTGCAATCAAGAAATAGGTTTAGAGGACCAGCTACTCCAATGGGGAGATTAACATTTTGAACTGGCACAAACACATGCATGGCGGTCACGAGCAACCTGCTATAAAAAGGGAAGAGGTCTTAAAGAAACCAACTTTGAACTGTAACAGCAGGCCAGAGCCTGAGAGAAAGAACCATAGACACAATTGGGTGGGGTCAGAAACCAGCCATCCTAAACTAAATAGAGTGGGAGCAAACTTACTTGGGCTAAGATTATATTGTTTAGTTAATTAATGTTAGGGATCGAGCATAGGATAGAATAGGTTTGGACGGAGGACAGAAATGTTGTGAGGCACACTGACGAGCAACAGTTATGGTTTACTTTAAAGTTAGAGAAACTCACTCATCATCACAGTTATAGGCATAGTTGAGACCTTATTTTATTTATTGACACATATTGAGCCATGTCATTGTGTCTATCTTCTATGTCTGACTTGCACAACACATTATTATTAATTCAAAGAACAAGAAGCAAAATGTTCTCAAAGAATTGCTTAGAGAATGTAATTTAAAGGATGTGTAGAGATTAGAACACCCAATGGATAGAGATGATAGTTTCCGTTCTGGTGCACATGATATGTATTCTCAGATAGATTATGTGCGGACTTCAGTGAAAATGACTCGAAACTTCTTCTAAAGTGAAATAGGTACTATACATATTTCAGATCACGCTCCGGTTGAGGCAGAATTAGTGTTTAAAAACACTAACAGAGATGATGAAATAAGTGACCTAGTAGTTTGGGAGTCTTTTACATTTTATGTGAGAGGTATAGTCTTTTGAGCATAAAGCTGAAGGAGAAGGAACATGAGCTAATATACCGCTTGAGAAGGTTGTGAAAGACCTGGAAAGAAAAGTTACTGGAATAGGCCTGATGAAGTAAAAAAGAAAGCACTTGTAAGGAGAAAATATGAGTTGAATCAATTACTGACCAAAAAAGCTGAATATGTATTTATCAGGACAAGATGCATGTATTTTGAAGGAGGGGAAAAATATAGGCAACTTTTAGCACATCAGTTAAGGGTGATAGAAAGTGATAAAGCAATAAGCGCTATTAAAAAGGAATTCTGGAACATCATATGACCTGGTTATTATCAACAAAGAATTCTGAGTCTTTATACTGCTGACAGACAGAACAATTATGAGATTTGGTTTATCGACCTATGCTCTGACTGGTTAAGTGTTTGCTTTGGGTTTAGTGGATTTAAAGTTCAAAGAAATCTGTTATGGCAAATGCACGCACCAGACCCCATAGAACAGGCTTGCACTTCCATTGACTAGCCGCCTCCGTTCAGTCTACTGATTGGGCAGCCACTGGTCCCACGTGACCGGAATTGCTTTGATATCCTCTGAGCCTTTTAAAAGAGTAATCCTACGTGACCAGAATTGCCTCCATCTCTAGTGCTCACAGGGCAGCCCCCGCCCATGCATCCCCCTCAGCTAAGGTCCCAGAGGCAAAGGGCAGCTCCTGAATAAGCAGCTCCATGCTGTGTTTGCCCGTGTTCGCCTGTGACGCCTGCAGCCGTCAACTACCAGCGACTGGCAGTGGTTCGGGCAGGGGGCGCAGCCATTACTGCACCCCATTAAATTGTCACCCAGTCTTATCACCAATTAGCCTGTAGTGCGATGCATATAGCCCACAGTTGTATGGTAAGCATATCTCTAATTTAGGCATATTGTTTTTGGCAGCCATATCTTGAATTTGGGCAATCTGTGTTGGTCAGCAATATCTCGCATTTGGGCATATTGTGTTAGGCAGCCATATCTCGCATTTAGGCAATCTCTGTGAGTCAGCCTTATCTCGAGCTTTTGGGCATATTGTGTTAGTCAGCTATATCTCTCACATTTAGGCATATTGTTTTAGTCAGCCTTATCTCACATTTGGGCATATTGCGTTAGTCAGCCACATCTCCCATTTGGGCATATTGTGTTACTCAGCCATATCTCGCATTTGGGCATATTGTGTTAGTCAGCCATACCTTGCATTTGGGCATATTGTGTTAGGCACTCCTCCCCTTCCCTCAACCTTACACCTCTGCACAACCTCTCCTCACACCCATTCTCTCCCTCCCAACAACCCGTGAGATTGACCCTCCTCCATCCATCATTTCTACACAATGCCCAGTGTCCAATTCCCAAGCCAGAGGAGGCATATGGTAATCCAAACAACACAAGCACCTTGCCACTACAGCAACCGCTGCGCCACCTTTCAGGAACTCTCCTTCTAGACCAGTCCCCCCGCCTGCATCCCGCTCCACCATAGCCAGGGCCCCAAGGACCCGCGCATCCGACCATATCAAACACTCATACATGGGGAGTCCCTCTTCGCACCAATAACCCTGACCCACCCCCTCAAGATCCCCCCTGCCCCTCCTCTTCGCCCCCTCAATCTCCAACACCAGACCACCCCATCCACCCTTTTCCCCTCCCTCAGGATGGCATGCCTTGCCCTTTCCTGAACTCTCGCTTCATCCCCTTCCACTCAGTCCCACCTACCCTCTTTCACACACCTCTTGCACCGAAAAAACCCAAAACTCAGGAGCAGAAACTGGCCCTCACCCTCGACTCTTCATGCCTCGCCATGCCTGCATCGGTCCACTCAGATCACCTTCCCCAGCTCAGCTGTCAGGACCCCTCTGTTAGCCATTCCCTGATTCTCCTTCTTTGAACATGACCTCACGCCCACTACATCTACACCTCTCCCTCCCCCTGGACACAAACCCTACTCAACAACAAGCGGAACATCACCCACCACAGCAGCACCACTCACTGCCCACCCTCCACCCGCTGATCACCCACTTTTCCTCTCCCGCAAGCCTGTCGCCGCCTGTTCACTCTTCCTGCTCCCGATCCACCACACACACTCCCCATCCCCACAAACAGAATCCCCCACCCAAACTATCACCACTCCCCCAATCATAGCGACTGTTCTCACCCTAGCGTTCTCACCCTACTGTTCACACCGCCCCCCACGACCCTGCGACCGACACCTGCACACCGACCACTCAGGCCATCCAAGTCCCTCTGGCCACGAGCACCCTGGGAAATACTGCCCTGTACCATGACATCACCTGCCTCCTTTTTAATGCCCGCTTCATGGCCAAAAAAAGACACAGCATCTTTGACCTCCTATCCTCTGACAATCCTGATCTCACCTTCATCACTGAAACATGGTTTTCAGCCGATTTCAAACCAATCACGCACAAGGCTTTCCCTCCCTACTATTGACTCATCCCTCACAACAGACCTTCCAGAGGTGGGGACTAGCCATCCTTCACAAACCTCACATTATCTCACTCACCGAAACTCAGCCCTGCACTGATGACTGCAAATGCCTTCTAGTCAAACTCTCTATGTTTCCCGCTCTCACACAGCTTCCTACTCATATACAGGCCACCTGTATATGACAGACATTTTGCCAACAGTCTCTGCGCCTCACTAGCAACCACACTGTTTAACCACCCAGCACCCACCCTACTGGGGGACTTTAACATCTGGTTTGATGTGCCCAACAACTCCATGACCCAACCCTTGGTTGACATTCTAGAGGCACTCAACCTTTCCTGGCTTACCACAGGTCCCACCCACATTGGAGACCACACCCTTGATGCGAGTTTCAGCTCTACCGACCTCGTTTCAGTGTCCACCCCATACCTCTCATCTGGACAGGCCACTCAGTCATACCTGCTGGAACAAGGTCAGGATACTACCTGATCTGGCTGAAGTGATAGACACATACCTATCGAATCTTTCAACTCCTGGTTAACGACTTACTCCTCCCTCTCACCTCCTTCTCCCCAACTGCCACCCACAAAGGACCAACCCCTAAATGGTTCACCCCGCACTTGAAGGCTTTCAAAACTCCAAATCACTCCCTCGACGCAAATGGCGAGCATCCAAAACCCCTCATAGCAAGTCAGTGTTCGCCCACCATCACCGAAACTACAAATCTGAGATCGAAAAGGCCAAAAAAGCCTATTACAATAAAAGAATCCTGAGCTGCCGCAGCAGCAACACAGAGCTCCACAGAATAATTACGGAATTTGTGAAGTCCTCCTGCACCACTTCCCCGACCACATCCAGGCAAACGCTCTGCAACTCCCTCTCTCAACACATCCACAACACAGCACTGAACAGGACGGCCACCCCTAATGCCAAACTTTCCAACCTCACCACACCCACTGCCCAACACCCGCTCCTCAAGATTCCACCATCACCTAGCCCCGTAATGCCTTCTTTCACCTTTTCAATCCTATCTCAAGCGACAAGTTGCTCAAACTACTTTCCTGCAGCAGACCTTCCGGTCCCCAATGACCCTTGTCCCGCCTCTCGCCTCAAAGAAATCTTCACCTCCACCTGTGCAGGAGAATGCATAGCTCTCAACTCACACGCTTTAGGCGGGTGTCACCCGCCTTGTAAAGGGCTGACTCACCCGCCAAGTCTCCTGCACGCCCATTCATTCCAATCGGCGTCTCACCCGCCAAAAACAAAATCAGGTGATTTCACCCGCCTTTGCAACACAAATGGTTGAGAGCTATGAGAATGGGCGAGGTCCATACTCAATGACTCCCTCACAGCTGGCATCTTCCAAAACCCTTCAAAACAGCACATGTCAAACCTCTTCTAAAGAAAGCATGCCTCGACCCCCTCAGGCCAATCAAAGGCCCATCTCCAACACCCGATTCTTGGCGAAACTCATCGACTGTGCTGAAAACTCTAAGCTCAACCTTTTCATTGATTCCAACAACCTCCTAGACACCCCACAATCAGGTATCCGGCAGCGCCATGGAACAGAAACCACACTGATCACGATCTGTGATGACCTCAAAGTCTCGGCAGACTCTGAAGGATGCACAGCACTTGTTCTCCTTGATTTCTTAGCAGTTTTTGACACTATTAACCACTCAATACCCTTTGACTGACTCCACTCCCTAAAAATCCGAGATTCAGCAGTCAACTGGATTGCCTCTTTTCTCAACAACAGACAACAAATCACTTTCCTCGCGATTGCATGCCCATTGAACACTGGAGTACCCCAATGCGCTTGCCTCTCACCTCTTCTCTTCAACCTCTACATGACCCCTCTGCCAGGGATCATCCGCTCCCAAAACCTCACCTGCTAGAGCTATGCTGACGACACCCAAATTATCCTGAGAATCCTCAAATCGAGCTCCAATCCATGACCTGAAGTAGCAGAATGTCTCAGAGATATAGGGCCTCATTACACGGATTGCGGTAAGGCAATAACGATACCAGTAAGGGATTACCGGTATCGCTAAATTCCCTTGCTAATCACGACCCAGATAACCGCTAATAGCGGCACCGCTAAGAAGGGTGCCTCTAATAGCGGGCAGTCCGTGGGCGCGCGACCACTTATGTCGCAAATAGCGGCATGGCGCTAATAGCAGACCATCACAAGCCATGCGGACCTGCAAATAGCAGCATGCATTAGGCCAAAAAAGGCCATACCGGCATGCAGGAAATACCGGCATTGCGGATCACCCGTTAAGCGACATGAGCAGTGTTCCCACCTGCCACAGGTGGCCACAATCAGCACAGGTGGAGGCAATGGAGACTGGGGCAGCACAACAGGAGCACACCACACCCATTCCCACACCCCTTCCCACACCAAGATGGTTCCAATACTAGCAGCATTACATGGGCTGGAGGACATGATTGCATTGCAGCACCAACAACAGGCAGCACAGAGGAGATGCAGGAGGAGGAGGAGGAGGGCGAGACAGGCCCAGCAAGCCCCACCAGTGCACCTAGTCATACCCCAGAGGCAGCCACCAATCCCCAGGATCAGAGCCAGCCCATTCAACCTAACCCCTGAGCAGATACACACCCTGTACCGTCTGGACCGGGATACCATCACCACCATTGTAGACATGATACACAACGACATCGTGAGCCTCATAGACATCCGTACTGCCATCCCCCCTCTACTGAAGGTGGTAACTGTGCTCCACTTCCTGGCCACAAGCACCTACCAGCATACGGTAGGGCAGATGCATGTCATGTCACAAACAGTATTTTCACGCACACTGAACCAGGTGCTCGATTCCCTCCTTAAGCACACAAGTGAACACATATCCCTGCCACAGACTGCCCAGGAGATCTCTAACACCAAAGTTGGCTTCTATTCACTGGCAGGCATCCCAAGTTGCATCGGGGCCATCGACTGTACCCATGTGGAATTGGTGGTCCCACATGATAATGAGGCAGTGTACTGAAACAGAAAGCAATACCACTCCATCAATGTCCAAATGGTATGTGACTCAAACAAGATAATCACACATTGCTGTGCCCGATATCCCGGATCAACCCATGATTCAGTGGTCCTGCAGAACTCAACGATACCACGCTACATGGAGCGACATGCTGGACAACGTGCGTGGCTACTCGGTGAGTAGCTGGGCAAGCACATGGCAGTGTGATGTGGATAGTGATTGGGGGGGGAAGAGATGCATACTCCTACCGGGTGTTATTTGGGGGGGTGCATACTCCTACTGGGTGTGATTGGGGGGGAGAGATGCATACTCCTACTGGGTGTGATTGGGGGGGAGAGATGCATACTCCTACTGGATGTTATTTGGGGGGGATACATACTCCTACTGGGTGTTATTGGGAGGGGAGAGATGCATACTCCTACTGGGTGTGATTGGGGGGGAGAGATGCATACTCCTACTGGGTGTGGACTGTCGTCACTAGAATAAATGGACATACAGATGTACGCCAATGTCCACCAGGGCAGTTCACAATGGACCAGACACAAAACCACATGCAAGTTGGAAGCTGCACAACAAAGGAATCAATCCAATACGCCAAACATGATATATCTATCCACATTCACATTGCACATCATACCATACGCTATATGACACAAAGCAGCAACATGCAGCCAATAAGCAAAATGGAAATGTGCGCTGAACAACATCACAACAGATATGCGCCCTTGAGTGCATAGTAAGGGATCACCTGTAGCCATTGTACTGAACCACACCCCTACACCACTACTGAAGTGCTGCTTCACAGCATGGGGACATCGATTTCAGAATGGCAATACACTAGCAGTGTGGTACAAACCTTGCCCGGGCCCAGAAACACTAATGACCTGTCCTCACCCAGAACATGGCAATAATTGCTTGGGGCATGCATGGTGCATGTCCACTTGCAAGGACTAGCTCACCCTCTCACATTGCAGTTACACTGATCGTCTCCATGCATGTTGGGATTCGTGGATGCAAATCACAATGCAAAGTTAATTTGGGTGATGTGTACAGGTTCCACTTGATGTAAACAGTAACACATCCCCATTCTTGCACCCATGCAGGTGATGCTGGCTATCCCCTGAAGAGGTGGCTCCTTACCCCTGTACGGAACCCACAGAACAGGCACAAAGAGGAATACAATCGTGCACATACCCGTACTCGCGTCGTAATTGAGCAGACATTCAGCCTTTTGAAGACACGGTTCCGGTGTCTCAGCAGGTCGGGTGGAGCACTCCTGTACGGCCATGAGAAGGTGGCCAAGATCACCATGGCATGTGTCATGCTGCACAATATGTGTATCAGACGGAATGTGCCAATGCCCCCTGACATTGAAATGCAACCACCTGATGAGGATGAGGAGGGAGGAGACGGGGCTGCAGGTCATGCAGGAGGCGATGCCCAAGAGGGACGCGCTGTGCGTCAGCATCTGATCAACCAAATATTCTGATTCACATGGTCCTACTCTGTTGTGTGGATGTGGGCATTTGTCCACTGGGTTTTGTGGTGAAGCGCACACTGGGCCCTGTCCCCCAATAAAGCTCGCATACACAATGATAAGGTCCAAGCATGTGTTTTGACTTGTCACCAGTGTGTTTAATATATTATTAGGTAAAGAAGTGCATGGACCCAACTACTCAAACACCCTTTCGCCCCTCCCCCACAACACTCCCAAAACAGCCTTTCCCCCCTACCCCCACAACACTCCCAAAACACCCTTTCCCTCCTCCCCCCACAACACTCCCAAAACACCCTTTCCCCCCTCCCCCCACAACACTCGCATGTATGGCTGGTACAACGTTGCTGTCTTGCTGTACATGTAACAGCTACATCGGGCTAGCCCTATTTCCCATCCCCACTCCCACCATTAGGGGGTTGGAAGGGTGTGCGCCGCATAGATCGCAAGGACCGGCGCTGGGGGCTCGCCTGCCTTGAGCTGGCAGAGGAGGAGGTGCATGGTTGTTCTTGTGGCTGTGGGGGGTTCTGTCTGTCCATAGTGTCAGCTATGCGTGTGAGGACCTGCCTCACTGGTGCCATTTCCTCGCAGAGCCTGTTGGTGCAGGCTTCCATGCCCTGTCTGATCTCCCTTGCATTCTCCCTGCACTCCTCCCTCAAACGTGCTGCCTCATCAACATGCTGGCCAACCAGCGATGTTATCTCCTCCTGCCGCTGTCTGATGATTGCTATGTCATGGCCACTGTGTGTTGCTTGTGGGGTGGGTGCCACACCTTGTTCTATGGGTCCAGCATCAGGTGAGGACACCGGTGGACTCCAGCACCCTGCCACCATTTCCTCGCCAGACTGGGCATGGCTGCTGGATTGTGATGTGGGACGTGAGCTTGGTTCTTTTGATTGCTAGGGGCTGGGGGTGTGCTCCTGCATGGCCAAGTCACAAGTGTCCTCCACATCGGACAGCGATGCTCTGGCTGCTGCCTCGCCAATGGAACTGTTGGCAGCAGACAGTGGCCCTTCCGTGGGTGGTTCGTGCATTGGGGGGATCACTGGAGTGCGTGCTGCAATTGTTTCTGCCATGGGTTCATGGCTTGGTGACGTGGGTGGTTTGCTGTGTTTGGCCCTCTGCGGGAATGCACTCCTCCTCCCTGTGCCCCTCGATGTGCTCGCGATGTTGCCTGCCTCTTTTCCCCTGGGTTGTTTCTTGGAGGGGGGAGCCTGTGACGCAGTGTCCTGCTCATTGCTGTCAGTCTGTGAGCCTGTGGGGGACAAAGATGGGGATGGCATTGGTGATAGGTCAACCTGCTTCATGTAGATGTTGTTCATCATGCTGTTCTATGCATTTGGACTTCATTTGTGGGCATACAGGTCGTAGGACTGTTGGGTGGGTCATTCATGCATGGGTATGGGTGGCACGTGTCTGTGGTGATGCGTGCATGCGTGTGTGTTGGGATGTGACCCTCAGATGGGCAGGGTTGTGTGCATGTATTTTTGTGGCCACATCCATGCGCCGGTTTAGGGCTCAGATTTGGGGGGATACCTCATCTTTCACAGTGCAGTGTTTTATGTGGACACTCACCTCCATCTGATGATGTAGGCGCACCAAGCTCCATTTTGCCGACTCCCTCTATAGTTTCCACACATATGGTGCTCGCGCAAGTCTCCTCCCACTCCATCAGTTTGATAGGGGATCCTCCACCGCCTCCTGTGGCCATGGCCAGGTTCTGATTGGCAGCCAGGATGCTGCGTACACAGAGGCGGAGATCGTCCCACCGCTTCCTGCAATCTTTCACGGTGCGGGTGGTGGTGCCCACCGCACTAACTTTGTGGACCACCTCTGCCCAGATTGCATTTTTCTTTATTAGGGTGACACGCCGCATGTCATTTGCGAACACCACCTCCGCGTTGGCGGCAAGCGTCTCAGTGAGCATGATGAGCTCCTCATTGGTGAATCGCTCCTTCCGCAGCCACTCTGATCCTTTTTTGATTGCCTTGGGCATTGCCAGGGAGTCTTGGTTGATTTTGTATGGCACTGGTGTGGGTGCAGGTCCTGGTGGCAGAGGATGGCAATGGATTGTGTTTTTAAAGATGGGTGCCGTGTTCTTTCCCGTTCCTGTGCGATGACGCTACTTCCGGTTCTGCTTATTTACGGTGATCGCTAATAGCGGTCACCGCTAATAGCAGTCACCGCTAATGCCGTGTTGCAGGAGGTCGGAAGTGCTATCAGCGCTTTCATAGGTGCCGCTAAGGGTCTTTACAGGGCCTTTACCGGCATGGGGATAGGGTCAATACCGGCATGGCGGTAAGCTCGTGCCCGAGTACTCGTAATGGCACGCAATTAGCGGCCTCTCACCTACGCGGACACGTTGTTAGCGCCATGCCAGTAAAGGCGGTATCTTACCGCCTACCATGTAATGAGGCCCATAGACTTATGGATGACAAGTAACCACCTCCTTTTGAACCCATGGAAAACAGAGATCATGGTGTGCGACAATACAGCTCTACTCCCGCAACCATTCCCTTGGCCCCCATGCATCGGCATCCTCTTGCCACCCTACCTCCACCACAGTCAAAAACCTTGACTGAGCAATGGAGTCAGGCCTAACCCTGTCCCACCAGATCAATAACGTATCCAAATCCTTTCACTTCCACTTTAGGCTTATAAGACGCATCTTCCCTTACCTCACCTACCTCAACAGACAGGCTGCAATTATGTCCATAGTCATGTCTAGACTGGACTATGCGAACTCCATCTACTTGGGTGCACCAGCCTACCAACTTAAACTCCAAGAGTCCAAAACGCAGAGGCCAGACTCCTCTTTGCATTGGGATGAAGGGATCACATCTCACCTGCTCTCTGCACCCTTCACTGGCTCCCTATTGGATGAAGGGCCACTTTAAAATCATATGCAATGCATTACCCACTGAGCAGTGCACATGGCCGGCCCAATATACCTACAAGAAAAGATTAAGCCTTACCTCCCACCACGCACCCTAAGGTCAAGCACGTACGCCCTGCTAGTGGTACCAGCCTCCAATTCAGCCAAGAGTGGAGGCTCCACCTACTTAACCTTGGCGCCAACACTCTGGAACTCACTGCACCCCCCCGGCCCCACATTCGAAACAACCAAGGCTACATGGCTTCCGTAAAGGACTGAAAACCTGCCTCTTTCCCTAAACCATGAAAGGGACCACCGAGGGACACTAAACCCATGGCCAGAATTTGGATAGAATGGCATTATCATGGAAAAGTATGAACAGTCGGGTCACGGAAGCCAGCTAGAATGGCATTATCTAGAATGTGCTAGGTAGGTGCTGATTCAACTACAATGGCCTAGCAGCCCCTCTTGTGCCAACAAGCTGATCAGGCCCCCCATGCGCTCCAATCATAAAGTCCCACGACTCCAAACATGAGACATAACAACACTATAATCGCATGCTATGACCAGGCCCACTCACTGTCAACCGACCAGACATGCACCACGCTCTAAAACCAGGAGATGTCTGTCTGTATCTATTAAACCGGAACACATAACCTGACTCCAAACTAGAGTCCATCAGCAGCCATGTTCGCTGCCTTAATTGTGCTTAAACATTATCTCCCCCTAAGTAAGCAAAGCGCCATCACTCCAGGGAATGCCAAATGCTGCCGTACCAACCTATCCGTGAAGTACTGCGTGTAGCCACAGTCCCAGACTGCAACAGATCCTCTGTCAGTCAAATACGATTGGGCCTGTCCTCGCTAATCCTTTTTCATGCTCTACTTATTTGGGACTTAACACACAGAGACACTATCGCAGAGCCTAATAGCACTTATGTCTACATCATTACGATTGGGCCAGACCATGCCACCTGTCAGGTACACAAGGCGGTATCTGATCAAATCAGATTACCCTGGCCTACCTAGGAATAATGTCATAAACCCCCTCTACAGCAACTATGCTTGGTTGGACACCTGAGAATATGCACTACGTCCACCAAGCAGTCAGCTCTCTAGCACTCCTGCTCTCGGAAGGGACAATGTTGATGCAATATAATCCCTCAACTCAAACCTCAAACTTATTAGGAATACCCTTCCACCCACTATAACAATGACCTGGGACCCGGAAAATGGGCCCTCTGGCACTTACAACTGAGGCCCAGAAATAAGGACCCTCTAACCGGGTAATCACAACATACTGTGCACTAGGCAGGGATTTTTTCCGGAGATCCATTACCCGAACCACCAGGGCAGACGCAGGCAGCTCAGCGGGCTCTAGAAAGTAACCAGGAATATGGGTCTCTCACCACTAAGCACAGACACCCTATCATACCAAAATGCTAATTCTCTCCTTTACACCAACAAACAATAGAAATCAGCTATATAACTCTATAAATGTGGCCTAGCTGCACACATACCTACACTACTCCATGAACACCTCAACAGTCTTTAGAACGCAGCTATACCCCACAACAAAATCAATCATACACAGGCTCCACCGCCATCAGAATGCAGACTCGGAGGCCAACTACCTTGCTGCACACATTCCACTGATCTCACACAACCACCGCACTGCGCCTAGCTTAGAATGCCGCCACTCACTCCGCAAACCGCACTGGCTGCACACATACTGTGTGCACCCAAGCACTATTTACTACCCTACTCTGTTCACTGACCTAGACTACGGGCCCCAAGGGCATACAACCCACAGCGCTTTGAGATCATACCAAAGGTATATAAGGTGCTATACAAATACACAATACCATAACATAACATATTCCTTGGAAATATGTATCCTCCCAAAAGCAATGTTTGAAGAAGTAGAAATGCTGAGAAGTTAATTTTCTACAGAAGGGAAAAGTTCAGGCACAGATGGTTTCCCAGTGGATTTCTACAATATAATGCTGGAGAATGTATACAAACTCATGTTCAAGAAATCCTGGGGGATTGGTCTGTTTCTGTGAACCGCCCAGTATGCTAACATCTTGGTTATACTAAAAAAAGACAAAGCACCCTACTTACCGACAAGCTATAGACCCATCAGTCAGATCAGTATGGATGGTAAGATTCAGGCAAAAGTGATGGCTCTTCATTTGGGACAAGTTTTACCAAAGCTGATACATTTTAACCAAACAGGGTTTGTGAAAGGCAGGCATACATAGGTAAACATGAGATGGATCGTGCTAACTTTGCATGAGGGAAGTAGACTTAGAAATGATGTGTGTGCCCTCTCTCTGGATGCAGAAAAAGCATTTGACTGAATTGACTGGAATTTCCTTTTTAAAACTCTTGAAAGATTTGGATTGGGGGATTGGGAGAATAATTTATTAAATGGATAAAACTATTGCACACGATGCCGACAGTTGCAATTGTGACAAATTCCAATATTTCAGAGCCCTTGAACTTGGAGAGAGAGACCAGGCAAGGAAGACCTGCTTCTGCATTTGTTATTTGTACTTGGGATGGAACCACTAGCAATTTTCTTAAGAGTAGACGTATGGACAAAAGGCATGAAATTCAGTGACATCGAGCCAGCAGTATGGCTTTATGATGCGGACAGGGACGTCATTTGACCAAAACGCCTGGGGTGGTGGAAGTGACATTACACGACCCTTGACCTCTGATGACATCACAGGAAGTGATTCAATTTTCCCCACCAAAAGTGACATCACGTCAAGCGATGGAACACGACCTTTCACCCTTTATAAAACAGGAAGTGGCATTACGTAGCATTGTCCCTAAGTACACTACGAAAAATATGGTTACAATATCACTGTAATGTGACAGGCATTTCATACAAGAATGGATCACCATATGTATCATTAATTTCAGTGTGTATAGGCCCATATTACCAAATTACTGTGAATGCATGCAGACTTCCAAGGCCAGATGATGATGTGTTATTATATATTACTTACGCTTAACCACTTTATATAGAACAAATATACATACAATATCACGCAACCTCTGTTGGTACTCATTTATCAACCTCAGAAGGATGAAAGGGGAAGTTGGCCTTGCCGGTATACAAACCTGCAACCTGCAGATCCCACACACATCGCAGTGGTGACGTTCAACCCACTGAGCTATCTTACCAGCTATAGCTATCGTACTGGCTATAGTAAAATGAGCAATTACATGTCTGAATGTTCTCAAAGCCAGAAAGCAGATTACACTCTGTACTGGATACCATTACACTGGTAGCTGAGATTTAACAGTAGGCCAGTTCATCTGCAGGTCTGGTGCAAAGTTGGCCACATGCCAAGCCTGCGTGGATCTACTTTTCAAGCTTCAGACTTTGGCAAAATACAGACCATTGGGAGGGTTCATAACTGTGTGTTAAATAAATTAGAGTAGCACAGGGAAAGCAGCAAACTCACACGGCATCCCGTACTCTGGGCACGTGTTACGTCATACATGCAAACAGCATGCCATAGAGATAGGAAAGATAGACACATTATAACAAAGCATTCATTGTGGCACAATAAAATCAAGGGCCACGTTACTTGCTATGGCCAAACCTTTCTACACTGTACACAAGCTTTTAGGCACAAGGATTTTGTCAAGTGACCAAGGCCACTGAGATGGAATGTCTTGTGATGATCGTAACAGAGACAACGACAGAAAAAAACAGGCTATAATTGAAACCTGCAAAAAGCAAAATACATATTCAGAAATGGATGCTTTTTCTACTCTAAATGCTTTTTGGGCGTTTTTGTGAATTTGAGGTGTTTAAGAACAGGCCAAATCAGCGACTCCCCCCCAAAGTGCGCCTGAAATAAACCTTTAATTAGTCTAGCAATTATTTTATAGAATTCCAGAAAGACAAATTATTTGTTATTCCTATTCTTTCTTATTTAGGGTCACTGCGCAAAGTGTTACACATGTGGAACCGCCTGTTTTTTTTTTACGAGGCCTGAACAAGCAAGCCAGCCACCCCAGAATCAAAGAGCCACATCGGACTGGCCACAGCCCAGGAGATTCCATTTAAAAAATAAAAAGAAGGGGTAGCAAGGGAGACCACAGCGGTAGCAAGGGAGACAGCAGGGGTTGCAGTTGCGTCCCCTGGCAACTCCCAAATGACATCCCTGGCTGAGAAACTGTTGCTGGTGATACAGGATATTACAGATTCACGCCCTGTGATAATGGAAAGAATAGAATGTTTTGGTAAATTCTCTGGGTATAAAATGAAGTAGCAGAAGTCAGAGGATATGCCAATAACATCATTTTATAAGAAAAACAGATCTCAAACAAGGTTTCTGTTGCTGCACAACAAAAATGAAATATCTTGGGATCTGGCTCATCAATGAATTAGCACAAATGATGAATGAAAACATGCCTATGGCAATGGCGACATTGAAACAAGACTTTGAAAGAAGGTCTAAGCTGAAATGGACATTATGGGGATAAAGTGAACATGATTAAAATTACTGCTGCAACAAGAATTAATTATGTTCTTGAAATTATTTCTCTCCCTCCTAGAAAAGGGACATGGATTGAAGTGGAAGGTTTGATACAAACTTTTTTCTGCGACAATAAACCAAGGCTAAACTTGTGGACACTGTAATGTCCTATACCCAAAAGAGGGATGAATGTACCAGATTTTGCCGCGTACCACTTCGCTTTCTCTTCTCACCATATGTTGCCCTCCATAGAATATGAATGGACTAAGGCTGATACAAATCCGGTCTACCCGCTGCCTGATCAGAACAAGACACAAAACAGAGTCATTCCCTCTAACAGATTTCTTGCGGAATTGTTGGATAGAGATGGTAGAGATATTGGGTTAAGGCCAGCTACGATTCATGAAAAAAGCTTCCATTTGGCTGCATCAGAAGGTGAAGTGTAAAGGAAAATTGCTTATTTGGCCCACATAGTATCTGGGAGGTGTCGAAAGTCTCATGAGGATGGTGCCTGGATCTCTTTGAACATTTTAACAACAAAGCGTAACTTAGAAGGTGATATAAGGAAAGATTAGCAAATATTAAAAATATAATGGGCAGTGACTTAACCTGGTAAGCACTTTTACACATTCAGATAAGCATGGTCATACAGCCTCGGCAGTTTACGATATCTTACGAAGAGCTAGAAAAGATAACTAAGCACTGATTGAGAAATAGTGACACAACCTTAAGACTGGCATGGACGAATGGCGATGGGAAATGATATGTAGAAACATCCCACAAGTGTCTCTAAGCGGTGGGCATTGCACAAGGCAGATTGAACTGTTGAACAGAACATTTTAGATGCAGGAGAGAATGTAATAAGATGAAGATATGTGAATCCAGTGCATGCTGGGGTTGTAAGCATAGAGACAGATGATTTGGGTATGCAATAGACTAAGAGCATTTTGGGAAGATGTCAGCTCCATGCTTAATAAAGTATTGAGAGTGGATATAGCATATGATTGTGAAACCCTGATCATAGGAGAAGACACTCTTAGAGAATATATCAGGCACAGAAAAGAAATGATTGTTCAGAGCAGCCATGGCGGCAAAAAAGCTGATTCTAAAAACTTGAAATTTGATAAGATGCCTTCTACAAGGGAATGGATAAGAGATTTAAAATTTGCCATTGGTTTAAAAAGTACTGTTTACACAGCAGAAAAGGTTGCAACCTTATGGGAAAATATGGGGAAGATTTATTGAACTTGATCTGCAAATCTTCCACGTGAACATTGGCTTCTTGCTGACTTATTTTTGCATTTGTGAAATGGGGAGGGGGTCACTAATTCATGGGTTTGCTTGTTAAATTATTGATTGTTACTGTAAAAAAATTTGAAATATTGTTTTTTAAACGAAAATAAAATCCAATACATTCTTATTTCTCAGAAAAGGGCCTATAGTTTTCTGACTTGCTGGCCAAAAATCAAGCAGTGGGAGTGCAAGTGCTAAGTCTTTGTGCTGACAGCATTTGGAGTGTGCATGCACCCTTGCTGTTGTTGGTGCTGCCACTCGGCCGGTTCCGCTGCAGGGAGCATTGAGATAATAATGGCAGGATTTCTTATATAGCGCTTCATGCTGGATTCCTTTAATTTCTAAGTGCTACAATAATACCTGTTATTATTACCCATTATAATGGTACTCTATGTAGCGACCTTGGAAATGTGAATGGTTGAGTTGGCCCTCAAACCTACAGCACATAGGCTTCCCCCATGTCAGCTCGTAGGTGGACTCCTTTTAAACTGATAATAAAAACCCTTGAACCTTCTTTGAGAGTTCTTGTATTCTTGAGGCCATGTGTGACAGTTGTGAGAAACTTGAGGGTAAGCTCACATCTACTTCCCCGGGATCCTCTCTTTAGGTGGCCAGAGAAGGGCCATTGCTTTTGGATCCCGACCCTGGGGGGCGGACAAGCGAGGGAGGACCACCTGAGTAGAGGGTCCTTGAGGATTGGAAAGAGGGTACCTAAGGGAGAGAGATGGTATCCCCTTTCCTGATAGTGACCTACCCTCACTTCCCATAGGCTTTATGGGCTATTGTCAGTCTTATTCCCTTAACCCCTGCAACTCCCTTGGAGTACTGCGACGAGCAAGGGGCATCTTCCAGTGATGAAGATTACCTATGAAACAAACCATTATAGTACTGAGAAGAAGATGTGAGCAGAGGCAAACCAGTTATTTCAATACATGTGTCCCACTAACAAAGTTACACAAAGTCAAGCACTTAAAACTAACTATCATCACCTGCAGCCTATCAACCTTTGCTGGGAGTATAAAATGGACACAGTCAGACAACCCAAAGAGAACAGAGAACGCAGAGCGTGAGGAGCAGCAGGAAGGGGTGTCGTGTCCGAGAGTGTCCCTGACAGAATGGAGTGGTGAGCCGTCAGAAATCTGCACAAGAAATGTGGCAGTGTGGCCAGGGAGCCAGATGCAAGTAGTGCAGGGAACCGCTTCTGAACACCCAGAACTGCTTGTTACCCTGGCTGAAAGCACCAGCCCAGGGTTGTCAGAGGGGCAGGTGAGCAACCCTACCTTTTACGAGGAAGAATGAAAACGCCAGAGAACCAGACGAGAACCCCGGTGAGTTTCAGAGGCTGAATGAAACCAGGAACACGTCTAATCTGGAGATACATTGTGGCCGTGTAGTCATGTTGCGGTAGGCTAAGTTATAAAAGTGTGAAACTGAAGAGGAGTGCCTGGCCGGTAATGGAATGTAACGTAACATTGTAACAGGGCTGGGTCTTCCAAAACCGCTGAGTGCAAAGCTCCGGAGGGGAGCTAGCGAAGTGGGACCAAAAGCCGACAATATACAAAAGCAAGTTCTCAAAGTAAATGAAGAGCGTGAGGGCAATGCTGGGATGACTGGTTGTGTGACCTGTAATGGGTGGACTGTGTGGTGTAAAACTGTGCCTAGACCAGGAAGCCCTAATTTATAAAGAAAAGCCCTAAGCCCAACATTATGCCGAGGATAAAAGAGCCACTGGTTGGGTGACATGTTATGGATGGACTGTGAGTTCTAAAACTGCGCCACAACCAGGAGGGGGCTCCAACAAAAGAGTTGTAAGGTGAGAAGAGCCTGTGTGAACTTTGTTTTGTGAGCAAGAACTGTATTGGCCTTGGGGAAGGGAACCCTGAGCCTTGAATGAATGCAAGACTGGTTCTTGTGAACTTTGTGAACTTTTGATAACTGGATACTTCATGAACTGGTACCTGAATATTGGGAAGGGGAATCTGAACTTCTTATGAACCTTCTTCTTTTGAACTGAACTTTTTCCAGTAAACCTTGTGTGGTTTATTACCAGAGACTATACCCGTAGGGTACAAGCTTTGCAAGATCCTACTATTCAAACTGTATCCTGACTTGGGAAAGGGAGCTAGTCAGTGCTCTGAACTTTATGTTATTCACTTCTTCAGTTGAAACATACCTTCACTATAGTTGTATCTTAGTTGTGAGGGCAAGTATAGGTTTGGGCACAGGCAGACTTTTTGTTTTGGACACTCAGACTTTGGCGATCCTTAGTTCATTTAGGCAGTGCAATTCACCATAGTGATAGGGCCAGATAGGCATTTCACCCATCCTGATTCATTGAATATAGGTTTTGAAACTGTATCACCTGTGTCTGTGTCTCTCTTCATACAATGCCTGTCTCATACAGTGCACAGATGAAAAGTGGTAAAAGTTGCTGATTTACGGAATCATGTAATCTATAAATTGCTGCATCTCTGTGAACACCCTGGAAACCAACTTGGAGCTGTATACGCTTCCAACCCCCCGGATGCAGTGGTCTTGTACTATAGCAGCACATCCATGATAGAGGTTCTCCAGTGCAGAATGGGATGGATGGACAAAAACTCCTAGGCTTTTCTATATGTTAGTGCCATTAATTTTGTGTGAATACTGACTATGGAAAAAGGGTTCTATGTAATTTTTTCGATTTTTGCAGGTCACCTAACAGAAAGACCGATTTCTTCTGGATCATTTTAGGCATACTACAAAAATAGAAAAATGACAATCCTTTGCCCCCCAGCTTCTCTTGCAGGATTTCTTAGAATTGGGGGAATGGGGGGCGCTGTTGCGCTCGCAGAAGATGGCTGCCTAATCGAGAGCTCCGAGCTGGCAGGCACTTTCCTTCTCGAATCTTGCCGCGGTGCATTATAAAATCCTGCACCAACTGCGGGAGCCTGCTACTGAAGACCCGAGCGGGGATCTGGCCGAGCCTTGGGACGAAAATCGGCTCCGGCTCAGAGATCCAGCCCATTTAAATCGGACCAGAGGGCTATGCTGTCCCGAGCCGCTCCTCCTCTCCAAAGGCGATTGCCTCTGACCCCGAGGATCTGGAGCCTGTTGTGGGGGAGGGGCGCTGTTCCCACTCGGTTGTGGCCTCTTCCCCTCGCCGCCGGAGACCGCCAGGCCCTGCGGAGGAGCGTCAACCGCTGTGGCTGCATCCATACCAACTCCTGCACCAGGACCCCGCAACTTGACCCGGACGCTGAGCAGACTGCTCCGCCGCCCCTCCTGGGTGGCGTGCTGAGACGTGGAGCTCCTGCTGCGACCAGGGAGGACTGAGGCTGCGTTCCCTGCCGAGGGACACACTGGCCCTCTTGCGGCCACAGTGAGTGCCCTTGGCCTTGGGAGCCCTGATTCGCCCTGCCCACAGTGACACTCTCACCCGCCTTGGCCGTCTCCCTCCTCGGGAGTGCGGCCAACCTTACCAGCCTTCCTCACGGGCCGCTGCGTGACGGGGGCCGTGCCTCCCCCCAGCTTTCAGCTGCCTGTGATCCCTGGGGGCACGGGCTCCCAACGCAACCCGGCGAGAGCGTGCTGTGGGGCCGTGCAGTCTACGCTCACCTAGTACACAGGCATTTTTTAACAGCGCCCTGCGGCGAGGATCGGTGGCCTCAACAGCCCACCATGACCCCTGACTCGGCTTGAGCTGCTGAGCTGTCCACAGATCTCTACATGGCCGCGCTGGCCCAAACTGCGGTGACTGTGTGGGGGTCATTGCTGTGCATCTGTGCTTTCCGGACCCCCTACCTGCATTCGCCTGATGGGAGCCTGGGACTCATAGCCCAACAGAGTGGCGGCGATTGCACGTCGTGAATCATCACCTCCCCGCAGCGCACAGCACCTGAATTACTTGAACCACCTGATTGTCCTGTGGCTGGGAGGCGGGCACTGGTGTACTTCGCTGGCGTTCGTTGCGGTCACCTCTCTGCTGGCACGCTGGGGACACCCCAACTGTCTACATTTCTTCCACTGGGATACCCAGTTGCCCTGCTCTTGGACATAAAGAGTCTCCCTTCCCACCCACTCAGGCGCTCCTGAGCCCAAAAAGCCACGGCTTGCTTTACCCCTCTGCTGACCATAGACCTCCTGCTCTCAGACTTCACCCAGGTTCATCAATAGCCGTTTCCATTGGATGATCTATTCACCGAGCACCCGTCACATTTACACAACTGCCATCTGTGGTGGTCCCTCCGGCTCCAGTTCGTGGGTGCTGATTGGAGGTCCTGTGGCCCCACAACCTACTAGCGGGTTAAACCTCACAATACACTCAAGAACCACGGGGCACCCCGAACACCCCTGCTGGCCCTTTGGACTGCCGCTTGTCACCTGCCTCCCTCCCGGCTCGCCTCAGTGCCCCCTCTGCCAGCCCAGGGCTGGAGGGTCACTCTTGGTTGGCACCATGACTAAAGGAGAAGGGAAAAAACAGTGCTCCATCAACATGTTCGCAAAAACACAGTCGAGATCAGCTGAGGGGTCACCAGAGCAGGAGCCGACCACTTCAACGCCCTCAGATCCCATAGACTCTCAGAAAACGATGGAATTCATCCGCAAGGGCTTTACTACGCTCCATACCAAACTTGATGACATAAATGGCACCATATCCTCCATTAAAGCTCACATCGATTGGACCGATGGCTGGGTGGCTGAGATCGAGACAAGGGTGAGTGCCACCGAGGATGACCTGGGCTCCCTCCGGGCGGAAGTCTCCTCACTCTCTAGCCGAGTTCTCGAGGTGGAGGAATCTGGCCGACGATGACTGCTCTCAGCAGATTGGGTGTCGCGAGGGCTCGCTCCACTTGGATGTGGGGTCTGATCATTTGCGTAGAATACCAATAACTGAGGAATTGTGCTTGTGCCACCCAGAAGTATTTCTCGAGGTCTGGGAGGGCAAGCCCTCAGCTGGACACCGGACACCGGGAGGGTCAGTGTTGAGTGTGCAACTCTGGCAGGCTTGTCCGCCCATAGCAGCTCGAGGACCATGCTTCTCAGTCTCTTTAAGAAGGACTGGCGTAGCAGGATAGGGATGTTGGTGAATAAGTACAGAAGTTTCGGAAAGGGTCACCATCTTTACCAAAGAGGCTCTTCCCCACAAGGTTAGTGGCAGTGTCTTCCATCGCGAAACTTTTTCCTGTAATGTTCTCACCACTTCTTCGTAGTTGTCTCGAAGTATGTCTTGATAGCTTAGCGACATCTGTATCCCGAGGTAGCGGACTCGGGACGTTTGCCATGTGAACTGGAAGTCGTCAGTAAACGGCTTAGTAGCCGGAGTCAACAGAAATATGATGGATTTTGTCTGATTAATTTTTAGCCCAGAAACTGCTCCGAATTTGATCACCTCTCTCATGACTGGGTTCCGGTTTTCTGTTGGATCGCGTATGAACAAAGCAACATCGTCTGCATACAGGGATATGATTAGTTTGTGTGGTCCTATGTTGAGTCCTCTAAGGTTTTGTTGTTCTCGTAGATTGGAGGCTAGTGGCTCCATTATCAAGGCAAATATTAGGGCCGAGAGTGGGCAGCCCTGTCTGGTGCCGTGTTGCAGCTCTATGGGAGCTGACTTTGCTCCGCCTGTGATGATGCTAGCTTGAGGTTTAGTGTATAATAGTGATGTTAATTTGATAAAGCGGACGCCCAGTCCCATCCTGGTGAGCACTGCAAACAGGGACTGTCATTCCACCGAATCGAAAGCCTTCTCAGCGTCGAGTAAAACAGCGATTGCCTTTTGGGAGGGGTCTAGAGCTTCGATGATGCCAAATAATCTTCTGATACCGAAGGTCGTGTTGCGTCCGGGTATGAATCCTGCTTGATCCGCGAGCACCAGAGCGGGCATCAGCGGCATCAGCCTGTTTGTAAGCACTTTAGCTAGGATTTTGTTGTCAAGGTTAAGAAAGGAGATGGGGCGATATGATGCGCATTCCTCCGGTGGTTTGCCAGGTGTATGTAGGAGGACTATGTTGGCTTCGCAGGTGGACTGTGGGAGGGATCCCTTCTCCAGCGCTTCCTGGTAGACTTCGGCTAGGAAGGGGGGCAGCGTGTCTGCAAATGCTTTATAGAATTCTCCTGTTAGGCTGTCTGGGCCGGGGGCTTTGGAGTTGGGGAGGGCTTTAATTGCCTCGTTGATCTCTTCTGGTGTGATAAGTTCATTGAGGGGTTCTCGTAGCTGTCCTTCTACCCAGTATAGTTCTGTGTTTTCGAGGTACTCTCGTAGAGCGTCTGAGTTCGCGTTATGTTTAGAGCTATATAGTTCCTGGTAGAAGAGCCTGAATTGTTCTGCAATTCCTTCGTCGGTGTGTATTAATACGCCTTGTTTGGAGCATATTCCTTTTATCAGTGTTAGTTTCCTGTCAGCTTTTATCAAATTAGCTAGGAGGGCTCTGGGTTTTTGGTCTTCGCCATATTGGCTGACTTGTCTGTTGCGGTTCAGGAATTTTATTTCGCGGTCAGCTGCAGCACCAAATTTTTGTAGTTCTTCCTTTAGGGCATCATGCGTAGCTGGGTCACTCGCGTTTGTGCACTTAAGTTCAAGGTGTCGTAATTGTTCTTCGGTAAGCTCCCGCCTGATGAGTTTAAATATGCTGTTTTCTTTGGCCAGGCAGATTCCTCTGGTGAAGTATTTTAATGTTTCCCAGATCGTACTTATTGTGGTGACGGAACCTATGTTGGAGTCTAGGAATGTAGAGATCTCCCCTCTTATTTCGGAAGCAAAAACTTGGTCGTGCATGGAGCCTGCTTTAAAACGCCAACGAAGTAGTGGTGGTTTGGAGCTGGATGGGTTGTAGCTAAGGGTCACTGGAGAGTGGTCGGAGAGAGTTTTCGGTAGGATTTGGCAGGGGCCACATATCATCGGGCCGTTTGCTGAGGTGAATAGGTAGTCAATCCTGGAGCTTGTGTTGTGCACTGCGGAGTGGAAGGTGTAGCCACGTTGGTCACCATTTTTTGTTCTCCATGCATCTTTGAGGTCGAAAGCTTTGCAGATTTCCCCTATTTGAAGGCTGGCTTTGGAGTTGGGCTGAGGCGTGGTCCGCAATATGTCTCTCGTTGGATCTAGAACTGTATTCATATCGCCTCCCCAGACTATGTTTGCCGGGTCTTGGGTAGAGAGATGGCTCAGTACCCAGCCAAAGTTGTTGGCTCCGTCGACGTTGGGCTCATAGGAGTTGACGAAGGTGATTTTTTGGCCTGCTATGATGCCTCACACTAGAAGTGATCTGCCCTCAGAGTCTTTCTCTGTGTGAACCAGCCGAAAGTTGATTCTCCTGTTGATGAGGATTGCGACCCCTCTTGAGTAGGACAAGTATGAGGAGAAATATATGTGGCAGCCCCAGCTCCGAGCCTAAAGATGTTCTTTTCCAGGGAGTAGGTGCGTTTCTTGGATCATTGCCACGTCAATCTCATGTCTTTGCAAATATTGTAGGATCTTCCTGGTTTTAGAAGGGAGGTTACCTTCTCTTATGTTCTATGTTGCAACTTTGAATTGAGCGGTTTGAGCGGTTTGATTAGTGTATTTGCTTTGATTTTGCTCATACTATTTGGAGGGGTTATAGCTTGTCTTGATTCAGAATTTTGGTAGACATTTGGAGGGTTCTCTGATGTTCGATACAACAGAAGTGTTGGTGGCTGGAGGATTGGAGGGTTGAGGGGGGGTGGTGAGCTAACGGCGTGTTTCCCTCCCTTTTTTCCGGATTCCTTCTTTCCACGGGCAACCCCCAACCTGCCCATTTGTGAACTTGAACAGATGGCGGTTCCTGGCGTAGCCAGGCCATCATTTGAAGTCCCACCCCGAAACAAAAACCTGTTAAACTAACAGATGCTGTGCTAGGGGCACTCAGGGCCTCCCAAGTATCACAGCCCCGCGGTACCACAATTTGTGTTTGCTATGGTAAATTCAATGTGGTTAGCCTATTATGTAGTCCTTAGCGTTCGCGCGGCACGCCAGCTGGTTCTGATTGTGGGCTGGTCTGCTTGCTTAAAAAACCGCCGCCGCCCGTGCCTCAGTGCAGGTAATTACAGATTGTCTGCACGGGCGGCGGCAGCTGAGGACGCAATGATATGCAGGAACGCTGAAACGCCGGAGGACTGAGAAGCTGTATCCCGGGCGGCAACGGTGCATTTCTCTACTGAAAACCACAGTGCCCGGCTGCGGCGTTGAACGGCTTCGTTCTTGGTGTTTGGCATTGATCTTCAGGGTTTGGATGTCCTATCAGGCGTCCGGACCGTCAGTTAAGTTACTCATGCTACTTGCATATTAATGAGCGTATTGCCTGAATGATGTGATGCCACGAAAAGAGAGAGCGTGTGAAGGAACACGCTATTTCTTGTGTGCACAGCTCATGCTTAAACACGCCATCTAATTTCTGAATAAGCTATCTGCTAACACTGGCTATTATTCGTTTTACAACAAGAGAATCACTTAGAGCTAAATATGATTTCAGAGAACAACCAGAGGACATGTGCTTAGTATTTGTGAACCCATGTTTGTTGCTTCAATGTGCCCCTTGGGCCATGAGTCTCGTACATTCATTTGTCTGTGCCATTCTGCTTGTCTGCAACCCCCTATGTTTCAAGAGTGCTTTCAAAAGGGGTTTCGTCTTATGTCAAGTCTAAGTTGCTAACATTAATTTATTGTGTTGTACGCAAGGGTGGTGTTTCATAAGAACATTGCTAAAAATATGAAGAGTTTGCTACGAAATGTACTAAGGTCATTATGGGTATGTGAGATTAGGATACAGATATAGGAGTAAGATACAGGTTTCAGGAGCATTGACCTAATAGGTATTATTATTGCTATGTACTTTCTTGTTATGTTTTCCCCTCCTTTCCTTTGTCAATCCACCCCCTTTCCCTAACTCCGTCCTCCCCCCATTGGCTGCCACGTGGTTCCCTGTGATATTATATTCAGGCGCCCATGCCAACCACGGTGGGAGGGTCGATCTATTCGGCTTCTGCGGTTCGGGAGAGGGGGTTGAGTCCCCTATTCCATTGTGAGTTTGACAGAGGGTTGCTGTGGTTTCTCTCTCTCTGTGGTCGAGGACGATTGGGGTTTTGCTCTGGGCAGCCCATCTGGTCTAGGAAAGCGTTCACCTTCTCTGGAGATTGGAAAAAGTGGACCATCTCGCCATGCTGCACTCTAAGCCGAGCCGGGAAGAGCATTGAGTAGGCCATTTGGTTGTCTCTGAGCCTTTGTTTTATATTTGCAAAGGATCCTCTCTGCGTTTGGACCGCAGAAGAGAAGTCGGGGTAGAAGTGGATTTTTTCCCCTTCGTGGAGGAGATCTCCTTTCTCTCTGGCTAGTCATAGAATGGTATCGCAGTCTCTGTAATTAAGTAGTTTCGCAACCATTGGCCTGGTTGTGTGCCAGGGGCAGGTCCGGATGATGGGATTCTGTGAGCCCTCTCTACGATGAATAAGTGAGACAGGGCTTCACGGCTGAAGAGGGATATACAGAGCGACTCTACGTAGTCTTCCATTATCATCTGTGACTGGTGTTCTCTCACTCCGATGATTCGGATATTATTTCTACTTGAGCGGCCCTCCAAATCTTCGCATTTGGCAATGGTCACTTTCATTTGGGCTTCCAAATGGGATACTTTGCTCGAATGGGTTGTTGTGTTGTCATCTAGGTTAGACACCCTTTGCTCAACTTCATTTAAACGTTCTGAGTGAGTGTCTATGCGGTGCTGTAGGAGGTCCACCTTAGAAGCGAGACCATCCATTTTATTGTTCAGGCTGCCTATGCCAGCTTTTAGCTCTAGCAGAAGTTCTTTGATTTCGGACGGGCCGCTTTCCGACTCCATTTGGTGGGAGCAGCCAGATAGGGGCTCCTGTTCCTCTTGTAGCCGGGGGGTTTTCGGAGTTGTGCCACTTTCAAAATTTAGTTTTCTTTGGGATTTATCTGAGTTTCCCATTGTGCCTATGGCTTTGGCGGAGGCTCTGGTTTCTGGTTTATGTTTCGCCATGCCTTGGGCGCCTTGCGAAGCTCTCAAAGAAGTGGGGCAGCTCCTGGTATTCTGTGGAAGGCGGAGGTGGGGCAGCGAGCTAGTGCGGTCTCTTTGTGGGAAGCGACCTGGGCACGTTTGGCAGAGCTTCCGCTGTGTCTCTTTCCCTGCTTTCCAGGAGAGGGCGTGAGGCTGGTCTTGGCAGGGCCGAAGAGCGCTATCACCTATCTCTCCTGTGGGGGGGTATCCCAGTGGGGTATTCTTAGCTGCCCCTCTGTGGTGCTGGATGTTGATAGTTCCCTGCATAGTAGGGGGTGTCTGGGGTTCCTAGCGGCGACTGGCGTGCTGGTGTTTTGCACCTGGCTTACTGTATTGAGAGGGGGGGGAGAGACCTCCTCTGTGCCTATGGGGTTTTAACTGCCCCTCTGTGGTGTTGGGCGCTGATGGTTCCCTGTGTCGTATGAAATATCCGGGACATCTGGCAGCGGGAGGCGTGCTGGTGTTTTGCACCTGGGGGGAGAGTCCTCCTAGGTGTTTATGGGGCTAGGGTGGGCCCTCGCGGGCGTCTCCCGCTGCTCTCCTCACAAAGGGAGATGGTGTTGACGCGCTGGGTCCTGTCGCTCTCTTGTGGAGCGGTGTGAGCGGGGGAGGACCCGCCACTCAGCGACCACTCTGGTGGTCTTGCTGTGTGAGTCTATTCACCGGGGGGGTGGCCCAGCGTACACACGCGCTCCCGGAACCTCACCCCCCCCACTCTCCCTGTACCTCCGTCTACCGACTGATCTCGGGACTCCTCTCCACCGGCACCGTCAGGTCGCGGATGTCCGGAGCTGTGTTGATGGTGCGAGGCTCCGGGGCCTCACGGAGAGTTCACGCCCCTGGCTCCAGGTGTGGGCGGGCATGAAACCAGGCCTCTGGGAATGCGGAGCGGGGGCAAAATAATGTCCTTCTCCTCGTCGCCCCTTTCCCTGCACGGTGGCACGACGTGTGCGTTGCCGGCACCCCGACCCCACTTTGCTAAGTGGTCTGAGGTGAGGGGGAGGGAAGGGCCCTCTACAAACCCCCGGCAACCGCTGCTTTCTCCTTGTTCCCCATCTGCGTCGCGGCTTCTGTGATCAGGAGCGTTCACAGGGCGCAGGACATCCGGGCCTCGCTCTGAGTGAGAGTAGCCTTGTATGGCCTGGCGGCACGAGGGGCTTTCTTCGGATTGCTCGGCCTCAGGGTTATGTGGGCCGTTCGGGGGCTTGTAAGGGCCGATTTTGCTCCAGATTTCGCAGGATAACAGCAGAGTGAATGGGAAATCAGAGGTAAGAACGTGTTGGTCGTCGATGTACCGGATACGGCAGGTTCTCGCAGAATTAACGCGGGGCTGTGAGGGAGCTTAGACCAAGGCGGCCATATTGGTTGGCCCTCTAGCACCCTCTGCCCCCTCTCATTAACTGTGATGTTAAAATCTACGCCAAACTATTAGCCCTAAGCCTGGCCCCCTTCATGCCGCACATTATCCACCCAGACCAAGCAGGTTTTATCCCGGGACGCTCCACCTCCCTGAACTTGAGACGGCCCTTCAACATAATAAGTAAAAGCAACCCGAAAGTCAAGCAGTGGCTGCCACGCTCGATATGCAAAAAGCATTGAACTCTGTTTCATGGAAGTACCTCAACGTGGTTCTTCAACAAAAAAATGCAAATTTGGTCCCAGTTTCCTCTCCTGGGTTAGGCTGTTATATTCCGACCTAGTGGCCAGGGTCCGCACTGAGGACAGATGCTCTTCCCTTTTTCAAATCGCTAGAGGGACGAGACAGGGCTGCCCCTTCTCTCCCATAATCCTCGCCATAGAGATGGAACCATTTGCGGACTTGATGCGTCAATCCCATGCACACAGAGGCCTGCAAACTGCCGGCCAATCGGACATAATTTCTTTATATGCTGATGATGCCCCGCTCTACATTCGTTCCCCCGCTACCAATCTGGCTCCGATATTGGAAGATGTTGTCCACTTGGGGCGCATCTCCGGACTCAGGGTAAACTGCTCATATTCCACCCTTTTCCCACTTACTGACTGCACACGTCCCCCTCCTGACATCATGGGGTTCACATGGGCCCAATCGAAATTTACTTATCTTGGTATAGAGGTGGCTCGCCAGTCTGAGTTGGTCTTCAAAGAGAACTATCAGAAATACCTCACAAACCTTGCGGTAAAGACATCAGGCTTGGTGAGACTCCCAATCTCCCTTGCGAGCATGATAGCTGTACTAAAGATGGTGGTACTACCCCAACTCCTATATAGGTTCACCAACATCCCCCAGTGGCCGGGTGAGGGCTTCTTCCAGGCGTTAACTCGTACCGTCAACACTTTGCTGTGGCATTCAGGCGCGGTTCGACTTAAACTTGGGACGTTGACTATCCCTATGGAGTCTGGTGGCTTTGGCGCCCCTGACTTCCTCAGATACTGGCTGGTAGCGAAAGCTCAATTTGTCTCACACTGGTTCAATGCATCAGATCCTCCCCCCCACGTCAGACTCGAGAGATTGGCGGTCAGCGATCGAGATATCCGCTCCCTAATTCTCACATCCATGCCAGTAGTCCTAGACTCACTGGATCCTGTAGTTTGCACATCCCTTGCCCTTTCTATAACCTGGAAACTATCAGCCACGACCCACCCTTTTCATGGTGACCTACCACTTTGGAACTTCCTCCCGGAGGTCCCGCATGTAACACCACTTACCGTGCGCCGGTGGGCCGAAGCAGGCTATGAACTGATCCGGGACGTTTTTGAACAGGGAAACTTTATTGAATGGCCGGACCTCCCTCTGTCCCTGAGACGGAAACCATCCGCATGGCTCCAATACTCATCCCTCTGGAAAACTCTTAAATTTAAATACCCCAATTTTCCAACAATGCCACCTGACGACCCTGTAGTCGTGGAGCTATCCACCTCCAACTTCTCGAGGGGTAAGGTATCTAGACTATATGCCCTTGGACAGACCAGATCTACCCCTTCATTTACTAAACTGAAGCACGCATGGGAGGAGGACCTAGGGGTGGAAATGACCGATGAGCGCTGGGCCCTTATGTGTGCACGCACTCATAATGTATCATTCAACTCCCGTTTCAAGTTGATCCAGTTCAAAGTATTTCACAGATACCACTATACCCCAAGCAGACTGCACCATATGTCAAAAGATCACTCTCCTAGATTCCCTAGGTGTGGCTTCGACAGTGCTGCTTACATCCACATGATCTGGTCCTGTCCCCGCCTTACGCAGTTTTGGAGGGAAATATGTTCCACCATGTCAACTATCCTAGATCAGACCATCAATCCGTCTCCAACACAGTGTCTCTTCCATGACTTCCCTGAGCTGCGCCGCGATTCCAAAAAACTGGCTGGCCTCTGAATTCTACTCGCAGTACGCTGCATCCTACTGTGCTGGCTCCGGTCCGCAACACCCACTCGCGCGCAATGGCTCAGGGCGGTCACATGGGCCTCAGATACTGAAGAATCCTGGGCTAATCAGCAGCCAACTTATTCGAGGCCCAGAGACATTTGGTCGAAGTTTCGGTCCTACATGGCCACCACATGTACTGACTCAGATGTTGAATCTCCCATTCTCTCTCCCCCCCTGACTGCCTTTTGAAACACTGCACCGGTTTCCCAGCCCCTCACCTGTGCTGTGTATAATCCCCATGTTTACAATCATGACGTATATTAACACTCTGTACCTGTACTGTATGCAATGTATATGATTTTTACCTGTCTCGAATGTTGCTCGCTTCTCTTGGTGTTGTCAAGCTAAATAAATAAAAGTTTTTTAAAAAAAGAATTGGGGGGGGCTTTCTCCTCCCGAAACCCCCTCCCTCAGCCCCTGCCACCTCCCTCCCCACCCAAAAATTTCCTGCACCAAAACGCACACAAACATGCAACACACACACAAACACGCAGCACACAAACACTTACCCGTTCTCCACCGACAGCACTTCTGGTGCCTGTCAGCGCCTGTGCACACTCGTGTGCATTGCAGGTGCTAACAGTTCAATTTAGAAAGACCGCTCTGTGCACTCACAGAGAGTCTATCTAAATGGGACTTTTTTCGTATGTTTTTTAAAAAATGGTCTTTTGACCTGATACCCGAAAAATTTGTAAAAACCATTTCGGGTGTGATTATTGAACACAGCCATTGCAGAGTAAATATAAATAAACAACTGACCAGTTCTGTCTGATTTAAACTAGAACATCACACAGCCAACACCATATGCTACTTTTGAAGTAACACCATTTCTTCAACAGTCCAATAAAAGCCATGTATCTTAATACACATGGCCTCATTCAGACAATCAACTGATGGAGTCCTACCTACAAACACTATAGCAAACAATTACCCCCCAAAAGTGTCCAGAAACCACCCTGAGCATGAACGAAGGGATCACCTCAACCGTTGACCTACCGACAGAAATGTAACAGTGAAAGGAGAAACATTCAAAGCTACTGCCAGTGTATGGCTCACTAATCAACTACATCAACAAACATGTAGGAAATCAGGGCTGGCATATAACCCGCCTTCCCTATCATAAGCGATTGCCTAAGGAGTGGACATTCACTACCAATTGTGTTTGTATTTTCAGTTTTGTAACTAATGTGTGTGTGCTTCCCATGTGCCTATACCACACATTTTCTTAATTGCTATGTCTATTGAACAATTATATTTTTAAACAAATATGATCTTTTTCACTTTTTTTATATGGCAAAAGTCACTGGGCACGACACTGAAACAACCCAATTAAACATAAGAGAGGAACTCCTTCAGGCAACAGACCTATATCAGGCCTGTGCACTTATCCCACTAGACCCCTCAGCTGTCTCCCACAACACTTGTTTACCTTACAGAGGTTGACAGTATCAACAAAGAAAACTAAAGTACTTCTCCTCCTCCTACTTAGACCACTGGAACCATCAGGTAAAGCTCAACTCCTACATCTTTCAACCTGTTGCCTCAAGATTCGGCATTATCCACAAAATCTTCAAAGATCCCATTTGCTGATTACATCCAGTCTCACAATGCTGAGACGTTAGCTTACATGTATACACTGAGGGCACCTAACTACTAGCCTAAGCACCATGAGTAATAAATTGACAGAAACCAGCCAATAGGTCTTATTCATGCCCAATGATGGATGAACAAAAACAACCTCTGTCTCGATACATAAACGCAGTCGTCACGAGAGTAGGCCTTAACAATCTCAGATCCTTTCCATTCAACTATCAAGCTTCTGTGGGCTCATTGTATCAACCCCCAAAAAGTGTGAAACCTTGGATTGCTCCTTAACAATGATTTGTCTTTCATTTCACAATGAAATCTGTTGACCAACACTGTATTACACCAACTTTGCATCTTTGAGAGGAAACCTTCCTCTACTCTATTACAAATCCATGTACCTTGATCATCATAGTAGCACTGCCCCACCTAGATTGGTGCAATGCCCGTGAGATGGCGCTTCCACTAAAATCCATTTATCAACTTCAATGGGCTCAGAACTATAATTCCTCCTAACATCCTTGGGATGCAACACTACGGCTGCATCAAACAAGCCTCAAATGTCCTTTTATTGGTCTCCAATCAGAGAAAGAACATGCTTTAACACTCTTGGCTTGCCAGAAATCATTTCATAGTTAAACGCCCAAATACCTCCTTACGCTCATGCACTCCTATATGCTATGCCAACCTCATGCCTAAGATCGCCATCACTGAGCATCCTTGAAACCCAGCCAGTCAAACGTCAGAGGTTCAGTGGAATACATTTTCACACACAAGGCTCAGCCCCCTACAACTAACTCATACTTCATTTTAGGCTTGAACAAGAAGACTCCCTTTGATTCTGCAAAGTCTTAGGAAAACCATCTGTTTCACTATTCCTTCAGCTATGCACTCCCTGTAGTCTGTTATAGCAAATGGTCTAATTGCTAACCAACCTTCCTGAAACACCATTATGTAACCAAGGCAGACAACAAAGGCCAAATACATCTACTTTGGGTGCCACCATCTACGAGTTCAACCTCTCCCCTTTTCCTTCCCTCTCCCCTACCTTAGTGACCTTAAGGGGCCTAAAAATGGTGTGGCAGACTACAGACATGATCATTAATTGATCGTGCCTTCAGAATACAGAAAAACAAAAACAACTAATCAGGAATATACTAATAGGTGCCCTGGTCTCTTTCCAAAGTAACAACAAGTTTACTGTATAGGAGCATTAATGATTGTCTGATTTAAGTTCATGTGTTTTTTCTGTTCTTACTTTTTTCTGTTTGTTTTCTCATTCGCAAATTGTATTTCATACTCTATGTTGATTCAAAAAACTATTTTTATCCTTCATATTGGTTTCTAGGTTTTAGGTATTTTCACTGAGTATGTACCAGTCACTATTTACTGCATTATTAATAAATGTTGATACACTCTATGTTTTTTTTTACCAGTGACTCCTTGAGCATAAAAATTCTTCTAGATGAATGCATAAGAATAATGACAATAAATTGTGCTGTCTATAGTGTATATTCCCATTTATTTGCCCAAAAATATATTCTGCCCTGAATCCACGCTTGCACCAAGGGGCAACCCTACTTTTTGTAACAGGCTAAAAATAATGGTATGAGCATGATACAAAATCCGCTAATAAAATAAATGTACAAAATATACATTATTTTACTAGGACACTCTGAATTGAAATGGATGTATGATGCCTGCCTTTAGTCATTGGATGGCATCCACCCAAAGCCTTTCATATTCCTGAAGATTTCACAGTTAGAGGCTCCATTATTTTCTGTCCCTTTTACATGGGACCACCGTTCTTACTAGCGTCTATTAGAATTCTTGCATAGTCTTTTACATCTGACAGTATGAATATGAGGGCGGGTCCCTCTTCTGAGTCTTGTGAAGGCTGGGTATCACCCTGAGGCATCTGTTGGACATTTTGGACTGTTCTCCCCTTTTACTGATTTTCAGGGATTTGGGAGAACTTACTGAAGAGGAGTTGCGAATGGAAGTTATGAGTGACAGGCCCGAGTACATACTCACAGCCGAACACAGAACATGGGAAAGGGCATAATCAGAAGGTCTGCAGAATCTCTCTCACAGACACGGTAAATGAAAAGGTTATGGACTCATTGTTGAGGAAGCCTGGAGGAACAGATCAGTACATTATATTAAACCAACGTGAAGAGTGTTCAGTACTTGCCTGCAATAAGATACTGTAAAGAAGGCACGGTATCAAACATTGAAGACAGACACAAGTGATCACAGTTCAAGGGTGTTTATCAAACTTCAATTGGGTTTGAAAAATGCCTATCTAATCCTAAATCTAAAGATGGGAGCAAGCTACGACCATCAAATAATAATAATGCAGTCCTAGTAGTGTCTGGTCAAAATAAAAGTGCCTATACAAATAAATCTATTGCCAATCCTTACTTCTAAATACAAATGGTGTGGGAAACAATGTTATACAAAAGAAACGTGTTCAAGAAATGATATGTCAGCATAGTAGAGCCGTTAGCTTCCCTTGCCCAAGTTTT
The DNA here is from genome assembly GCF_040938575.1 of Ambystoma mexicanum. Classification (NCBI taxonomy): domain Eukaryota; kingdom Metazoa; phylum Chordata; class Amphibia; order Caudata; family Ambystomatidae; genus Ambystoma; species Ambystoma mexicanum. Next base: position 670,348,093 of record NC_090935.1, on the reverse strand, counting down.
AAGCACGGGAAAAGGCAGCACACTCAAGTTTAGCACATACTCTTGCTTTTCTAGCAAGAGGATGCAGTTTAAAACCTCCGTAAAAGGACCTTCTGTGCCAAAGTCTCTTTGCCATTCAAAGTCTCCTATTTCAATGGGCCTGATGCGACAAACAAACATTCCAAGTTCCTTTCTTTTTCGATTCTCATATGCACAACTTCTCATGTGATTCACTGTTCACCCCGGGCCCCCCTCTGCCGGGCTCAGACCCACTTTAACAAAAAACCTTCATTTGGTCTCCCTCTGCCAGACTCGGACCAAATTTATCTCCTTTTCCAAACTTGCTTTACTATATCAAAATGAATGACCTTCGACTTTGCGCAGCATTTTGCTTGACCAATTGCAGGACCATTTCGATTCGCAATTCTTTGTTCTCTTTTTAATATAACACTTTAACTTTCACTTCTGTCACTTCTCATCTGGATACCTTACGGAGACCTTTGATTGAGCACCCACGCAGTGCCGGAGCACTCTGTCAAAGGTATTATATCAAATCTCTTCAAAGTTCAAACACTCATCAACAGTTCAACTTTGATTGCATCTTTTATCACACACGTTCTAACAATGCTTGTTCCAGCACTCGCCATACAATGTTGCTGCTTGTAACCTTGGCTTCAACACAGACCGGTTTTGTATTGGTCTCTCCAACTCACCGAATGTGTTGATTTCAATGATGCTGCTTTGTCCTTGGAGCCAAACATAGTACCATGGCGGCTGCTGCTTCTCCCCGTCTGGGTTAGTGGTGAGGGAGGGCCCCGGGTATCTCTGACACACAATACAGGATTCTTCAGCCTAGTTTACTGGTCATACACTTTCTAATCTCGAGGGCTCTTGAAAGTAACGGTTTCTTGTCGGAAAGGTCAAGGGAACTTCCTTCCTTGAGATCCTCTCCTGTTTGCCATCTTTCCTCTCTCGTTCAGCTGCCATCACTAAACTACTGTTTCCTTGTGTGCTCTGCCTTGCTCAGAGTGTTCTTTCATGCTCCACCTTTTATCCGTGTGGGGAAGCTTAATGGAAGTCAGGTGTAAGTGATGGTCAGTAATGGCCTGACCTCGCCTGACCATTGTATTGGGACATGTCAGATATACTGCTCAGGTGTCAGTCTGTTTTCTCCCAGAGCGGGCCGTACGTGTGAAAGTGTTTGTGTAGGAAAGGGGATGGGGGGGCAGAGTTCCTACGTATCCTATTTGACAGGATGGAATAAAGGTGTTGCAGGGAAGGGGATACTGCGTCTCGCCATCTGGCCTCCCACTCCCGGAAGACGCCTCACCAAGGTGATCCTCCCGCACTTGTCCACCCCAGGAATTGGATCCAAAAGTGATTGCAGTGTCCTGGCTACCTGGATGACATATCCCCAGGGACTAGTGGGTGAGGCATCTTCTGGTTTCTCACAACACACAGTATTCCGATGAGAATATCTCTTTCACAGTCGCTGGGGACCGAGGGGTGGGTTATCTGCGGTGCCAGAGAAGATAAGCAACATATGGTCATGACTTGGTTGTGCAAAATGGAAATCCCAGAGCTGAAAAGAAAGGGTAGTGGGGAAGACTTCTTTGCACTGAGAGGCAGTGAAATTGCTTTCCCTCTGGGTAACCACTCCCATAACAAAATCCAGTCTTGGTCATAGTGATGAAAAATGAACAGAAAATGTGAGAAAATGAGCAACCAATAGTGAGATTAGACATCAAGAGAGTAAACTGAGCAAACTACCATTTAGATGAAAGGACATCTGGGCCAGAGGTGATTGCCAAGGACTTCATTAGAAGACACAGAGATAGTATCACATTAGTGACAATAAATAAAATATTACACTGGGATCCCGAAAGAGCTGCTTGACAACACAGTACAAATCTACTAAATAAGGCCACTAGGCTTCCCAGTGCGGGTTGAAGGTAAGAGCTCATTCATTTTGCAGCCAGCTGGGTAGAGGGAGAGACGGGACAGGACATTGCAAACACGCCAACACATATATACAGTTGGGATGAGTTGGATAAAAAATAATACTTTTTATTAAATTGATTAGTGACAAGGGGCTTGATTTACAAAACGTTATTCAATGGGATTGCACCATTGTAAAATGCTTTTGTAAATCAGGCCCATGGACTTTTGTGGGATTTGTAATGTAAATAATACCTGCTATTAGTATGTGTTCTCCTGACCACATAGTACCATCAGCCCAGGTAGGCTCTAAAGTGGAAGGGAGCTGATATGCTGAGTTCCAATCAGTGGCTAATGACAGGCACAGGTCGCTCTGTAAAACCGTATGATTGTTTACTAAATTCTTGCCAAGCCGCTGCACTTTCATTTCATTGGTGGAATTTATGTAGCAGGGGCCCAGCTCGGGATGGTAGCGATTCCCTTCACGTAGCATAGTCATGTTTACATCCAGAACCGTGTGTATTATTTTTTTAATTTATAAGGCTTGTGCTACAAAACACTGAAAGTGGGTGATATCAACTGGTGTTGGGGAATAAGCAAGTGGGAAGAGGGACATGGACAGGCAACACAGCTAGGCAGAGAATTACAGTTATACCCGTACAAATATACTAACTGCAAAAATGTTGGGCACAGTTATGGGCAACCTACTGTAATAAAAGCTAAGAAACTCAATGAAGAAGTAGTTGAAGGGACATTGTGGTTACGCCACAAAAACACAAATGTTTGACAGTTATAGTTCCAAATGCAGCCATAGATCGGCCACCACCGAACACTGCACGTGTCATCACACGCTGTGCTGACTGACATGGAAAATTCTGTAGCCTCTTGAATATCATTCTTTATAGTTCATTTTGGCTTTCGTATGTGTTGGCCCTCGAATCAAAATGAAAACTTAACATGACCTCATGCTCTCTAACTGTTGCTCCAAGTCGCGCCTCCTCAAGGAATGGCTCCACCCTACACCTATCTCCACACATACACTCCCCACCTAACCTGAGACTGAGTGATCTGATCCCCCCTATTTTCTACCGTACTTGCTTGTTGGTCAATTACTGACTAATTGTCCGCTCACTGTGTCCTCCCCCATATCACGAAGCAAGGTCTGCGCTCAATAAATACAATAATAATAATATTGACCTTGTCCTCAGAAGATCACCAATTTTGCAAGGCAACTGATCTGGCTAAATCCATAAATCCATGCAATCTATTAATTTAGAGAAGTTCCATAAATGTTCTCATATAGGGAAACATGTTTGAAAATAGTTGTTTTGCAAAGGGATTTCCATATCCCCCAAAAATCAGCTTTTCAGTATGCATATGTCAAAACCATCCACTTTGAATTTCTAAATATTCATCACACATTTATTTCTTTACCTGCAGCTGGCGCGAGCAACACAACTTTTGAACATTGGATGAGCTAAACCTGCAATATTTACTTTTGAAAATCAAAACATTCATCTATATACCACGTCCTGTGTGGTAGGCCAGAATTGCAAAAAATATGTTTCATCTATGTCATCTGTGTCATCCATCAATCCATCAGCACAGCATCTGCATATCATCCGACATATCTGTCACCCTAGTGTAAGCAGATGAAAGAGAGGGAAAGGCAACAGAAAAGTAGCATTACATCCGGAATCGCCATTCATCATCCAGATATCACCAGCCTCATCCACTTCTCCTCCATCAAACAGAAGGAGACAAATATAAATTAGATAGATAGATTTGGGCGGATAGATGGCCAGGTGGGTGAATGGATGGTCAGATGGATAGATACATTGATGGAAGAGAGGATGGAAGACAAATGGATAGACGATGGGTAGGAGAGCAGATGAATGGACGGGCAGATGGTTTGGCAGATACATGTATAGGCACATGGATGAATGATGGATTGGTAGACAGAGGAGTGGAGGAATGGGTGGGCATGCAGAAAGGTGGATGGATAGATGGATTGAATGGCAATAGATGGATGAAGGTATGCAGATGCTTGACTGGAGAGGCAGATGGATGGATGATGGATAGACGGATGCATGGATGGGTAAGGTACTGGATGGGTGAGCAGACATGCAGATGGATGGTGCATGGATGGATGAGCAGGCAGATGGATGGATGGGCAGGCAGGCAGGCAGGCAGACAGATGGATGGATGGGTGAGCAGGCAGATGGATGGATGTTTGAGCAGGAAGACAAATGGATCGATGAGCAGACAGGTGGATGGATGGATAATCAGGCTGATGGATGGATGGATGGATGGATAGGAAGATGGATGAATGGATGGATGGCCAGATAGCTGGACAGATGGATGGATATGTGGGTAGGTAGATGGATGGGTGAATGAATGGGCAGGCAGAAGGATGAATGAGCAGGTGAATGGATATGTGAATGGATAGATAGGCACATTAATGGATGGGTGAGTATATGGATGAATTCATGGATGCATGGATGGGCAGGGAGATGAATGGATGTGTGGGTAGATGAATGGATGGAGAGATAGATGAATATAAATTGGAGGGATGCTTTGGCAGGCAGATGGATGGATTTATGGACGGATTGTTAAGAGTGGATGTATAGGGCGGATTATTCATGGACAGATGAATGAATGGATGGACAGATGGATGGCTAGGAAGGCAGCTAGATGCATAGACAGATAGGCAGACAGAAGTGAAGCTATACAGATAGATATCGAGGGGCAGACAGGCAGCTATATAGAGAGATAGGCAGGCACAGGGACACACTCACACCATTGTTACAGATATTCATATTAGTGTGGCTGCCTGGGTTGGTCATTAGGGTGCAGATAGTGATGTCACTGAAGAACGTTTGTGCCCCTTGCCTTGACAGGAGGCAAATTTGGGTGCTGTCTTGCAAGCCTCAATAGTGACAGTGATTTTGTTTTCAGAGGATATACGGATGGGTAGATGGTTGGATGGTTGAATGGATGTGCAGTCAGGTGGATGGCTGGGTGGATAGGCAGATGCATTGATGGGTGGATGGATGCCTGGATGAATGCGTGGGAAGACGGGTGGATGCCAGACAGGAAGATGGAAGGGCAGAAGGACAGATGAAGGGATGTGAAGGCGAATGGATGAATGGATGGTTGTGTGGATAAGTATGCATGTGTGGCTAGATGGATTGATGGGCAGTCAGACAGATTCATAGATGGATAGTGTGAGAAACCAAAGGGTGTCTCACTATCTAGACCCCGGGGGTCTCTTGATCAGGTGGCCAGGGCACGGCCATCACCTTTAGATCCAGACCCTGGGGGTGGCCAAGTGTGGGAGGATCACCTGGGTGAGGGGTCCTCTGGTAATGGGGGTGAACGCATCCAATGGCAAGACGCGGTATCCCCCTCTTCACAACACCCCCCCTACCCAACACTTCCTCCACCTTTATAGGTTGTTGTAAGTATTGTCCCATTGCCCCCACCCCAATTACAACAGGTACCCACATCAAAGCGAGGCGTAGGAGAAAAACACAACACCCTACATCTCACAACAACAAAATCGTTCCCCTTCTGATGATATTTTTACCACCTCTCGAAAAAAACAACCTCTATTCTAGAAATACCATTTATCAAACCACTGGGATGAAGAAGAAGTGAGAGGGAGCTATGAAGTTTACCCATAGAAACCAATGCACCAGGGATTCCTATGGGCAGCCACCATTTTGTCCCGCTAATGAGGTCAGGCAAGAGCAGGCCACCCTTTACAATCATTCCCACTTGAAACCTGTAAACTCTCCCAGGGGATGCTGGATCCTGCACAGAGGTTGAGAGGAGAGAATGTGAGCTGGTGAGACCCTGGCAGGCCTAGAGGAAGAATGACTGCCTAACTGCTGGGCCTGTGAGTACATGGGAGGCTGCAGTGTGGAGAGGGAGTTCTAACTCCAGGGAGCCCAACCAGGGACAGCTGGGGGTTACCTGGCAGTGCCCTAACCAGAGCTCCTCCCCTGGCAAAAAAGGAAAGCCCAGGCCTTTGAGGGGCAGGCTGCAAGATCCTGACCTCAACAAGTTATCCCCTTTACCTCCTGCAGCTCCCAAAACCCTGGAATGCTGGAAAGGGGAGCTCATTAAGTGGCAGCGAACTAAGAAAAGTGCATTCTGGGACATGAAATCCAAAGAGTTTAAAACTTTGCAAATCAAGAGGGGTCTGGGCCCGACTGAGGGAGACCCGTGTGAGAAACTATAAGGCGGTGTCCGAGCCCAGCGAAAGAGAACAGTGCATCCAACATTGCATTTCAAAGATACCAGCAGCCCTCCTGGGTAAAAGGCTGAGTTGGGGAGGTGAAACCGCAGCTGTGGTATCATCCTTGGCTACCATATCAAGGATATGAACAAAGAAACCAACAAAGCTGGTGAGTTGAAGCGAGCAAGAAGCGAATAATAGCGATACAGTAGAACAGAGTGGTCCGGCATAGCATCAGTACCAGTCGAGGTCTCTGTTGAGCGAGTACTGATGTGAGCCTAAAGAATGCTCAATGGTCAAGATTAACCCCGGCAAAAGAGGAAGTGAAAAGGTGAATGCTTGAAGAGAAAGATTTCTTTGAACTTTTGTGGTTATGGTACTGAACTACCATGACCAAGAGACACTCGAGCAAATAACATAAGATTGTGAGCTGAAGAGAAAGCTGAAGTGGTCATGCAGAGGTCTGTAGTAAAAGCCTTGCACATTTGAAAGTCTTCGACATCAGTGAAAGGTCCGAGCCTGATTGAGGGAGACCAGAAATGTGATAAGGTAGGGGAAGGGAACCCCTAGCGAATGTGAATTAAGCTTGGGGAAGGGAACCCCTGCAAGTGCTGTGATTGAGAGGTCCGAGCCAGGCTGAGAGAGACCTATGTGAACTCTTAAAGATTTGAGAGGTCCGAGGGCGACAGAGGGACCCCTACGTGAACTTTTTATTGAACTGTGAACATTTTGTTGAACTGTGAACATTTTGTTGAACTGTGAAAGAATTTTTGGAACGCTAGAAAAGTGACTTTAACGTGGAAGGCCAGGCGGGCCTCAATCCACGTTTTGAACTGCCTTTGTTTTGTATAACCTGAATCAGAGTGTTTCATCCCGTCTACGCGGGCTGCCTTATTCCGTGCTGTCCAATGTGCGAAGGAGAGCTGACTCAGCCATCTTGATCTTTTATGTTACACCACTGATTTTTCTTTACATACACCTTTTTCCATGCACCCATTTATTGCAATAGCGTAAGGGCAGGCTATAGGTTTATTTAGTATAGGCCACTTTATTTTGACAGACATGACTAGTACTGTGCTATTTATTATTTGATGGTAGAGCATGCTCCCATCTTTAGATATAGGAGTTTTTAAAAACCCTTGTGGTTCAATAAACACCCTTGAACCTTGCATCTCTTGAGTCTGTCTTCAGTTATGATACCATGCCTCCCTTACAATAGGTAGATAGACAGGCAGCTAGATAGATGGATCTGCAGGCACAGGCACCATCAGACAGACAGACGGACACACACACACACACACACACAAATCCATGAAAACAAGAGTAGATCATTGTGGACAAAACATTTGTAAAAATAGTTAGGATAGCTACTTATGAAAAAGGTGACGTTGACAAAGGATGGGAATGGCAATGGTACTGTACAAGTACTCATTCAAATTAATTATTTGCCTAATACAGGCACAGCCCATCACAAAACATATTCCTTAAATCACACTAACCACTACTTCACTGCACTTGTATCAATGGTAGTGGATTGCCTACAGATGAGGGCAGTCACAGCAGCGTTGAGGTGTTGTTGCCAGAGGACTGCTTTTTGAGTGACACACGTTCGTGCCTTATTGCTGCTGCATGGTGCGCAGCATCACAGAGGAATGCCTACAGACGAGTGCAGTCATGGCAGTGTTGAGGTTTTGTTGCCAGAGGACTGATTTTTGAGTGACACACGTTTGTGTCTTATCGTTGGTGTATGGCATGGACCACCACAGTGGAGTGCCTGCAGACGAGTGCGGTCACGGCAGTCCATTGTGAAAGGGGTCTTCCTGCTCTGCGAAATCTACATGGAATACGGTAAGGCTTAATGTTGCATCGCTCGTAAGCTATCAATGCAACCAGCAGCTCTTCCTATACTAAATCACAGCGTGCTAACTTTGCAGTTGCCTAGCCTTCACTGCAAGCTGAGAAATGTATTCCTTAGCAGCAAGGCTGACCTCAAAGCCCCCACTACCTTGGACATGAACGGGCAGAAGCCCAGTGCAGAAAAACTGTTTGGGGCTACCGATCTCACTACTCAGATGCAAACTCCAAAACAAACACCTAAACTATGTGGCAACCGGGGCACGCCTGCCATAACTGCCTTTTTCCACAGACTGGTCAATGTAGTAACGGACCAAACACTGACATATGCCATCAGGTACTCTGAGTCTTTAACCCAAAACATGCACTTGATAAATATGTCATCACTGCTTCCAAACGCTTCTGAATTGGCCCAAAATGTAACACCTAGCTTGGGTCCTGTTAATTATAAGGACAATGGCTTTAAATGAAATGATCCCACAGTTATTAAGGGATCACCACTTGCTGAGCTCCCTCTCGTCACAGGGCTCTATTGAAGACATGACATCAGCTGGCGGAGTCTCCATGGGCCTTCATTAATACCTGTGGAGCCCCAAACAGGTGCCAATACCCTATCTACACTAAAAAAAATGTTGACTTCTTTGGTAAGTCTGTATGATAATATTGGTACGTCTGTATGATAATGTCAGCCATGACATGCGAGCCAATAACGCAACCTTGGCTACAATAAATGGCAAAATTAGCTTTTTTGAGGGGTTCCTACTGTCAAATAATACCAGCTGCATCCAGCAAACTGCCCAGTGTAATTGGGAAGAGGAGGTGATTGATTGTTCGGAGCCATCACTTCAAGTTCTTCAACCTCAAAAACAAAACAAGCCTATATTGAGGCAAACATCTGCGATCTCAGGAAACGATTTAGGTGGTGCAGAAAGAGAGATTGACGCTTCATTAAAGTCTATTATCAATCAAGATAATACTGCGGGGACTTTTCCGAGCAACCTAATCCCAAAAAGAAAGGCAAAAAGTAAATCCTACAAAAAACTCAAAATACAAGAACATAAAGAACCTGCGATAAAAAATAAATCATGGCTCTTGTAAATTTCTTAGGACTATCAGGAAGTCACTATGTGATGGGTCTCATAATGAGGCGGAACAGAACCCTTGCTGTCTAATTTTCAACACGATGGCATGGCGCTCTGAGGGCTGGAAGGGAAATGGTGAAACGTAGTTGTAAACACAAAGGCTATGATTTGATATGACATTTATAACGCGCCTATACACAAGTGTTTCAAGGCGCGACGAGGCAAGGGAGAGGAAACAGAGGGAAGACAGACAGCGATCCTACTAGGCCAGGTGACATTGAGATCGCGCAAGTGCGGGGAGGGGAAAAGTGCAGGGGTGCATTGCAGTACATAGGATGACAGTAAAATAAATAAAGACAATAAATAAAAAGTGCAGCCAGCAGGTGGCAAATGCAAGGGGAAGTGCAGACATCAGGTGTCAAGTGCTAGTAGGGGCTGTAGGGATACAGAAACAGTCCCTGAATGCAGGGTTGGCAGGGAGGCAGTCCAGGTGTGCAACTGGCGGGGGACCTGGGCCCGATATCAGAGGGTGGCCAGGTAAACCAGTGAAGTTTCAGATTCAGCCAGGAGATCAGCAGGGGAGAGTAGGAGAAAAAGCAGAAGCAAAGAGGAAGGTCTTCCGGTGCTTCCGGAACCAGAGATGGTTCTCCTCAACTTTCAGAGAGGCAGGGAGGCTGTTCCAGAGGGAGGCCCCGGCAGAAGAAAGAGATCTTCCACCAACTCGCTGCTTGGAGAAGCGACTTACCCTGAGTGAATTGGAGGCGGATGCGCAAAGAGCTCGGGAAGGAAGATATTTAGGAAGAGAGAGTTGAAGGTAATAAGGTCCCAGGCCCCAGAAGGCTTTGTGGACAATGCAGAGGATTTTGAACTTTCTAATTGTTTGTCAACTGAGGGTGGACAATACAGGGCTAAAAACGCAGGTACTATAATCCCCTATTTGGAAAAAAGGTGGCACACCACATTTAATGAAATTAAGGAAGCACCTTTGATGAACCGCTTAATATATGAAGCTGTTCCACTTCAACAAGATGAAGATCAACCAGTGGAAATGTCAATTATGTCAATGAACAATCAACCCCAAATCCTGACTCGGAACCTTGCAGGTACCATCTTGGGGACCACAATTACCCACACACAAGTTCCTGACCAAGCTAACACCACCTTTAAGCCTCTATCGCAACACCTAATGATACAACCAAAGGTGTCTAAAGAACAGGAAACTGTACCAAAGCTCTTCACAAACCATGAAACCACATCAAAGCCCCAATATTCCTTAAATAAACTAGGACTGGAGTATATCCTAAACAAAAGGTCCCCAGTGTTCCTGAACAGATCAAACATTCTAAGCTTATTTTCGGAAGTACCTAACCTCAGACTGTTGCTGTTTTAAGACTTTGTAAAACGAGAAGTCGATTTGTTCAAAGTACTGATTGCATGCACTTGCATCTGCGCTCAAAAATCGTATATGACATGTTGCTTCCGGAGAAGAACGCCCTCTTGATTATGGGCTGTGACCTATTCAAAGTTCCATATAAAACTGAACTCAACAAAACGGTTTCCTCCTTACAAATCTCTACCAACTCTCCCTAGAAAAGAAATGTGGGCAATTTATATGGCCTTGAGTGACCTCTCAAGCACATTTGACATGGCAAATAGGAATATACTTTGGGGGAGGCTTAAGACCTAGTGCCTGTCTGGGAATTTGTTAAGCCTAGTTGTCCAACTTTACTCTAACACAATGATCAGCATTCGGGTGAACAGTCTGGGCAGTATGTCAGAACCTATTGATACCTATAGTGGTGTTTGGCGGGGGTGCATTTTGGCCCCTGCCCTTTTTCATTTGTACGTATCGGACCTGGGACTAAAGCTTGAAGCAGCCCAGGCATTCATGCGTAGACTGGGGCACCAGAAGATACACTGTCTTGCATGTGCTGACGATTTTGTAATTTTTTATAGAACTAAAGTTGGGCCTCAATGCTCCACAGGAATTCATAATCGGGCACGACCTGAAAACCAACTGTAAAAAAAAAATCAAAGATTTTGATCTTTGGGAAAAGGAAAGAGCGGCGTAATTGCTCTTGGTATCTCGACCACAAGAAGCTTGAAGTGGTAGATACATTTGCTTATTTATGCTTCACTTTTGATAAAAGAGCAATGTCGTCTTCTGTGAAAGCCAGACTCCGGAATAAATGCATGGCTATTCAGGATTCAACAGATGCATCGTTTGCATGTGGTCACGCAAATAACTTTCTTTCAGTTAGGCCTTCACTAAATGCAGCGTTTACTTGCGTTCATGGACCGTTACTTATTTTCGGTCCCTTTGGAGCGCTTCGGTCTCCCCAGTGTCTCCAGACACTTACCGGCTCTTCCCTGCTCCTCCCGGCAGGAAACCAAACCGCCAGTTCGCCAGGCACGTCGCTACTCACCCATCGGCTTCTGCAACACTTGATTATGTATTGCCCTAGTGTACAGTTGATTAGACATGAACACTTTAAACATCTCTTTGACAAGGACAAACCTCTGTCATGTTCCCACCTATGGTCTGTGCATGCACGAAGGTCTCCTTAATAATGGCAATGCTAAAGTTGCTAAAAAAACGTCTTAGACCGTAAAGTTTGGAAATAGACGATTGCCATATGTACACTACTTAGGTCTTCCTTTAAACTTTTATTTGATGCATTATCAGCAAATTGAGTTTTAAATTCAACTGAACTTTTTATGGTGAAAAAATGATAAACTTGAATTTGTAAAATTTAACAATTTATTAATTAATTGTGCTATGATGTATTACCTCTGTACTTTGTAATTAGTATTTTTATTTTGCATTGTAATGTGTAAAGTTTAATTAAAACCATAACACAATAGAAAAAACTATATTCGGTAGCTTAAAAAATGAGAGGCATCAAAAGGTGAGGGCAGGGATGTGCGAGGACAAATGGCATATGGTATGTTATTGCAGTGTGCAAGATGGGAATAGAGGGGAGATACTTAATCAGGTAGGGGGAGGGAGCTAGCCCATGAAGAAGGGAGCACTCAGCCACACAAAGAGGCACTACAAGTAGAGGCAGAGGGGTGATGCAGGAGGGAAGTGATGTAGGGCCTCATCACAAGTCTGGCGGTTATCCGGCGCAATTTCAGCCGAGCAGAAATAGCATTGCCGCTGGGTCATGCAGCGGTATTAGCGATGCACCACAACCTGGAACGGAGGAAACAGCACCGAAATAAGGATTACCACTGAAATATCGATGCTAATAGCTCTTCCACCGCTGTTAGCGCCGGCAGAAATTGCAGCATCGCCAGATCGGGAATCATTGGAGTGCTCATTTTGAAAAACACAATCCATCCAATATCTCCACTTCCTGCAGCCATCCGGAGCTGGAAACAAACCAGAATGTCCCAGGAGAGGATTAGTAGAAAGGTGGCTGGAAATCATCTGAGGAAATCTAAGTTTAGTGAGGGCAACTGGTGGTCCTCACTGATGAGGTTGCGGCTCAAAGTGATGATCTATGTGGCATCCAGCAACGTAAAACCTCAGCATAGAGCAGGACTGCCATCTGGCATTCCATCAGCCAGAAAGTGACAGCTGTGGCCAGTGTACCCCATGACAGGGGTGGGGGGGACTGTTGGAAAGGATGGAACAACCTCAGGGTCAGGATGCATGGACTACTGTCTCAACACCACCAGGAGTCCCTGACGACTGGAGGAGGAACTGGGGAACCACTGGTCTTCACCGCCTGGGAGGAAAAGTGGTGCAGCACAGTGCTGGATAAGGAGGGAATAGAGGAAGTCGGAGGTGCAGAGGCAGGTGCCAGCAGTCAGGAGACAGGAGGTGAGTCAACCCCCAGGACAAGTGCATGCACAAATCACAGTCTAGCATAAGATACCCAAGTGGACAGGGACACATGTCTGCAGACCCAGAAGCTGAGCATGCCAACAGGGGGATGTGAGGGGGTGGTACATCAGTCAACCTCCACAGCAGCTATGGGGCAGGGCACCAAGGACCCCCCTGTGCATTACAGCAGTGGGAAGAGGTGGCTGGTGACCTCTTCAAGTGCCATGCACAGCACGCCCCTGCTGGTGCATCCTGTGCCAGTGAGATTGGGGCACATGAGCAACCATGACACCATGCAGCAGTCACACCAGCATGTTGCGGGGCCAGTTGGCCTGCCCCATGTTGGCATGGCAGACAAGAAACAGGGAAGTACACGTCCCCCTACAAAGACATGGGCTTAGCTAGCCAATCACCGCCCACCACAGCACAACACTGCTGGCTGCACAGGAGTGCCCCATAGAGCTATGCCAGTGCCATGGAGTAAGCCTCCACCCCCACCCCCACAAGCTAGCTGAGTGCCAACCGGATAGGTGGGGCATGAAGGACCATAAGCATGCATGCCACACATCAGCTGCCCCAGAATGGACACTCATTGCTGCAACCATCTCCATAATGGTGGCCCTGCATGCAATATCCCCTGACCAACCATGCCCATCTGCTCAAATGTTTGGTGTCCCACACTGTACCATAGTAAATGTGTCTTGCATGCCAACACACGTGGGGGAACCATACCAGACAGCATTTCCTATGTCCCCTACAGGCACATTTGCACCGTCGGAAGCATCTGAGGAGGACGATGGGCAGGCCCATCTGGGAGTGGCGCATCCAGGCCCTCAAGGTCTGCCACGACCACCCTGCAAAGGCACAGACAGGCTATGCCAAGGCGGATTTCCCACCGTGGGACACCGCAACCCAGCAAGGCCAGGCCGACGTTGACTCCACAACTCACCAGAACCACCGCAAGGCCCACTGCATCCACTCCCACTGCTGGAGGGTCTGACACAGAGGCCACACCTCCAGGCAGGGCGACTGTGGAAACACAGGGGACACCAGCCCAGTGTCACCACATACAGAAGGGCCACAAACCCCTGGGCCCACTCACCACTGCCAATGTACACCAACACCAGAAAGCCCTCACAGCCGCCAGCGTGCTCAGTCCCTAGAAATCCCTCACCGCCAACAGCATTTAACAACTCTGCACCCTTGCAGCCGCCATCGTGCTCAGACACCTGAGCCAGACATTGATGCACCCTTATATGGCTCTCCTGACAACAGCGCGGAGCCACTGTACAGCCCCCTCCCATGGGCGCACACCACCAAGCAGCACTCTGCTGCATAGGCTGGCAGATGGAGCGGAGACAGAGGGAGATGGAGGCGATAAGGCACACACACTTGGAAGACCTGCAGGCCATATGTGACAGCATACAAGGGGCCACCTGCAAGATTGTGGTCATCACCAGGAACTGGGTCGAGACCACTACCAGTATGGCCGCCCTGACATCATACAGCCAGAGGGTCAGGAAGATGACCGAAGGGTTCTCGGCACTCAGAGAGGCCATCCGCCAGTGCACAGAGGTAACACTCCTGCATGTCTGGGGGACTGGCTCCATCCGGTCCAGTTCCACAACTCCCACAGAAGAGTCTCAGCAAGGCACACCAAGGCGTCAGTCCCAGTGCCATTTGCACCCAAGATCACCGGGGGCGGCAGGGGGGAAGAGGCCACAGTTGTAATCAACATCAAGACGCTTATTGCCCTGAGTGGCCATGCCGGGCAGTTTGTGGTGGGAGGAGGAAGGGGGGATAGTTTTTCCCAGAGAGTTGGTGGTAGGAGGAGGGAGGGGGTATAGTGTGCTGGAGAGTAGGTGGTGGGAGGGGGGAGGGGGGATAGTGTGCTGGGGAATTGGTGGTGGAAGGAGGGAGGGGGATAGTGTGCTGGGAAGTTGGTGGTGGGAGGAGGGAGGGGGGATAGTGTGCTGGGGATTTGGTGGAGGGAGGAGTGAGGGGGGTAGTGTGCTGGGGAGTTGGTGGTGGGTTGAGGGTGGGGGGATAGTTGGGGCACTTCACATAATGTAATCTGTTAAACTTCATCAATGTGAGGACATTCCTGATTGTGTTATTGACGTGTTTATTGATAGAGGTGAGTCACACACAGTCGTGCATGGCTTGTGCCTTGTGAAAGTATCAGAAGAAATTGTCTATTGGTCCCTGGCAGGCCAATCTCCCATCCCTCATGTCATCTCTGGCAATGTGTGCATTTGGCTCTGCCACGGACACTGCATCCTTATCCTCTGGGGGTGGCATGTCCACAACAGGGGGCAGCAGAACATTTCTCTTCAGCTAGTAATTGTGCAGCATGGCACACACAAGCACAATTTTACCCACTTGGAGCGTACATCAGGGCTCCACCGGTACAGTCAAGGCAGCAGAAACGTGCCATCAGGAGGCCAAAGGTTCGATCGATGCATACACGGGTTCTGCTGTGAGAGTGGTTGTAGGCATTATCCTGTGGTGTTTGTGTAAGAGCCACAAGGGGCATTAGTCAGGGCAGCTGTGGTTATCCAGTGTCAACTGCATAGAGCGGAGGCACAGGAATTACTCTAGGTGTAAGGTGTGGGGGTGGCCTTACACAATATCAGGGCAGTGGACATTGTGTGCATGCAAATGGGCCTTCATTTCACGTCATGTGTCTATTCAATATGAACCCCGATCCCTTGCAGCAAATGTTACATAAGGTGTCTGTAGGTGACATGGCCAGCTGACATGGTAGCTGTCATATGGCAGAGTATTTCCACCATGCATGTGGCATGCTGGGTTCCCCATGGAACCTCCCTGAGCATCTGGTGCCAACGGGTGGACATTGTGGGTTCGAAGAACTTGGGTGCATGGCTGTAGTACTGGCAGGGTTGTTGTTGTGTGAGGCTATTTGGCCATTTGTCAGCATTGCTTTGGTTAGTGCATGTTGCATTGTGTTACCTGAAGTCATGTTGGTGTATATAGTTGCTACTGTATGTGTACGTCAGCTTCTCCATCCAGGTAAGTCTGACATGTGCATGCTCCCTGGCATGTACTGTGACATTGGTGAGGGAGATGGTCAAGTACGGATTTTGCATTCACTTGTCATGCCATGCTTTGTGTAGTTATTCGCACCCTCGACCCACATTTGGACATGTACTTCGCAGCATATGCATGCTGGCATTTTTCATCACCCACTATCCAGGTCCGTAGTCCTCTGTGCCTCTCCATCCTGGCAGGGTGCTGTTCCATAGGACCATGGCATCGTGGGTAGAACCTGGGTAGCGGGCCCAGAAGTGGGTGATGTACAGTTTTGGCTCGCAGGTCACCTGCACATTCATGGAGTGATAGGGCTTGTTGTTACAGTACACTGCTTCATGGGTCTGGGGGCCACCAATGCAACATGGGTACAGTACAGGGCAGCGATCACATTTGGCATTTGGGCTACAACATAGAACTGTGCATTCATGGCATTGACCTGGGCTGGGTTGGTAGGCAGTGAGATGTGGTGTTTCACTTGCAGCAGGAGGGCTTAAAGCACCTGGCCCAACACTGTGCAGAATGTGGACGGTGCCATCCTGTGCATCATGGCCACAGAGTGCAGGAAGGTGCCAGTTCCAAGGTATTGTAGGACAGACACTAGCTTCAGCAGTGAGGGCACAACTGTCCGGATGCGGATCCTGCTCCCTATGTCGTCCTGTATCATGGTGAGCAGCTCTTTTATGGTCTCCTTGTTGAAGCAGTACAGGGTGACCAGCTGGCTGTCGGTGAGGGTCTAGGGTGAGGGCTTAACCCTGGGGATCGGTGCACCCCTTGCTTGAGCTCTCCTCGTCCGCCCTCCCTAAACCCCTGAAATCCCTGTGCCCTGGCCTGGTTGTCCTGCCGGTCTGCTTCCAGACACAGCATGAGTAACTGCCTGTCCCAACTCACAGTGGCTAGTGGCAGCATGGTGATGGAAACAGTGTTTGGGGTAGGGGTGTGCCTTATGTAGCCTTCCCGAGTGGATTGGGATCACTTCATTTTAGGCACCTGTGTTCATTTACCTCCAGCTGGAAGCTTGAGGTAACTGCACTGTGTTTTTGGCAGTTTTAGTGCCGGCTTTCAGTGGTAATACGGCCGTGCATGGACTTGTGATGCGACTGTGTTTGTGCCTCTTGCGGCTGGCTGTTATAGCACCGGCTGTAATAGCGCCAGCTGATTTTACAGTCAGCGGTATTTGCCACAGGTCATATTCGGCGGTTCGGTATTGGCGGCGCTAAGTCCATAAACGCCATTTTTAAGGGTTACCGCCAGACTTGTGATGAGGCCTGTAAGCTGTAGAAGGTGGAAGTCAAACAAGCACTCGCAAAGCCAACAGATTTGGCTTTTTGTAAACAGGGCATAGTCATTTATCAGGCAATGCCATAATGGTACTACCTGACCATAAATTGGCAACAGCAGGACAAAGGTGTGAGTACCTGGACATAGGATAGCATTGGCAAATGCCTAGTAATACCTATACACAAACCAAAATGGGTAGCTTTACAATGCTTGTTATTAGCAGGAATTCAGTGCAATGAACAGATGTGAGAGTACACATTGGTTATAAATCTAGTGGCTTATAAATACCACTGGCTAGTCCTATGCAGAACAAAGTTTGGTTGTAATGCTTTATAGAGCTACTTTATAGAGATCCCAAGAGGGTGTGTTTGGGTGGCAAGGAACAAGTAGTGGGTGGGAATGGCCATAGACAGTCAATGGGTGGATAAATAACTAAACAACATTCAGAAGCTGTGTTTCCCTCCACACATTCCTTCTCCCTCCTATCTGTACTCCAGTACAATAGTTTCAGCATATAGGTTGCGCTGAAATGCCACCTGATAGTCAAAACTAAAATATAAGCATGACTGAGGACAACAGAGGAAATTGGGGATTTGCTAGATAGGGCTTGATCTTGCCTGAAAATATTAGGTTCAGCCAGGCAGTATTGGCAACGGTTTGTCGAAGCTGAATTGCGCTGCCAAAGAGGACACCAACATTGCAAGTCTTAGGAGAAGGGAGGAGAGCGATCAGGGGAAAGAATAAGGGGGTGGAGAAAATGCGTGGATTGCTGGGAGACAGATGACATTGGGAGTGCTGGGAGGCAGATGACATTGGGAGTGCTGGGAGGCAGATGGCATTGGGAGTGCTGGGAGGCAGATGACATTGGTTTTGGAAGAGTTGACTATAAGGCACCAACTGTCTGTAGAAATGGTCCCAGCTATGAGGATACCCCTTGTGTCCCTGCACATCTAAGACTTGTTTTAAGAAGTATGTCGAATAGGGCAGGCAGAGCCCAGGCAGCAGTGGAGCACCTCACAGAGTCATTTTCTATTCTAAAAGGAACAACGCATTCCTGTGATGCTGTCCTTGGGACAGTATAATGCGTGCAGCCGGGCTGAATCCCCATCACTGAAAGATTGACGAAACATGCGCTACTGTACTGGGCATGGCCCTGGGCACTTTATTTTTCACATATGTGTAATATACAACATGTACTCCTCTTCAGTTTACGGCTGTGCAGTGTGTTTGTATGTGGTTCATGTTCATGCCATAGAATACTTTTGCCAAGGTTTGTATGCTCGACTAGCATAAGGGGCAGCCTTTGGACCGAGGTGCACCAGTGAAATGGATTGACATGTTAACCAAATGCACAGTGCTCGATACCGCCCCTGGCCTCTTGTAATCTCGCTGCAGTCACCTGGCTCTGCTTGATTGTTTTCCGGATGTTGGACCCATTGACGAATTGTAGGTTGCACAACTCATCTTCAGTGTTAGATGTACTTCATACTGAATTCACTGAAATGGAGGCTTGTGCTTTTTTCCTATTAGTTTGCCAGTACCAAAAACAAATTTACATCACAAGAAACACTGTGAAATACAGTTTGAAAGGACTATGACAGGACTGATACATTGACCCAAAAAATACAGTGAATAAACAAAAACAATAAATAGCAGCAACTTAAAGCCAAATGCAGTCCCGTTCAGTAGTGTCTTCTGTGTAAGGTGACAAACTAACATATGAGGAGTAGATCAATTGAGGGGTTCACCAAATGGTTTAAGAGGTTTAGCAGGACCGAACAGTACCCAAATGATCTAGGGTACACCAGGTGCGTGCTCAGAATTGGGTTAATAAATTACGGAGAACGACAGGTGGCTGAACGCCTATGTGTTTGAAAGGTATTTCACGTGGGTCGCAGCCCACCAACAAAGGTAATAAATAGAGGACTCATCCTCTAACAATGGGCATGACAATGGAAGTAGGACATTACAAAAGGGAATTTGCATCAAACTCTCCTCCTCCTCAGAAAGTGTCCCTGTGTGTGTTGGCTTGGGTCGCTCTGGTGCGACAATCCCTGCTTTCATCCAGCCTCCCCCACGGCACCATGCATACCACAAATGGCGAGGACACAGGGCTGGGTGCAACACTTCTTTATTCTCCTTCCACATCAATTGAACTGACTTAACTCACCACTACCCCCTTCCGCCCACCCCGCTCCCCGTGCCCTCCGGCGCCCTCCTGTCAGGTGATCAGACACACACGTGACCAGGAGGACACCACTGTGTTGTGCAGTCAGAGAATGTAGGTGCAGGCTCTTTGACACCCCTTGAACAACAAGTGGGCACCTCGTGTAGAAATGATGCACACTGTTTTGGATGGCTGTGTTCGGTGTGTAGTATAATTGGGGCTAAAATAGTGGCAAAATGTGAGATGTCTGTTTCAGTCGACAAAAAATTATACGAACAAATGTTCCTCTCAAGTGCAGTATGTTTAAATGTCCACATTCCAAATGCAGATTAGTGGGCAACCAAAAGGGATATAATACAGATGCCTTACTAGAAGCCCAAAGTAATTTGCATTCAACCATAACCTGCAGTACCAAAGAAGTATAATAGTTCAGGCAAGTCGTCTTTTAAGTCTTTTGCCATTCTAGACAAAGTGGGATAATGGGTCAAAGGATTCACCACACAAACATCCTTTGTTATCTGTTTTATCTTAGTGGTGTCGAGTATCTATGAAAGTAAATTCTCTGCTGCATTCATAACATTGAGTCCTCAATGGAATTTCCAAAAGAAGTTCTCAACATGTTGCAAAGGTTCAGCTCATCTATCACTGATCACAATTCCGAGGCCCGGTCATTAGGTGATTTATTAATTTCTAAATGTTTCAGCACTTTGTAAAATGTATTTCGGGGACGAAGCATGATCTATCGAAAATGATTCTCGCTGTGTCGGTGCTTTAGATTTTATACCAATCACAGAGTGATATCATCAGTGACA
This sequence comes from Ambystoma mexicanum, assembly GCF_040938575.1. Taxonomy (NCBI): domain Eukaryota; kingdom Metazoa; phylum Chordata; class Amphibia; order Caudata; family Ambystomatidae; genus Ambystoma; species Ambystoma mexicanum. The sequence continues at coordinate 670,327,854 of NC_090935.1, read as the reverse complement.
TTTGAGATGACATCTTTCATGGTCTGGGTGTTAGTGGTAGCAGTGCACAGGGGTGGTGGCAGGTTTGGGGGCTTAGTTTACCATAACTGTCGAATTTCAGGGGTTTTTCGGTTTTAATTTGAACCATAAAGGGGAGGTTGAAATTATTTTTTTAGTGAAGTGCACAGGCTTTTGTTAGGGTAACTTTTCCATAACGTCCCCTCAACAAAGTTTTTTTTGTAGTGAATTTTACAGGTTTTTGGGAGGGCAACTTAACCATAACGTCCCCTGAACAAAGTTTTTTTTGTAGTGAATTGTACAGGTTTTTGGAAGGGGAACTTAATCATGACATTGGGCCTCATTAGGAGGTTGGAGGTAGCCATGGCGCTATTAGCGCCATGGCTGCCTCCAAACTCGTTCCGACTCCGCCCTGGTGAATGGAGCAATTACCGGTCCATTCCAAGGTTGGCGGGACCGGTAATTCCCCATTCACCAGGGCCATTCCCCATTCCCATTTGAGCCCCCATAGGGCTCTATGGGAACGGGGAAGGCGCTAATAACAGTACCGCAAATTGCGGTACCGTTATTAGCTCTAGAGTCCCTTTGCGAGTTCCGTCCTTAACGCCTGAAAAAACCAGGCGTTAAGGAAGGAACCGCAAAGGAAACTCGTAGTAGGGCGGTAAGGGATTACCGGCACCAGTGCCCTTACCGGTGCCGGTAATCCCTTACCGCCCACCTCATAATGAGGCCCACTGTGTCAATGAAGTTGTTGTGCGGAATATACACTGTCATCATGTGATTTTGGGACCCATGTAGTATAATCGACGTACTTGATATACATTTAACATAGAACATACAGAACCCCCTCCCTATTGATTTTGGAAAGGGACGGACTGAGCGCCTGTTTGCAGACGGGGGCGGACAGGAACAACATTACCCAAAGAGGCAGGGGGTATCTGAAAATGTACTATTATCTTAGACAAAATGTGTGCTACGTAGAAGAAGGACATAAAGATATTATAAGTAGTAATAAGTAAATATGGAAGCCTGAAGATGTGAAAAGAAAACAACACATTTAATAACCATGTAGAATGAAATGGATGGTACCATAAAAAAAAAGGATGCCTCCATCGTAATTACTTCACAGAAACTCGGCAGCCTGGAACGACAGTGAACGGACGCAGTAGGACGAAGGGAGATTACATTAAAGAGTGAGTGGAGGTCATTTCTTTGTATGCGTTTGTTTTTTTTTGGTATGTGGTGCAGAAATAATAATTTCTTTCTGTTGTTTTGACTCAGAAATGGCTAGTACTTTGGAGTGGCTGGAGGAGAATTTTCTGCATGGGGAAATGTCTGAAGACAGCAACAATAATGGTACACATTGCTCTGCATATATGCAAAATAATGACCAGTATTTTTTGTAGGCATTTAACATATGTATATTTTTTTTCAACAGACCAGGAAAGAAAAGAAGAAAGGGCAACAAACGAGACAGAAGAAGACAGGATTTGATTGATATTTTATTTCTATCGCGCTCGTACACAATTGTTTCAGAGCGCGAATTGAGGATTGAGCAGAAAGTGGACATATTGAACGAGAAGTTTATGGGAATTTGTGGAGGACTGTGTGAGAGGAAAAGTTCATTACCATTGTCCCACCTGTACCTGCCCCCCTTTTCCATTCCCTAGTGAACCATCCCCAAACCTTCAAGAGGAAAATAGACGTTTTGATGAAATATCCATCCCTTCTTCCCCTCACAAATCTTCTCCTCATAACCAGCCCGTGTTGAATCCTAATTCCCCCATATTTGTGTCAGTATCCGCTTACCCCGCTGTTTCTTTGGAGTGAAGTGTGTGTGTGTGTTTGGAATGTTTTTGTACAGTAGTTGTAGTTAAAGAGTTTGAGTAAAAAAAATGTTTTTTTTAAAAGACGTAAAATGTTTACGAACAGCGCGCCTGTTCGACCTATCCGTAAGGAATGGAATGTGTGTGCTGTAAAGGCAGTACACCTACCCTTAGTAAAGTCAAGTAAGATGGACTTGATGTTTGACTGCACCATCTGTTGAAGTTGTGCGTACATAAACAGAAAGGGGCGTCCTAAGGACATTATTCCTCGCCGTACCGCTTGCAAACGAGATGAAACATGTTCGTAGAACACACCAGATGTCCAGGACGGCTGTAAATGAGCAAAATGGGAGTTTGTGAAGGACAGTATACCTGTCCGTATCGGGTGCAGCCAAAATGGTGCCGTCTGTAGAACAGGCGCGGTGGCCGGCAAGTTCATAGGCAAACAAAATGGAGTTGTCCTAAGGACACTGGAACTGTCCGTACAGTGAGCATAT